>NC_047112.1:44409745-44718261 GCF_902500255.1 Thalassophryne amazonica | reverse complement strand
AAGCCATCTGAATTTTCCGAATGGTGTCCACCTGGCTGTCTCTCACAGTTTCTGGAAAAATTTAATGCAGCAAAGCTCCAAATCATTCAGACATTTTACTCGCAATAAAAATCCGACGAGGGGGGTGGACCACTGCTCACACAAAGCCTGCTCACAGGCGAATGACGCAACCCACAGGCGTGAAAAAACTCATGCATGCGCACGAAGGTTCAAGCTTGGCTGATGCAATCACACGTGATTCAAATCCATATGGTTTTTGCAAAAAATAAAAAGGTCGGATAGTTTTCTAACAGACCTCGTATATATATATATATACGAGGGCTGTCAATAAAGTAATGGTCCTTTTTATTTTTTTCAAAAACTATATGGATTTCATTCATATGTTTTTACGTCAGACATGCTTGAACCCTCGTGCACATGCGTGAGTTTTTCCACGCCTGTCGGTGACGTCATTCGCCTGTGAGCACTCCTTGTGGGAGGAGTCGTCCAGCCCCTCGGAATTCCTTTGTCTGAGAAGTTGCTGAGAGACTGGCGCGTTGTTTGATCAAAATTTTTTGTAAACCTGTGAGACACATCGAAGTGGACACGGTTCGAAAAATTAAGCTGGTTTTCAGTGAAAATTTTAACGGCTGATGAGAGATTTTGAGGTGATTCTGTCGCTTTAAGGACTTCCCACGGTGCGAGACGTCGCGCAGCGCTCTCAGCCACCATCGTCAGCCTGTTCAAGCTGAAAACCTCCACATTTCAGGTTCTATTGATCCAGGACGTCGTGAGAGAACAGAGAAGTTTCAGGAGAAGTCGGTTTCAGCATTTTATCCGGATATTCCACTGTTAAAGGAGATTTTTTTAATGAAAGACGTGCGGACGGGTCCGCGCGTCGGGACGCAGCCGCCGCGACGCTCCGCCACAGGAAAAACACCTCTGTTGGAAGCTTTAAGGACAAGTTGGAACATGTCCTGCCTGTTAAACAATTTCTCATATACTCACTCCACTGAAAGCCATCAAAAGCCGCCTGGATTTTACAAATGGTTATCAACACGGAGGTGTTTTTCCTGTGCCGCCGCACCGCGTCGGCTGCGTCCCGACGCGCGGACCCGTCCGCACGTCTTTCATTAAAAAAATCTCCTTTAACAGTGGAATATCCGGATAAAATGCTGAAACCGACTTCTTCTGAAACTTCTCTGTTCTCTCACGACCTCCTGGATCAATAGAGCCTGAAATGTGGAGGTTTTCAGCTTGAACAGGCTGACGACGGCGGCTGAGAGCGCTGAGCGACGTCTCGCACCGTGGGAGTCCTTAAAGCGACAGAATCACCTCAAAATCTCTCATCAGCCGTTAAAATTTTCACTGAAAACCAGCTTAATTTTTCGAACCGTGTCAACTTCGATGTGTCTCACAGGTTTACAAAAAATTTTGATCAAACAACGCGCCAGTCTCTCAGCAACTTCTCAGACAAAGGAATTCCGACGAGGGGCTGGATGACTCCTCCCACAAGGAGTGCTCACAGGCGAATGACGTCACCGACAGGCGTGGAAAAACTCACACATGCGCACGAGGGTTCAAGCATGTCTGACGTAAAAACATATGAATGAAATCCATATAGTTTTTGAAAAAAATAAAAAGGACCCTTACTTTATTGACAGCCCTCGTATATATATATATATATATATATATATATATATATATACACACACACACATACACACTGGCATCTTGTCCAGAGCGTGCCTTGTTTCATGCCCTATGTTTGCTGGGTTAAGCTCCAGCCACCACGTGACCCTTAAATGGAATAAGCGGATATAAAAAATGGCTGGATGGATTTCCCTGGAGACACGAGCTTTGTGTAGCATATATGCACACCGCAACCTGTGCTCTTACTTAATGTAAGGACTTTTAAATTCAAAAAATGAGCAAGATGGACAAATAAAAGTGAGTTGGACAACACTGGGTGTTATTTGACGCAGTTTAAACAAAATAAATTGCCAGACAGACATGGATTATTGGCTTACAGCAACATGCAGAGGTGAACAGTGGATTTATGATGGAAGCCCTCAGCAAGTTGTGTGTACCACACGTATGGTTAGTAATTTCCTTCAGCATCTCCCCTTTTTCCACTCAGGGGTACCACAGCAGATCTGAGATGGATCTGCATGTTGATTTGGCAGATTCACTCGAGATGCCGCTTCTGACGCAACTCTAGAAACAAGCACACTAATCACTTTGTCATGACATTAAATTCCAAAAAATAAGGAAGGTGGACAAATAAATGTGCAATGGATAGCATATGGGATTCTATTTGATGCAGTGTGGGCAAAAGAAATCAACAGATGGGCACAAATTGCTGGCCTGCAGTGTTGCAATACAATAAATACAACATTCATACACACGTACATACATACATACAATCTTCTTCTTTGTCTTTCGGCTGTTCCCGTTAGGGGTCGCCACAGCAGATCAATCGTTTCCATCTCACCCTGTCCTCTGTATCTTCCTCTGTCACACCAACCACCTGCATGTCCTCTCTCAGCACATACAATACAATACACTAAAAATTAGTCGTTTTGACTTTTTTAATCATCTCTTTAATTTGGCATTTTTGTGCATTGTTGTTGTGTACTTTCATTATTAGTGTTTGATTTAGTGATCTGATTGCTAGGCAAGCCTTATATAAATAAAGTAGTTATTATTATTGTTATTATTAATGAATGCATTTTGGGGGGAAAGGGTGGGGGTGGTACATAAAACACACAGGGTGTAAGTCACTGGACCTTCCAAACTAATAAAAAACAAACTAAACAAAAAATACCCCTACAATTCATATGGTAGTCAGTTCCATGAATACATGTTGTTGGAACATGATTATTCAATTTTTTTTTTTTTTAATTTTTGCAGCGGGATTATCCCTCTGTACACCACAACTGTAAACTGAAATAAAAGAATCACAATGTTCTTGCTGTGTATACTTTCAGATTTAATTCAAGGGGCTAAACAAAAATACATTTACATTTTCAGAGATCAGTGTTATCTAATCAGAATAATCAGAACTGAATAGGATTATTGTTAATACACATTGTTACTTTTGACGAGGCAGTGGATGGACACATGAAAATGTCAAAATCCCTGAATGTGCAGACTTTGTTTTAGAGAAAAAACAGCATGTTACTGGCTTGTGCAAGGAGACTGGTGAAGGAAACCACCAAAACATCCATGCCAACACCAGGAGTTACATGCTTATATGACTTGAGAAACAATGTATCATGCTACTTTTGTCTTTTGCACCACCAGTCACAACTTCACAGTGTAGTGGACTACGGAAGGATTTTAATATAAGAAACTAGATAAAATCTAGTCTTGAGTCAACCATCCAGTCCCCTTCTACCAAACTATAGCTGACCCTGCTGGTCTTCTTTTGAACTGAAAATATATTCTCTGAAATTTGTCAGGAACTTGGGTTTTGTGTCTTCATGCACTGGGTCTATGCTGTGTTTGGGGAGGTCTGTTTTGGTGAGGATTGTCTGTAGAGACATTGGCACCATCTCTCTTTCACAGACCGTGTGGGTATTTCACACAAAAAGGCTCATTGGGCATGTTTTATAGTGCAAGCGAGAGCCCAGATACAGATAATGACATATGTGATGAAAGAATAATGTGAGCCATTTCAGGCCAAAATTTTGCTCATAGTCAGAGATTTTCTCCAAGCACTCAAAGAATTGTGTGTTTGACATCAATCCTCAAACACATTTAACTGTAAATGTTACATAATCAACCTCTCCTCGGCTTTGAAAAAATACTTGGCATGTATCCTGCAAAAGAGATAGATAGATAGATAGATAGATAGATAGATAGATAGATAGATAGATAGATAGATAGATAGATAGATAGATAGATAGATAGATAGATAGATAGATAGATAGATAGATAGATAGATAGATAGATAGATAGATAGATAGATAGATAGATAGATAGATAGATAGATAGATAGATAGATAGATAGATACATACATACATACATACCATAAAATTTAAAAACAGCCTTCATTCATACCCAATATGGCTCACTATGTTTTTTTTTCAGTATCCTCTATTCATTCGTCGATTTCATTTTCAGTGAACCTTGTTTCAAATTATTAATTGCTGATAACAACCTTAGCAATGGTAAATATTGACCACAGGCATGAGCATGTCATGTGTACATAATAATTAAAGGGCACGCAGTGTAAATTATGGCAATGTGATTATTGGAAGCAGAAGCCAATCTCTTGTTTGAATAAGAATAGTTATTACAAGGTAAATCTTCAAACATTTGTTTGAGGTTGATAGGCATAATTTAATTTTGCCTCCTTTCTTCGAGAGGGAATCCTGTGTGAAGTCAACTGTACATTCTACCCGGATACCAGAGGCTATCGAGCTGGAAGCTGACCTTTTGTAGAAGTTAAGCCTGGTTTTATGTGCAGCTTTCTGTGTCTTGTACGAATGCAAGAAGTACATAAAAGAGTTCTGTCTGAGATGTTGCTCATAGATGATAGGTGCTCTATAAATCCATGACAGTTATATTAAACTGTCATTTAACACATAAGCACAGAGGAACATTTAAGGTGGGGATGCAGTCTGTCTGCAGTTACTGAAGTATGCTTTGCTGTGAGAATTTGTCTCTGGCGCTTGATACTGTATTGCCACACTGTACTTAAGTCATTATGAAGTTTGTCACAGCCATCATGGCAGATTAGGACGTTTATGTCTACAGAGTGTGTGTATGTCTGTGTATCCACATATATTGTACTGTGGCTTTTTTACCCCTCTTCGCAGTTCCTATTTATATATCTGAGGATGCGACACCACAGTCAGCTTGTCAAATTGTTAAGTGCTACTGTGGCACTACTTTAAACATACATCTTCACTAAGAGCAGACATGACAGGAGACCTGCAGCAAAATGGCAAACAGCGTAGATTAAGCACATGCCTTTCAGGGTGTCTAAAAATATTTGATCATTGCAAAATTGAAATTCTCCGATTTACTTTACTGGGTGACACCTTAATACTTATTATTACTTCTCATTAAGAGTGTGCCAAATGAAGTTGACGGGTGGAGTGCATTTGAAGCTTCATCGTATTACAATAATGTCTCCAGCTTGTCACAGCTTGTAAATAGCAAATAAACTGGATCACAGCTGCTACAGCACTTTGCAATATAAAGATGTAGTGAGAAAAATCAGGCAATGCCAGACCACAGTCCTTACACCCACCAGTGGGTCTGACAAATCTGATCATGTAGAGACGGTAACAAAATGCTTACATTTTTATGACACCTTAATGAGATGGCAAACAACATAATGGTCCTTATTCCTGTGCCCTGGAAAAGCCGAAAGCCTAATATAGACTATAACATGCAGTGAGTAAATAACTAGATACAGCAGGGAGATGAAAGACTCCATCCCATTTTTAACACATTAAGTCAAAACAATAAATGCTATCATTTTGTACATTTCCAAGTTATTCATCAAGATGAGATTGTTAAAGATGATATGGTTAAAAATTTACTGAGCTTTTGATGCACCACATCAATCTAAAAAGTAACTTTGAATTGCTTATGTAATATCATATGGATGTGCATGCTCAGTGGATGCTGGATGAAGACGTCATATAAAAGCCCTAAGGCCCATAGGTGCTAGTGCTTATGTCTAGATGAGTTTATGACTCCCCATGGATGGGACGCCAGTCCACTGTAGGTTCCATACAGAGAGTTGAAGAATGTCATCCAGTTCACACTAAGAAATCTAGTCACAACTGCAGGTACCAATGCGCCCCAAAGTGTCAGTTGACCGAGCTGGAAATGGCTGCCAGCTTTTATTGGGGAATGGACACAGACTGAAGCATTTTACTTTCTGAGGCAAGGCTGGGACCCATTTCCAGCTGGGCCAAATGAGAGAACAGAGATGAAGTGCCTTGTGCAAGGACAGACAGGTCCTTGACCAGGAATGTAACTCATATCTACATATTGGTAGTCCAACTCCATATGACACTGAGCTACCTCCTGGATGGATGGATGAAAGATGGATGATTTCAAAATGTGGTTGAACATACATATAGCTTTTCTGCTACGTGTTGGGACATGTCTGACATGTTACAGGGAATAATCTTATCATGTGTGGTGGAAATTAGGAGCATCTGTGATCAAAGTTACATGTACTGTTGTGGTTAGAGGTCTGGATGGGACCGGACCTTTACAGGTGATGGACTCAAACGCTAGGGAGCAAGAACCAGAACAGGTTGTTAACAAAGAGCTTTATTTACAATATTAAATAAGTGAGGTACTGAGCTGGAGGAAGCCTGCTGAGCCGAGACTGGGTTCACATATAATGGTGGACGTTTGGGAGCCACAGTGCACACAGTTCTTGGAAACAGTTCTTGGAAATGGTTCTTGAATACAGTTCTTGGTCATGCATAGTCACAAACCGGAGCAGCATAAGAACGGGATCTCACAGACATGCAGGAACTTAGGAGAATGTGGCAGAGCTATATGCGCTTTGAGGCTGAGAGCAGATGAGTTCCAAAGTGAAGTTGTGCAGAAGGTAGTGTGAAAGCCAGGAGCATGCAACATGGGAGCCGCGTAGGAAGGCGTTTGGAAACACTAAAAGATCAACGAGCTCAAATACGGGAAGCTCAGACAAGAGCGCATGGAAACATCAGCATAGACAGGGTCATGGATTTCTCATGGAAGGCTCACGGAGTATCATGGAAAGTCACAGAGAGTCACAGAAGACTCTCGCGGTTCAGAGTCACCGAGAGTCTGGCCAAGACTGAGCTCAGAGCTGGGGTTTAAGTAGCTGGCTCCTGATCAGGAGCTCATGAGCGTGGAGGGAAAACAGACAAAGTACACACAAGAGGTTAAAAAGGGCAAGGACGAAGGCAGACCATGACATTAATTTGGGAGGTCGTGTCGCATATAAAATGGTCAATACTAAAAGATCATGTGTTCATTATTAACAACAATAATGTATATAGGGCTTTCTGCGGAATCAACACACTAATCAAAACAAACTCCATTAATAAATTAATGAATGGCAATAATAAAAGTAGTCATAACAATGGATAAAAATCCAAAATTAAAGAGGTGATAATGCAGAAAAAAGTGTGCAAACTATACTTCAGTTTGGGAGGTTCTGCGACTTCTACTTGATGTTACTGATATATATTAAAAAAAAAAAATCACACATTGGCTATTGCAGACAATAATACCAACTATATAGGGCTGTCCCAGGAATCAAAGCACGAAACAAAATTACGTTAAATAATAAAACAATACATGCCATTGGGCAGACTGGCATCCTGTTCAGGGTGTGCACTCACGCCCAATGACTGCTGGGATAGGCTCCAGCCCCCCGTGACCCAATCTTGAATAAGCGGTTGAAGATGAGTGAGAGAGAATATATGCCAGTAATAAAGTCCACTACAACAGTGCACATTTGGAGATGTGGTGCTCTTACCATTCAATATTAAGTCGAAAGAACTGTCATTAGTTTGAAGAAACAAATCAACCAACTGAGCCAGCAAGAAACATTATTATTATTACTGTATTATCATCATTATCAACAGTTTTGTACATTCTTAAAATAATGAACAAAGAAAGAACTGGACAGATAAAAAAAAAACCCAAAGGCCCACAGGACTACAGAGTACCTGCAATTGACAGTTGCATTGGACAGGATAAATTCTGAAGTGCTTATTGTTGTATTATCTGCTCCTGTTCAATTGCTTCAATTGTTTCAATTCAATCACAGTGCAGCTGGATGATGACCTGAAGCATTGTGCCCAAAGACTTTTTTTTAAGGAAAGAAGTGGGAAACAAAGTTGAACACCTAATCAGAGTTTAACTGAGCTGCAAGAAGAGGCTACAGTGAAATCTTTTATATTATATTAGATTAGATTGAACATTATTGATCCCTTGGGAAGACTCCCTCAGGGAAATTGGAGGTTCCAGCAGCATTTTATAGCACCACACAGGTTAAGAAGCACACAGAGTATCAAAAGTGAAAGTAAAAAAAAAAGGATCACCGACCACCCCTCCCAAAACAGTACATTGATGTCCAAGGACTGTAGGTTTAAGCAGGACGCCAAAAAAATTTACATAATGATTGACTTTTTTAGGGCACTGTTAATCATTGGTGACTTTCTTCAACACAGTTTTATTCACACTAAAGTACAAAACACATCATACAAATAGAGCAGGTAGCTTAATTAGTTTGTTCCATTTGGAATTTTAAAAAGGGCGAGCATGTGTTCCTAATTTGGATGTAAATACCATCAAAGCCGCACTTTAAACTCAGATATATCATTTGATTTTAAGTCCATTACACTACTGTACATACCTAAAATAAGACTGCAAAAACTATTTTAATGGCTTTAAAGACCAATTCTGACATTTTTGAACCTGGTCTTGACTTTAGGATTGTTTGAGGGTCATCTTTTCACCTGGGACAAAAGCAAAAGTGAAAATGTTGATGTGAAACGTGTATATTTACCTCATATGTTTTTAAGATGACTCGATATACAATTAGCCACCTACCTTTGCCTCCAGCCCATGTGACTCTCCACTGAGTCATTGCAAGTCATTTGTCAATGAGGGGCACAACAGCTGCATCACTGGTCATCTTAAAATCTTTTTTTTTACATTTAGTGCATTAAACATGCTCATGTTTGTCTCCATTGGGATCTTGCCAAGCTGTGAGATACTTCTAAAAGGATCAGTGGCTGAAAGTATACACATTTGACCTGTTGGTACTTTGATATTCCACTGGTATTCCTCAGAAATGCTGAGAAAATACGGCCTCCTATCTGCTAAATGTAAACATTTTTGGCCTTAAATATGGACATAAATTGTGACAGATTCAATGGCTATAAAAGGTGAAGTCATTTCTTGATGTAAACAACACAAAGAAATGAAAAAATTAAAAGATATTAAACAGAAAGAAAAATTTAAAAAACATTTCACGAGAATTTAAGGTCAGGTAATTCTTTTGACAGACAAGCCACTGGGCCTATGCTGTGTCTACAGGCTGCAGCTGAGCTCTGTGGGCTGGTGTATGTGTCTTTCCCTGGGTCAGGACAGCAAAAAAAAAAAAAAACAAAGGCAGCCATTCTCCCATTATTGATCGGCCCACCAGGAAAAATACAAGTACTCCCAATGGCCAATCCACCCCTGATACCATGTCCACTTTGTTGCACTGGGAACGATCATTACATCAGTGTTGCTTTAATAATGTCACACTTTTTGTGCACTTTCTGAGAATGACCCACAGGAAAAAGAAGCAGTTTACTTGCACTGTTTTTAACTTGTCCCATACAATAATATTATATAACCAGTTAGCCTGTGACTACACCAATATTGCACTCACTGAATTTTTTGTCCTGAATAAAAAGATGAACCCCATAAAATTGAAAGATAGAACCCTGGTTGAAAAATTCCAGAGTTCCCCTTTAACTGCCACAGCTCTTGCTGCTTGAGAATTTATTTGCAACACGGAACACTTTATGGTACGCTTTACTTGGAGGTATAATCAGTAGTATTACACCCTGCTGGGATTTATTTAAAGTGTAAGAAATACACAACTGCTGTGGGAAAACAATGAGAGATGTGGTTAAAAACATGCACACAGGAAAAAGGTGTCGTTGGCATTGTTGTAATATCTTTCTAGCGATGAAGAACTGATTTGAGATAATTGTATTGTAATGACTGATTTCTCATAAAATCAGAATGAGACTCCAAACAGCCAAGCTGCAGCTAACAGAGATTCATCAACTGTTCCAGTGTGCATCACTAATTTCGGCGTAGATTACATTTAGGCTGTAATTGCATTTCATCACCATGTAGCTGAATGAGCTACAACACCATAATATAAATGTTGGCTTTTGCAGGCGTTGAACCTGTAGTCATGCAGCACCCTGGTGCCCGCTTACCTCAATATGCACGTGCTGACTAACTTATGAGACAACCGCGCGTCTGTATTTATGGTGCTCGAGTATGTGGGCACTTGACATCTGAAACAGATTACAGATCTAAACCAGACGCAGAGGTGATCATGTACTTCTGCATGCACACGTCTGTGGTCATGGACGTGGCCGCGTGTGAGATGTTCCTATTACGTGACATCATACATGCATGCAAGCAACATCAGTAGGCCCAGCTTCTCTTTATGGGAGCTCGATAAACTGAGAGGTTTCCATGGTGACTGCTCTTCCCAGGGTGGAGGAAAATAGGCAGCCTTCTCGAGCGATAGAGCCGCTTAAGACTGCACACGAAGAATGGCTGTATTGTTGGCGTACTTCAGAGCTGCTCTCTCACTGAGCACTTTTGCCTTTTTTTCAGAATGCAGCAGATTTATCTTTCCTTTCACTTTGATTTGTTTATCCATTTACATGTAGCATTTCTGAAAATGTCCCAAGTTATTGCACATGCAGTTTGTGGCTCTGACAAACTGCAGTCGTGAAGACATCTGAATTTCAGGGTCATGTGAGCGGAACTGAAGAATAGCACTGATCTTCTACAGGACGGCATAAAATTTTAACAACATGTAAAAACAGAAGAGGAAAGAACTCCACAAGTGCGGCTCTTTATGGGTAGTAGAACTACAGCGCTCCCTGCTGGTGTTTGAGCTGTGCATTGCTGTCCCTCTATAAAAATGAGAGCAGGATCTTAAGTGGTTGCAAGGGAAAGCCAATTATGATCTAATTTTATGCCTATAAAAGGTCATTATGAGTGATCGGTTAATAGAACTAAATAAGACAATGCTGATGCTGACAAGCGCAATGGATATTTAAAGATTTCATGTGTTTTCCCTGCTGTGCTGTCAGACACAATTACTATGTTGGGAGAGGCAAAGAGTCTGCCAAAATAATGTTTACCTAATCAGCATTTAATGTGAAGAATATTGCACTTGTTATCAGGCTGGATGGTCAGCAATTGCTGGACACAAATGCACAGCTCAAAAAAACAGGTCTGGTTTTTAGAAGGCTTTACTGAAGTGGATAGCAGAGGTTGGTACCAAAGTAGGCAGTCAAAGAAAAGCAGCAGTACAAAAATCATCAGGCAAAAAGGTGTGGTCGATGCAACAGACTGGAGGTCAAAACACACAAGGAGGCAAACAGGACTATGGAGCGTAGGTACAGAGCTGGAATGAAGGCACAAGGCACAATAAACTGGCGAGGAATTAACACACCCAGTGGGCTTAGATAACCCTAGGTGATCATCAGCAAATCAGAAACAGGTGTGCATGGAAAGCACCAGAAGAACGGCATGGCCAGAGAGAGGGAAACACCCATCACCAAGAACCAAGAGACAGACAAGAGAAGCAGAGACAGACAGACCCAAACAGAAAAACCCCAGCAAGAGAATTAACAAACCAAACCAATGAAATATGAAAAATAACAACCAGATCAACAGAAAGAAATAAAAACAGATAACCAAACAAAATTCAAACCCTGACACTTGTTACTGCTGAGAAACCATCTGGGAGACATTGTAAAAAGGCAAGTGTAGTATTCAAGGTCATATTATACACCTTTTCAAAAACTTTATATACTGTAGGGCAGCAGGTGGTCTCATTTATTCACAATGTGCATGTAGAACCCATATGTACACCTTTTCTGACACACAAACAGAAGATAATGCAGTGATAATGTGTGCATCCGCTTCGTGAAGTGGAAGAGAAATATTTGAGAGAGAGATGAAATGTTTCCAGCCCTGGTAATAATGTGGTGATTGTCTAGCAAAAATACAGATTCATAGGTGGGTCATGGGTTAGTCCATCCCACCCAGCTTGTGTGAACAGTATCTTAAAATCAATAAATCCTGTCATCTTGCAACTCACCGCATCAAAAGAGCATATAATGAAGTTGAAGTGATTCAGATTCAGTTAACTTTGATGAACCAGATCAATCAAAAAAGCAGCTTTATTTTGCCTGTGTAATAGCTTGTAGATGGACATCAGCTGGATGATGAGTGGATGCTGGATAGATAGTGGAAAATTATGACCAGCTGTTGCTGAACATACAACCACTTGCTGAACACTAAACATGTCATGCACTCATCAGTGTGCACATGCCTTTATGCACGCATCAGCTAACTTAATCTTGAAACTAAACTTATCAAATTGATTAGAATCTGGGCTGATCAGGCATTTTTTTATGGACTGGTAGCAAATAAATTAAACCTGAGTCACGAAATAAACACACGTCCACTCTCACTTTTATCATATGATCAATGGCAGTGAAGCAAATAGCCAGTCAACACTGCTGCTGCTTTACTACAGAGTCACAGTACCCCTTCACACTCTCCTTCACATTCACTGTGCAACTAGTCTTGTTTATCTACACAGATCATCAGCCGTGTGCATCAATCTCACTGTGTTTCATACATTTGGTGCAGATGCATCAGTAATTCACAGTGCACCATCAGTACTGCCATGATGCAAGTTCTGACAACATATTTCACTCTCATTAGTTTCACATATTGACAAAACTGTTATTGACAGATGGCACATGTGATAAACCGTTTTTAGCAGTCAGTCAGGTAGTGCTTTCCACATAAATAAATGAGTTTTCTTCATTGTTGTGTGTGTTTTATGGACACTGTGCAGGTGTGTAGCCAGAGGGGCACAGGGATGGAGTCTGTAGCAAAAGAATGACATGTGCTGTGCCAAATGGGGCCTCAGAACATCACCAGCTACTTTGAAATGGATGTTTGAAAATGTTCCAATTGATTTGACCCTTTTTGTCTTGAAACATAGTAAAACACAAGTGAATGAATTATACTTATCAAAACTTAAGTCACAATATAAAAAGTTAAATTTCCGTAATTGTTGGTTCCTTGTTTGTTCTTTTGTAAACCTTCCCACTGCATACCGACTTTGATTTTGGAGTTAAAAGAGCACATAATGTCTTTGAACTGATCAGATGTACTTTCATGCACTTGGTCAGTTGAAAAAGCAACTTGCTTTTTTGTTTATGTAAAAATGTCTGTCACTTGCTGAACACTGGCGCCTGGTGGATGACTTAGGAATATCAAATTTTGAATTTCATATTTAAAGGCGAAGATCAGTGCAAGGTCTCTATGTGCACCAACATGCACATTGTTTGTAATATAAAACAAAGCAACAAATGTCACAAAGATGTTCCTTCTCATGAACATGTTATTTCTGTTGATGCGCACAAATTTACCATTCGAAAACTGCATTGTAAATAATTGTGTACTACATTTTATATTATTATTATTATTATTAATATTATTATAATATTATAATATTATTGAATGAATGAGTTTATTTGGCACACAATTCAACAAAAAACTCATCAAAAACTTTACAAAGATCCCGTGTGGCCAAAAAGGGTGAGAGCAGAAGCAAAGCTTATAAATATCAAAAATATATACACGCATGCACACATAAACACAATTTCATTTAACAGAAACAAACTGACTTTTTGCAGTTGTGATCCTTGATTTCTCAAACAATAAACTTCCATTCAAATTAAAACGAGATAGGAAATTTCCCAGTCATTAGTGACAAGTTACAAATATACGTAAAAGGTTTAACAATACAATCAATATTTTGAATCAAAAACATATCAAAATTATCGCTATCACTTGATTTTTTCCCCTTGAGTTTACGAACAATGTCAATTATTTCATATTCATCAGTTTCTTTAATGAACATTGAATCCTGAATTTTATTACACTCAACAAAAATATAAACGCAACACTTTTGGTTTTGCTCCCATTTTGTATGAGATGAACTCAAAGATCTAAAACTTTTTCCACATACACAATATCACCATTTCTCTCAAATATTGTTCACAAACCAGTCTAAATCTGTGATAGTGAGCACTTCTCCTTTGCTGAGATAATCCATCCCACCTCACAGGTGTGCCATACCAAGATGTTGATTAGACACCATGATTAGTGCACAGGTGTGCCTTAGACTGCCCACAATAAAAGGCCACTCTGAAAGGTGCAGTTTTATCACACAGCACAATGCCACAGATGTCACAAGATTTGAGGGAGCGTGCAGTTGGCATGCTGACAGCAGGAATGTCAACCAGAGCTGTTGCTCGTGTATTGAATGTTCATGTCTCTACCATAAGCCATCTCCAAAGTCGTTTCAGAGAATTTGGCAGTACATCCAACCAGCCTCACAACCGCAGACCACGTGTAACCACACCAGCCCAGGACCTCCACATCCAGCATGTTCACCTCCAAGATCGTCTGAGACCAGCCACTCGGACAGCTGCTGAAACAATCGGTTTGCATAACCAAAGAATTTCTGCACAAACTGTCAGAAACCGTCTCAGGGAAGCTCATCTGCATGCTCGTCGTCCTCATCGGGGTCTCGACCTGACTCCAGTTCGTCGTCGTAACCGACTTGAGTGGGCAAATGCTCACATTCGCTGGTGTTTGGCACGTTGGAGAGGTGTTCTCTTCACGGATGATGCGAAGGAGATGTGTTGCACTGCATGAGGCAAATGGTGGTCACACCAGATACTGACTGGTATCCCCCCCCCAATAAAACAAAACTGCTCCTTTCAGAGTGGCCTTTTATTGTGGGCAGTCTAAGGCACACCTGTGCAGTAATCATGGTGTCTAATCAGCATCTTGGTATGGCACACCTGTGAGGTGGGATGGATAATCTCAGCAAAGGAGAAGTGCTCACTATCACAGATTTCGACTGGTATGTGAACAATATTTGAGGGAAATGGTGATATTGTGTATGTGGAAAAAGTTTTAGATCTTTGAGTTCATCTCATACAAAATGGGAGCAAAACCAAAAGTGTTGCATTTATATTTTTGTTGAGTATAATTGTTTTACTGTAATCCAAAGAGCGCATTCCAGAAGATACAATTGAATCTGCTAAATTTTTACCCACATTTACAAAGTAATTATTAAAGTGATCTGCTATAGCATTATATTATTATTATTATTATTATTATTATTATTAATAATAATATTATGTCACCAATATGGAGTGGCTGCACATGTGGGGGTATTGCTTTTGGTGTTGTGTGTGTGTGTGTGTTTAGATGTGAAAACTGAACTTTACTTGTAACAGTCATTCGAGTCAGTAAAACGAGACCTCCATCTAGTAGTGGGCTCATGAAAAATGGCATGTTTTGCCGTCACAACCTGAGCCTGGCCAATGAACAGTGGAAAAGTTTATTTGGTAATCTTTAAATTCAAGTTATAAGCCAGACAACTCAAACATTTGAAGTACTGTGACATAAAATTTACAACTTAAATCTAAGTTCTTACGATTTCTGTGCGACATGTCCGTTCAGTTTTGTTGGGAAAGTGTAAGTACACGGACCCACAACAGGGGGCGCAAATGAACGGACAATGGAATAGGTCAAATAACACACTTTACTGTTGTGAATATGCACAACAAGTACAACAGATTACAATAATGGACAAAGTCAAATTCACACAGGTGTCGTGTGGGCAGGCTCGAAGATAGGAGATGCCTCTCCAAAGTAGAACCGGAACCACACGGTTTCCTCCGCCACCAGACCCCGGGAATACTGGAGCCGCCAAGTCCCGAACTCCCAGGTGGCCACTGCCTCCGCGTGTCGGACCTGGTACTGCTGGCGAGGAATAAAGAACAATTAAAGGAGGGCGCGTTCGCACCCAGGAATCCGAACGGCAGGTAAGCTACCTCCACCTCTCGTTGGAAAGTTCTCTCAGAGTAATGCACAAAGTCACAAAGATCACTGTCAAACAGTTAGCTGAGTACGTTACCTTCTCGGTAGAAACGATATCTCGGCAATGAGGTGGAGATGCCGTCCTGCTGATATACCCCTACAGATCCGATGATTGATGACAGCTGTCGCAGGTGATGGGTGACAGCTGTCACTCTGGCTGCTCCTGCAAGGCGGCAGCGCCCCCTAGTGCCTGGAGCCCGCACTCCAGGGAGGGGGCGCCCTCTGGTGGTGGTGGGCCAGCAGTACCTCCTCTTCAGCGGCCCACACAACAAGTTTGTGCACATTTTAAAAGATTCACACATGTGCACAGATTCACATATGTGATGTACACACAGTGAGGAAAATAAGTATTTGAACACCCTGTGATTTTGCAAGTTCTCCCACTTAGAAATCATGGAGGGGTCTGAAATTTTCATCTTAGGTGCATGTCCACTGTGAGAGACATAATCCAAAAAAAAAAAAAAAAAAAAAATCCAGAAATCACAATGTATGATTTTTTAATAATTTATTTGTATGTTACTGCTGCAAATACGTATTTCAACACCTGTGAAAATCAATGTTAATATTTGGTACAGTAGCCTTTGTTTGCAATTACAGAGGTCAAACGTTTCCTGTAGTTTTTCACCAGGTTTGCACACACTGCAGCAGGGATTTTGGCCCATTCCTCCATACAAATCTTCCCTAGATCAGCCAGGTTACTGGGCTGTTGCTGAGAAATACGGAGTTTGAGCTCCCTCCAAAGATTTTGTATTGGGTTTAGGTCTGGAGACTGGCTAGGCCACTCCAGAACCTTGATATGCTTCTTACGGAGCCACTCCATGGTTATCCTGGCTGTGTGCTTTGGGTCATTGTCATGTTGGAAGAGCCATCCATGACCCATCTTCAATGCTCTAACTGAGGGAAGGAGGTTGTTCCCCAAAATCTCACAATACATGGCCCCGGTCATCCTCTCCTTAATACAGTGCAGTCGTCCTGTCACACGTGCAGAAAAACACCCCCAAAGCATGATGCTTCCACCCACGTGCTTCACAGTAGGGATGGTGTTTTTGGGATGGTACTCAGCACTCTTCTTCCTCCAAACACGGCGAGTGGAATTAAGACCAAAAAGTTCTATTTTGGTCTCATCTGACCACATAACTTTCTCCCATGACTCCTCTGGATCATCCAAATGGTCATGGGCAAACTTAAGACGGGCCTGGACGTGTGCTGATTTAAGCAGGGGAACCTTCCGTGCCATGCATGATTTATCCCATGATGTCTTAGTGTATTACCCACAGTAACCTTGGAAAGAATGGTGCCAGCTCTCTTCAGGTCATTGACCAGCTCCTCCCGTGCAGTTCTGGGCTGATTCCTCACCTTTCTTAGGATCATTGATACGCCACGAGGTGGGATCTTGCATGGAGCCCCAGTCCAAGGGAGATTGACAGTCATGTTTAGCTTCTTCCATTTTCTAATAATTGCTCCAACAGTTGATCTTTTTTCACCAAGCTGCTTGGTAATTGCCCTGTAGCCCTTTCCAGCCTTGTGGAGGTCTACAATTTTGTCTCTGATGTCTTTGGACAGCTCTTTGGTCTTAGCCATGTTAGTAGTTAGAGTCTTACTGATTGTGTGGGGTGGACCATCATCATCATCTATTTTATTTATATAGCGCCAAATCACAACAAACAGTTGCCCCAAGGCGCTTTATATTGTAAGGCAAGGCCATACAATAATTACGTAAAAACCCCAACGGTCAAAACGACCCCCTGTGAGCAAGCACTTGGCGACAGTGGGAAGGAAAAACTCCCTTTTAACAGGAAGAAACCTCCAGCAGAATCAGGCTCAGGGAGGGGCAGTCTTCTGCTGGGACTGGTTGGGGCTGAGGGAGAGAACCAAGAAAAAAACATGCTGTGGAGGGCAGCAGAGATCAATCACTAATGATTAAATGCAGAGTGGTGCATACAGAGCAAAAAGAGAAAGAAACAGTGCATCATGGGAACCCCCCAGCAGTCTAAGTCTATAGCAGCATAACTAAGGGATGGTTCAGGGTCACCTGATCCAGCCCTAACTATAAGCTTTAGCAAAAAGGAAAGTTTTAAGCCTAATCTTAAAAGTAGAGAGGGTGTCTGTCTCCCTGATCCGAATTGGGAGCTGGTTCCACAGGAGAGGAGCCTGAAAGCTGAAGGCTCTGCCTCCCATTCTACTCTTACAAACCCTAGGAACTACAAGTAAGCCTGCAGTCTGAGAGTGAAGTGCCCTATTGGGGTGATATGGTACTATGAGGTCCCTAAGATAAGATGGGACCTGATTATTCAAAACCTTATAAGTAAGAAGAAGAATTTTAAATTCTATTCTAGAATTAACAGGAAGCCAATGAAGAGAGGCCAATATGGGTGAGATATGCTCTCTCCTTCTAGTCCCCGTTAGTACTCTAGCTGCAGCATTTTGAATTAACTGAAGGCTTTTCAGGGAACTTTTAGGACAACCTGATAATAATGAATTACAATAGTCCAGCCTAGAGGAAATAAATGCATGAATTAGTTTTTCAGCATCACTCTGAGACAAGACCTTTCTAATTTTAGAGATATTGCGTAAATGCAAAAAAGCAGTCCTACATATTTGTTTAATATGCGCTTTGAATGACATATCCTGATCAAAAATGACTCCAAGATTTCTCACAGTATTACTAGAGGTCAGGGTAATGCCATCCAGAGTAAGGATCTGGTTAGACACCATGTTTCTAAGATTTGTGGGGCCAAGTATAATAACTTCAGTTTTATCTGAGTTTAAAAGCAGGAAATTAGAGGTCATCCATGTCTTTATGTCTGTAAGACAATCCTGCAGTTTAGCTAATTGGTGTGTGTCCTCTGGCTTCATGGATAGATAAAGCTGGGTATCATCTGCGTAACAATGAAAATTTTAGCAATGCCGTCTAATAATACTGCCTAAGGGAAGCATGTATAAAGTGAATAAAATTGGTCCTAGCACAGAACCTTGTGGAACTCCATAATTAACCTTAGTCTGTGAAGAAGATTCCCCATTTACATGAACAAATTGTAATCTATTAGATAAATATGATTCAAACCACTGCAGCGCAGTGCCTTTAATACCTATGGCATGCTCTAAATACTCTGTAATAAAATTTTATGGTCAACAGTATCAAAAGCAGCAGTGAGGTCTAACAGAACAAGCACAGAGATGAGTCCACTGTCTGAGGCCATAAGAAGATCATTTGTAACCTCCAGTAATGCTGTTTCTGTAGTATGATGAATTCTAAAACCTGACTGAAACTCTTCAAATAGACCATTCCTCTGCAGATGATCAGTTAGCTGTTTTACAACTACCCTTTCAAGAATTTTTGAGAGAAAAGGAAGGTTGGAGATTGGCCTATAATTAGCTAAGATAGCTGGGTCAAGTGATGGCTTTTTAAGTAATGGTTTAATTACTGCCACCTTAAAAGCCTGTGGTACATAGCCAACTAATAAAGATAGATTGATCATATTTAAGATTGAAGCATTAAATAATGGTAGGGCTTCCTTGAGCAGCCTGGTAGGAATGGGGTCTAATAGACATGTTGATGGTTTAGATGAGGTAACTAATGAAAATAACTCAGACAGAACAATCTGAGAGAAAGAGTCTAACCAAATACCGGCATCACTGAAAGCAGCCAAAGATAACGATACATCTTTGGGATGGTTATGAGTAATTTTTTCTCTAATAGTTAAAATTTTATTAGCAAAGAAAGTCATGAAGTCAGTACTAGTTAAACTTAAAGGAATACTCGGCTCAATAGAGCTCTGACTCTTTGTCAGCCTGGCTACAGTGCTGAAAAGAAACCTGGGGTTGTTCTTATTTTCTTCAATTAGTGATGAGTAGTAAGATGTCCTAGCTTTACGGAGGGCTTTTTTATAGAGCAACAGACTCTTTTTCCAGGCTAAGTGAAGATCTTCTAAATTAGTGAGACGCCATTTCCTCTCCAACTTACGGGTTATCTGCTTTAAGCTGCGAGTTTGTGAGTTATACCACGGAGTCAGGCACTTCTGATTTAAAGCTCTCTTTTTCAGAGGAGCTACAGCATCCAAAGTTGTCTTCAATGAGGATGTAAAACTATTGACGATGCAGCTAGCGACCTCAAATAGGTGCTTCTAATGTGGAATAATAAGTGGAGTGGAGGTGGACTTTTTAGAGGCGGACTAACAGGTCTTTGAGGGCCAGAATTTCTGCTGATTGGCAGGTGCTGAAATACTGTATTTCCACATCAGTATCACCAATGGTGGTGGGCATATCGATCCAAATATTGATAATATTGATACCATTAGAATCCATATTGATCGATACCGTGTAATGAGATCAGTACCTTAGTTTCAGCTTCTCTACTGTATGCACTGCTGCCATCTACCTGTGCCGTGGATCCTTTCCCTACAGCCCTCATTAAATCCAGCCTCCTGCCCGAAGCCCTCTCATTACACAAATAATAAACCTGTCTCCACAGTCTGCCCATGTCCATCATTACCGACGCCAACAAAGGTGGAGGAGGTTATATTATCACCCCTGTCTGTTTGTTTGTCTCTTTGTGAACAGCCTGGAGCCCACATATATTACTATGAAAATTTTACTGAAGATTCATATCCTGATGGGTAAGACGTTATTAATTTTTCAAGGTCATAGGTCAAAGGGCTGCCAGAAAAAAAAATCTTGGAAAATGGGAAAAATCCCTATCTTTAACATTAAACAAATATTCAAAAATTCATAACTCTGTCAAAAAAAATATTAAATTTATTTCATATTTGACAGTGTTATGTCAGATGGTATCCTTTATTGACCAACAAAGTTTGATCCGGATCTGATCCAGATTTTCTAGCCATTTCAAATTTAACATTGAAAACCCAATTTAATGTATATTTTACATTACATCTTAATCAAACTTGCCCCAATCAGTCTCATATTTGAAAGTGAGGTGCAGACTGACACTCACAATCACCTGACAAAGTTTAATCTGGATCTGATCTGGATTGTGGATTTTGTGGACATTTTAATTTAATATTGAAAAGCTCATTTGATGTACATTTTGCATCATATCTCAATCAAAAGGGCTTCAGTCTCTCTCATCTGTGACAATGAGGTGCAGACTGGCACTCTCAGTGAATAGACTAAGTTTAATCCACATCTGTATTGCAGATTCAGCTGATATTTGATTTTAACATTGAAAAGCCCTTTTGATCTATATTTTGTATTATATTTTAGTTTATGAAAAGCCACTTCGAACAGGACTTTGACCTTGAACTATTTTTCCAAGGTAAAAATTTGTGTTATTGGAAGTGTTGGGGGAGGTTTGTGCACCATGAGCCCCCTGCTGAAAAAACCCAACCTGGACCCAGAGGTCCTCTCTAATTACGGCCCCATTTCCTAACTTCTGTTCCTCTCCAAGCTGCAGGAAAAAGCTCTTGCCATTCACCTACAGGACAACCTCTATTCTCATAGACGAGTTGAAAAGTTCCAGTCTGACTGTCTTTCTGCTCATAGCACAGTGCCCCCTCTTACCTCACCGACCTCCTCACTCCCCACACATCCTCCCCTTCCCTCCTAATCTCCTCCATCCCCCTCCCACCAAACTTCTCACTATGGCAGATGTGGTCTCGTATTGAAACTTCCTCTCTGACCACCTGAGGGCTCCACAAACTGTTGAAGCTTTTAAAAACGGCCTTTCACAGCTCTCCATAATTTTGAACTGTTAGTGTCTTTTTATTCCATTTTATTATCTATGTTTATCTTTTTATTCTATTCTACTGACTGTTTTATCTTAACATTTTCTCTTTTTAATCTCTTGTTGATCCTTGTTTTTTATCCTGTAGCACTTTGAGATTTTTATTAATGAAAGGTGCATTATAAATAAAATGTATTATTTTAACAGTTATTTGGATATTTGTTATGCATTTATTTCTATTTATTATGAATAATTACTTGATAAGTAATGATCTGTTGTTTTATACATACACACATATATACGAGGTCTGTCAATAAAGCAATGGTCCTTTTTATTTTTTTCAAAAACTATATGGATTTCATTCATATGTTTTTACGTCAGACATGCTTGAACCCTCGTGCGCATGCGTGAGTTTTTCCACGCCTGTCGGTGACATCATTCGCCTGTGAGCACTCCTTGTGGGAGGAGTCGTCCAGCCCCTCGTCGGAATTCCTTTGTCTGAGAAGTTGCTGAGAGACTGGCGCGTTGTTTGATCAAAATTTTTTCTAAACCTGTGAGACACATCGAAGTGGACACGGTTCGAAAAATTAACCTGGTTTTCAGTGAAAATTTTAACGGCTGATGAGAGATTTTGAGGTGATTCTGTCGCTTTAAGGACTTCCCACGGTGCGAGACGTCGCGCAGCGCTCTCAGCCACCGTCGTCAGCCTGTTCAAGCTGAAAACCTCCACATTTCAGGCTCTATTGATCCAGGACGTCGTGAGAGAACAGAGAAGTTTCAGAAGAAGTCGGTTTCAGCATTTTATCCGGATATTCCACTGTTAAAGGAGATTTTTTTAATGAAAGACGTGCGGACGGGTCCGCGCGTCGACTCGCAGCCGCCGCGACGCTCCGCCACAGGAAAAACACCTCTGTTGAAAGCCTTAAGGACAAGTTGGAACATGTCCTGCTGTTAAACAATTTCTCATATACTCACTCCACTGAAAGCCATCAAAAGCCGCCTGGATTTTACAAATGGTTATCAACACGGAGGTGTTTTTCCTGTGCCGCCGCACCGCGTCGGCTGCGTCCCGACGCGCGGACCCGTCCGCACGGACCCGTCCGCACGTCTTTCATTAAAAAAATCTCCTTTAACAGTGGAATATCCGGATAAAATGCTGAAACCGACTTCTTCTGAAACTTCTCTGTTCTCTCACAATAGAGCCTGAAATGTGGAGGTTTTCAGCTTGAACAGGCTGACGACGGCGGCTGAGAGCACTGAGCGACGTCTCGCACCGTGGGAAGTCCTTTAAGTGACAGTATCACCTCAAAATCTCTCATCAGCCGTTAAAATATTCACTGAAAACCAGCTTAATTTTTCGAACCGTGTCCACTTCGATGTGTCTCACAGGTTTAGAAAAAATTTTGATCAAACAACGCGCCAGTCTCTCAGCAACTTCTCAGACAAAAGAATTCCGACGAGGGGCTGGACGACTCCTCCCACAAGGAGTGCTCACAGGCGAATGACGTCACCGACAGGCGTGGAAAAACTCACACGCACGAGGGTTCAAGCATGTCTGACGTAAAAACATATGAATGAATTCCATATAGTTTTTGAAAAAAATAAAAAGGACAGTTACTTTATTGACAGCCCTCGTATATAGACACGTGTGAGTATATTTAATTACTACCATTTCAATTTTTTTATTTAGTGAAAAGTTCAAGTATATTTTCGCTCATTTCTTGATCCTTATATTGTTTCCTTGCTGTTCTCCATCTTCACACTGTATTGCATGTAGCTTGCAATCTAAATTATTTTGCAGATTCTTTTTATAAACATAAGCTCATAAAATATAATGCATTGATTAATATAATAAAAAATAGAATATGTTGCCTGTATGTTCATGTTTCATTAACAGGGGTCAGTAATCCTGCAGACTGAATACAGTCTATATACCTGAGGACATTCTGGCCATATGCAAGTCGAGGATTGTATCGTAACAAAGACACAGATGAGGGTCAGAGTTTGTCTATTATGAAGGTGTCAGGACTGCGTTGTTGATTTTTGAAGTCAGTAGCTCTGAGTTCTTGACAACAGCACATTGCTGTCTGCTGCTGCCACCAAGTGAAGCAATTTCAGCATTCATACGGTCTTGTTAAAGGGGAACCTGGGATATATATATATATATTAGATGTTTTGGGGTTCCTTTTTGCTCCACTTAGAACAAAAATGATAATCTGTCCAATGTTGAACATGAACGCTAACGTGTTTACAGGCTAAGCAGTGTCACAAGCCGATGTAAGCCGATGGGGCAATCTAAGAACCTCACAGTATAACGCTTCTTATCACCACCAAAAAGACATAAATGTCATTAGAAGTGTTGAGTAGCCCAGAGGGGATCCCTACAGAGGTACACGTGTGTGTTTACCTCAGTAAATATAAAGACACTTTAAAAAAAATTAGGCCTGCCCTCCACTCAGTCCCTACGAGCCGACTGTGATCGAGGGGCTCGTTCTTCTGCTTACAGGAATAACGGGGGTCTCAACTTCAAGAAGAGATCAAAGGTCAAATTTGGCAAAAATATACTCTGAAGAACACTTGTACAACCCCAATTCCATTGAAGTTGGGACGTTGTGTAAATGTAAATAAAAACAGAATACAATGATTTGAAAATCCTCTTCAACCTATATTCAATTGAATACACCACAAAGAAAAGATATTTAATGTTCAAACTGATAGACTTTGTTGTTTTTGTGCAAATATTTGCTCATTTTGAAATGGATGCCTGCAACACATTTCAAAAAAGTTGGGACAGGGCAACAAAAGACTGGGAAAGTTGATGAATGCTCAAAGAACACCTAATTGGAAACAGGTGAGTGGCATGATTAGGTTTAAAAGGAGCATCCCCAAAAGGCTCAGCCATTCACAAGCAAAGATGGGGTGAGGATCACCACTTTGTGAACAACGGCATGAAAAAGTAGTCCAACAGTTCAAGAACAATGTTTCACAACATTCAATTGCAAGAAATTTAGGGATTCCATCATCTACAGTCCATAATATAATCAGAAGATTCAGAGAATCCGGAGAACTTTCTACACATAAGCAGCAAGGCCGAAAACCAACACTGAATGCCTGTGACCTTCGATCCCACAGGCAGCACTGCATTAAAAACCGACATCATTGTGTAAAGGATCTTATCGCGTGGGCTCAGGAACACTTCAGAAAACCATTGTCAGTTAACACAGTTCTCACTACATCTACAAGTGCAAGTTAAAACTATCATGCAAAGCAAAAGCCATACATCAACAACATCCAGAAACGCTGTCGCCTTCTCTGGGCCCGAGCTCATTTGAAATGGACAGAGGCAAAATGGAAAAGTGTGCTGTGGTCTGATGATTCCACCTTTCAAATTGTTTTTGGAAATCATGGACATTGTGTCCTCCGGACAAAAGAGGACAAAGACCATCCAGATTGTTATCAGCGCAAAGTTCAAAAGCAAGCATCTGTTATGAGGGTGTTAGTGCCCATGGCATGGGCAACTTACACATCTGTGATGGCACCATCAATGCTGAAAGGTACATCCAGGTTTTTGGAGCAACACATGCTGCCATCCAAGCAATGTCTTTTTCAGGGACATCCCTGCTCATTTCAGCAAGACAATGCTAAGCCACATTCTGCACGTGTTACAACAGCGTGGCTTCGTAGTAAAAGAGTGCGGGTACTAGATTGGCCTGCCTGCAGTCCAAACCTGTTGCCCATTGAAATGTGTAGCGCATTATGAAGTGCAAAATACAACAACAGAGACCCCGGACTGTTGAACAACTGAAGTTGTACATCAAGCAAGCATGGGAAAGAATTCCACTACAAAGCTTCAACAATTAGTGTCTTCAGTTCCCAAATGCTTATTGAGTGTTGTTAGAAGGTGATGTAACACAGTGGTAAACACACCACTGTCCCAGCTTTTTTGAAACGTGTTGCAGGCATCCATTTCAAAATGAGCAGATATTTGCACAAAAACAATAAAGTTTATCACTTTTAACATTAAATATCTTGTCTTTGTGGTGTATTCCATTGAATATAGGTTGAAGAGGATTTGCAAATAATTCTATTCTGTTTTTAATTTACATTTTACACAACATCCCAACTTCATTGGAATTGGGGTTGTACCACAAGATCTTTACAACCAGTAGGCCCAGAGCAGAGGTGTCAAACTGATTCCAGAAAAGGCCAAAAGGGTGCAGATTTTCTTTGTAACCACCAACTCCACCAGGTGATTCCACTGATTAACATAACTTTTAGCAGATGGAATCAGTGAAACCACCTTTGAGTGGCCTGGAGCTCGGGTGGTCATAAAGGACCAGGTTTTCCTGAGTGCTGATCACCTCAGCAGATGATATGACTTTAAGGTTGGGGAGGCTCATCAGTGAACCCACTTGCTGAGGTGATCGGTATGAAGGAAAACCTGAACCATCGTGGCCCTTCAAGGCACACTACAGGCCTGGAGAAGTGATCTAAAGCCTGTTTCCCAAACCACTATAGTCCAAAAAAATCCCAAAAAATGTTTTCATGCAGGGCGGGCATCCGCTGATACCCTATTTATACACCTGGAGTGTCTTCAAAAAATGTATGACAGCCTTTCTATTATAGTTTTTATTTTTTGTAAAATCTTAAGTTGTAATTAGTTATTTCATGGAACTTGTCCAATTATTTAATCACTACACCTAATTATAACTAAAATTCGAGCATAAACACAACCTTTATTCAAAGAACAATCATTTTAAATGAGTTTTGCTTCTATTTTTTGAATGAAAATGAAATCAAACTGGTGATGGATGTTGCTGCTCCTGTGAACCGCTCATCATAAAACCCAACTTTGGGGTTTGAGATTTTTGCACCATGTGAATTTCAAAGCGGACCTGAACATGCCCCAAATGCACTGACACCACACCCCTCCTGCACGCTTTCATCACGCCGGTGTTTCCCGACTCCTCATTGGCTGAGCACACCTGTCCATTAATTAGCTGTGGGTGGATCAGGGAGATTTTTCTGCACATGCAGGAAACTTTCCACAAAAAATGGGAAAACCTCTCACCGTGCCTCCTCGTATGATCAAAAGTTATTTTAGCATGGCTCGTGCTGATAGTTACTTCAAAGTAAAAGAAAATAAAGGAAAAAGGCTTAAACACAGAACAGGGGAAACTGAAACACTTTCAACTCAGATAAAAGACCCGTTTATTTTGTATGTTTGAATTTATTCTTGTGTGATCCATATTTCTACACAAGCCCAACACCTCATTTTCATCCTTGTCCCAACAACAGAAAGAATTCCACTTTAATACTTTCCTTATTTGATTTAGTCTCTCTCTTATGTGTACATCATCTCAGCCATGTGGGACATTTCCTTGGGGATGGACAGATAATACTCCATGTAGCCACAGAGGTCCTCCATATTGAAGTCATCGACACAGGCTTGCTCCGAGCATGAGCAAGACAGCGATGGGGCCGACGCAGCCGTGCTGTAAGGCCCAGAAGAGTCCTCGTAGCTTGGGAGCATCCGTTCATATTCAGAGAGGGCGTTGTGGAGCCCCGTGAAGGAGAAAACGTCCTTCACCTCCTGCTCTGGATGCTGGCATGGGCACTGATCTGCAGGTGGTCCAGCATGTGCAGACTCTGCAGAGGCTCCCATGGTGCTGCAATAACTGAAAATCGGGACACTTAGAATTGGGGACTTGGACCGACGATGCCTCTGTTTTCTGAACACTCCTCCAGAGGTTTTCCTCATGCACCTAGTGACACAGCAGACATTTTTTTCAGTATATCTTTTCTGTTAACCAAGCATTTGCATAACAGCTCAGAGTGAGCGGACAGTTCACAACAAACGGCCTTCAGTACGGTTGGGCATCAAACCCTCCTTCCAATAAGGCACCAATTTCTCTGAGCCACCAGAACGAATCGGAACATAGATTTTGGTACCTCAGTCTTTGATGTTTTCTCACCAAATAGCACAAAACCGGCGTGATGGAAGGGAAATTATGACTTTTCAGAAGCTAGTATGTCACATGCTCAAGTACACCAGTTACAAGACACCACATCCACCAACTGGCACAGCAAACTCTCAGACTTACCCACGCCTGTTGTCTTTTGGGGAGCTGAGTTTTGGCTTCACACCGCTGCTGTCATGAGAGGACCATGGATTCCCTCTTGGCTCTGAAACACTCACAACCAGGGGCGTAGGTTTGCATATGGACCATAGGGACAAGTCACAACCAATATTTTGGGATGGCAAAATAGTCCCTACCAATATTTAGCATTTTTGTTTATATAACAAAATCATTCACTATTTTTTTTGCGAACTCGATACTATAATTTTAGTCGTCATGTTTTGTGTTTTCGACGTGCCAGAGTGACAGGGTTACCCATGTTGCAATTTCATTAGCTCACGTTCTTCTCACATGGACGTAAACAAAGTGCATCTCGTGGCAGGCAGTGCTTCATTTGTAAAGTGGGAGGTCCCGGAGCGCAGAGGATGGGTGGCTCCGGTGCAGTGTTGCCAGATGTACGATAATTATCGTATTTGTACGATAGTTGTGCCCTCTGTACGATGTACGATCAATAATGGGAAAAAATCCAATATGTACGATAATTTCAGTTGGTTGCCCAAACACGCATCTCTCTCTGACACCCAAGAATCATTTTGCAGGCGTTGCACTCAGTCGGCATCAAAGACACACCACACACAGGGCTGCTGCTGGCTTTGGGCGACCGTCATTTGAAAGCCCGCCCCCTCTCATACAGAGTAATGAGTTCCATCCAATCTCTGCCGTGACAGGAAGATTCCCCAGCCATCTTTTTTTTTTCGAAACTTTATTTCAACAAATGCAATAACAAACGAACAAAACACAAGAGCAAGAGATATACAAGAAAATAAAAAAAAGTTCAAGTTCCTTATGGAGGTGTCAACATTTTTTCTGTGTTCAACAAAATCTGCACAAGTGGCCATGGCATCGGATGACAACAGTGACCTCGAGGTTGAATTCGACTCTTTCTAGTCTGATAATTAACACGTTTGTGTCCCTTCACAGAAAAAAAAATGTTTCTAGTCTGGTAGTGCATTTGCGTTGTTTTTGTGCCATAGTTTCCCCATTACTATAATTACTGTTTAAAAATGTGACATAAAATTCTTTGTAAATTAAAAAAAAAAAACGCTAAAATAGCTACATTGTATGCGTTTTGTTTGTGTACGATAATTTCTCCCAAAATACGATCATTTTGAGGTTTTGGTACGATAGTTTCATATTTCATATCTGGCAACACTGCTCCGGTGCAGAAAAACAAGAAGGGCGGGGTGGAGGGCTTGCGAACAATGCTGTGCGCCACACTTACAATAAACTGCACACCCACACAAACACGCACACACACCTTCACAAATGACACTAACATCCTGCCTTTCCTCAAAAATTACTACATTTATGTTTGCTGTCTGTCCCTGTACTTTTCTGTCACTTTTGCGCTCTTTTTCATACTTTCCCTTGTTTCAAAAGTCACCGAACGCACTGTTGGAAAGAACGGGTTCTTGGCTTGCTGTCAAATTTTTCAGAGTGAGGGCTTATATGAGAACTTACGGTAATGAGAATCAGCGGCGCACTAGTTTTTTTTTTGTTGTTTTTTTTTCAGCGGCGCACTAGTGTGAAACTTCCGTGTTTTTCCTTTGCGTTATGACATCACAGGCTTACATTTACCGTAATACACCATATATATATCATTGGAAATCTTTTTTTTTTTTTTTTTTTTTTTGGCAAATTAGGTTGCCAGATACCTACAACTGCATTATTGATGAAGAGAATAGATTATACATCTTGGTTGCAAAAACTTTTTTTTTTTTTTTGTTAGCTCCACAAGTATTTTTTTGTTGTCTTGTTCTCTCAGGTGTAGGCCTATAGAATTGATTAGTGATTTGGGGTGCAATTTTGTTATTTAAGCTATTTGTTTGTTTGCCTACACACTTAATAATGTAAATAAAGTGTTAAATTATTCAGCATTATGTCGTCATATGTTATGTATTATGCTGTACTTGTGCATCTAATGGTATGAGTGGGTTAGGGGGTGGTGGTGGTGGGCAGGGGGGCCGGGGGGGGTATTGTCCCTACCAAAGCTGAGACCAAACCTACGCCCTTGCTCACAACCCCCGGTAAACTGGAATAAAGACAAAGTCAAAATCAGTAGTCTGAGTGGTATTTGTTCCCTGGGTCATTCATGTCAGTTTAGCCACAGACGTACATACCATGATGGAATTAGCTTTAAAAATAAAAACACCCTCATACTGCAACTTGGTGTAGCCACAATTTAGTTTCCTACTCCCAAAATGATCCCATATGCATAAATTAGATACACCAGAAATGCAAATTTTGTTAGCTGACTACAATATTTCACTTTGATTAGATAATGTTTGGCAGAATTTGTCTGAACCACCTTTCAGCAGCTGATATTTCCAGTTTTGTAATCATTCATGCACACCACAAGAATAAGCAGCGTATGCAGTTGATTAATAATGTTGGCAGAGTAAAAATATTCAAAACAGTTTTTCACACAGTTTGGGACCAAGTTAATGTCACTTGGCAGCAGAGCTCCCATTAAAACACAAATTAGAAGTATATCAAAGACATTATGTACACCGCTTTCGATTGCGTTGCTGTCAAATCAATCTTTATTAAGCTACAAAGTCGATGCCACTCTGTGGTATGCATCATTCCCAAATTAACTTGTGGAGCCATGTTGGATCAAGTACAAGCAAATGGTTTGGGCACATATTCCCATGGAAATGTCCCATCAAACACCGCAATTATGTAATTATACACACACACCACACACCACACACACTAATATATATATAAAATATAAAAAAAGTAAATTAAAAACATCAGTACGGTGAATGATGATAGAAATGTTTATGCGATGTATATTCACCCATCTAAGCAACAACTTAACTCTGTGTCAACCTTCAAATTTTAAATGCTATCTGCAGTGACTCCTCTTCACAGTCCTGTCTCCATGGTGGGACAAGGCCTCTTTGACCATCCACCCATCTAAAAACCAAACATACAACCGCAAATCAACAGATTGTGGATGTTTGGCCATCAATTTAGATGAAAATCTCTCAGATGACAAAGAGAATAGGAAGCAAAACCTTCTGATTTGACAGTTTAAAATACAATTTTATTCATGAATAAGTGAATCACTAGCTACAGTAAAAGTGACACTGTGCAACAGTTCAGTCACACTTCCAACCATTTTAACCCAATGATTTAAACATGTATGTTTCAAAACACTGACTCTCTAGTCTGTGTAAACCAGATAAGTTAAATAAATAAGCAGAATCAGAGTTGGAAACTTACAACTTATTGCAGTTTTCCACAGCTCGTGGTCAGAATATCAAGGGTAAACAATTTCCAAAAACAAAACTAAAATTAAGGCACGAATCCTGACCCTAGTGCTATGTAGAAATAACTAATGATAAACTTTCAAATGATCAAGTACAGGGCACAGAAAATGTCAGATATTTGCATACCACAATGTTTTTCATGTGGTCAGTACTCCAGTGTGTTGGCAGTAGCAAGCATTTACATTATTGTAGGAAAGTATTTGCAAATGTGTATTTTGATCTCTTTGAGGCACCAGCCAAGGCTACATCCAATCAGGTGACCTGATTTTCACAGACACGCGGATACACATGCACAGATTAAAATATGCACACACCAGATTGCTATATGCATTTGTGGATCTGTTTACACACGCACAGATCAAAATACGCATTTGCATTACTTTTGGCTACATTTAATGGCCCCATTTTAAAAAAAGCCTTTATTGTCATTGAACAGACAACAAAATGTGTCCTCTGCATTGAACCCATCCTAATTACAGTTAAACACAGTCTAACCACTAGGGGCAGTGGAGAGCTACAGCCAGCTGTCCCCGGGGACCTACTCCAGATGGAGGCAATGTGATGTTTAATTTAACTTCTAGTTATTTGTAAGCTTCTCTAAAAATGGACACTGAAAGAAAATACGGGTTACAATCAAACAGGGAATCAAATGCTGAAATGAGAAAAAATACCTTTGGTTGTGTTGTGGAAAACATTTTGTTTTTCTGATGATTCACTTCCAGTAAATGAGTCTTGCTGAGAAAAGGCAACGGTCAGCTGACTGAAGATTGTCTTGTAAGACCTGGTAACAGTCACCTTTGATTCAGTTGTTAAGACTTGTAACAATCAGCTATGACAGTTTGCCTGGACACCAACTGAAATGAAGGACCAGACACTAAAGTGAAGATTTTTTTCTCTCTGTGACCTTAGTCATCACATGACCCCATGCCTTTGGTGGTGACGTCACAAAGGCACGTTATGAATAATTCATGAAGCACACGTCACTTACAGCGAAGTGGCGAATCCGTGTTGAATATTAATGAGTGTGACGTCATCGTCGGAGCCGCGCGTGCTGCCGCTGATCCAGATCCAGGAAGGGTGCATTTTATTCCCATCTGGTACTGTACCTCGTCACTTTATGGACTTTATGGACTGCAGGACTCGGTGCGGGGACACATGTGGACGCCGACAGAGGACAGCGCGTGTCAGCATCACCGGATGTAGCCGTCAGCCCGTTTGTTGATTTCAGTGCCACATCTGGTTAAATGTCAAAATGAGGATCTTCACGTCTCTCCAGAAAAACACCAACCTGAAGATCGAACTCTACTCCAGCTTCTCCACATCGCAGCTCTCCATCAAACAGTTCTTGGATTTCGTTGAGTCCAGAGTTCTGGGGTCTTCCGGGTCCCTCGTGTGTGAACTTTGAGTGTTTGGGACTGAAGGCTGGGAACAAGTGGTTAGCTTTCGGCTACTGATTATTATTATTTTTTTTTTTTTATGTTGACATCACTTGTCACATTTTGTCTCCATTTGCATTGCACACGACGGTCCCGGATCCACACAGCCATCCATTTAGAAATGATCTGGTGGTTTCTGCCTGTCGATCGCAGCTCAGAGCACGGCGCGCCATGCGCCATTGTGGGCCGTCCTTAAAGCGGTAGTAACACTCCTTAATCTCTGTGAACCCCATAAAATTTTCACCGAAAGCCATGTGAGTTTTCCGAATGGTTTCCAGCTGCCTGTCTCTAACAGTTTCTGAAAAAATTCTGATGGAACAAAGCCCAAATCATTCCGCCATTTCCTTGCAATGAAAAAACGACGAGAGGGGTGGACCAGTGCTCACTCAAAGCCTGCCCACAGGCGAATGACGCAACCGACAGGCATGAAAAAACTCACGCATGCGCATGAAGGTTCAAGCTTGGCTGACGTAAAACATATGAATCAAATCCATATATTTTTTGCATAAAATAAAAGGTCGGATACTTTTCTCACAGACCTCGTATACCAGATTATGAATCATTACTTCTATTGTAGCTCTGTAACTTGTGTCAGTCCTGATGTAGCTGATAAAAATAAAATTAGCCATACAGCGTCTGAAAAATGCACATAGTTTCAGAGCTATTTTTAGCCATAAAAGTGACATATCCTTAGGTGCTGACTATTACTTGCATGAAGGTCACTCCGCCTGTGTCCACTTCACAACTTACTCCAGTGTCACAGACTGAACGATCCCCACCTAAAAATTGGTCGACCCTGCCTCCACTGCGCATGCATCATTTGGGACCACAGCAGCTCGTCTAAGATGGAGTCTCTTCACCCAAAGCGATCAAAGGGAATAATGGGATTATTAACCATCAGATGGCAAGGTAAATCCTCTTAAATCATTCTAGTCAGTTTTATGCAGAAACGAGGTGATAATCAGTGAGCTGCTACTGACGTGTTGAAATGACAGAGACGCAGTGAACACAGCACCAGCAGCTCGTGCTGCTGTGGCGCTCTGATCGCTTCCTCTTTCTTTTATTATGAAATAATGGTGAATTTATGTGGAAATGATTGTTGTTCAAAGGCTTCAGATATCTGTGGCAATGATTACATGCCGTGAAAGTGGTGTGTCTGATTTCACTCCTGCTGTGTTCACACACACAGAGTCATGTGGAATTATTGTTCCACGCTATTTTCAGTCCACAGAAAACCAACGTCCCACTGTCAGCCTTCTTCTCCAGACCGGTGTCACTGACACTGGGGCTCCCAGTAGCACTTAGCTTAGCCATCGGTTTAGCTCAGCTTAGCCAAAATCTCAAAGATCTGGGAGCTAGTCCATATCACAGCTGTCCTGGTAACAGCGGCCACTTGTTGTTACCTTTCTGTCCGACTCCGTGACCACAGAAACTACTTCCTCAGTGAGACTGGCACGTTGTTATATGGCTGGGGGGGGCCTGGCTGCCGGTTTGTTTGTCTTTTTGTTTTCCTCCCAGGTGGCGTGCATTTGGGACTGAGTGGCTGTGTTGCTGAGGCTGTCAGGACCTCACCCTGATCACCTGCGACTCGTCAGGACTCACAGCTGAGGTGCATCTGGATGGATTGGAGCATGTTGGCATTTAAGACTGGAGTGCACAGTGTGTATTGGCCAGAGACTCGACCTTGTGACCAGACGGGTGAGATCGTCGTCTCGGGAGCCATCTCATCAGCAGCGGACGCTGAGAATGTCCAGGTTTGATGCACGGTCTGTGAAAGAGGAGGGGGTGAGGTCTCACGCTCGTCAGCACACTTCCTGAGGTACGTTGGATTTTGTGACTAACAGTTATACAGTCAGTAAATGTGGTGTCCCTCACACCTTATTGTATTGAGCTGTATGTTAGTCATGTATCAGCTTCCACTGCGGTGGAGTTTGTGAACGGGATGTTCCATGCCTGCAGGTTGGGAAGCTGATCAGTAATCAAGCCAGGAAGTGTTTGCTGTTTGTACACCTTTAAGTGTTCTGTGTGTAGAGTGTGGACTCACATAATGGTTCCTTCTTTCACAGACTCGGTTGTTGCGGCCACCTGGGGGGTGTCGGCGGGGTCCTTGGGTCCGAAACAGCTTCTGGCTCCGGACCGTTAGCGCTGCTGGGAGCGCACCACGCCAGACCGCACCTTTTTGTATTATCACTGTTATGTATTAAATTCAGTTAGCCTTTGTACCGTGCTCTGCTTATTTCATACTGGGTCCTTCAAACGCTGGTCGGTTCTCCGAGCTGCGTCCGACACATAACACACGTAGTAGGTTAGCTGAGCATAGTGCGATGCTGCAGCACAAACCACAAACATGGCCGAATCCACGCTTTTGGGAGAGGAAATGCGCTTTGTTAAGAATGTTCCTCTGGCCACATGAAAGGAAAGGATAAAATCCATGATTAGATCCATGTTTGGAAGACCATTCTTATGCTGTGCTGGGCTTCACTTATGCTTGTCCGAGACACACTATAAAAAAACTCCTCAAAATATATTATTTGGAAAATCTGTCCACCCAATAAGCATCACTAGTCATTTTAGTACATTCTCATAACACATTTTGATCCATTTTGACATATTCCCTGTCAAAGTTCACAAAAACACTGATTTCACACTGCAAAAAATTCAGTTTTTCCCCATTCATTTCAACAGGGCATCTCAAGAGGTATGGCCTGAGATGATGTCACCAAAGTTCATATTCCTGACAGCTTGATGTTTCTGAGCATTTATCAGAGGCAAGTGAAATCATACCAAATTTTCCCATGATTGAATGTTTATAATAGACAGCTCATTTGACATTTTATTTATGAGTGATATGCACTTTAAGGACAATTCACACACTGCCTGTCATCCACATACCAAGACTGGTGGAAATCTGTCGTAAGACCTGGGAGGAGTAGGTGAACCAATGGACAAATGTTTCTCAAATTATAGCATCATGATATCAAAAGCAAATGGAGCATATTGTGGTATCACTGAATCGCAAAAAAATAATTTACCGCACATGACTCTGTGTCAAACATGTAAGGCCCCAATTTTTCAATCTCTGAGTGCCCACTGGAGCCATTAGGATTTTGTTTTTTTGGTTGTGGGTGCTATAGTTGCAGCTGTGTGTAATGGTCATGTGTTTGGATGGCTGCTCTGGTGGTGGTGGTGGTGGTGGACGACCTTGCCAGTGGGGCTATAAGACAAGAACGCATGTTACTGAAGTCTAAACTGCGTATGGGTGAAATTTCACTATAGGAGCTTTATACATACATGGATCAACACAGAACTGTCAGGATGTATATGGCAAAATTCTAACCATATTCAGTTGCAAAGAGTATACAAAAAAGCATAAAAAGTAGAACCCCATTAAATGTTTGAGAATTTCTTCATAATATCTTAATGAAAGCCTGGAAGTCACATTTGGGCTTTTAGCCCGCACAAAGCAAAGCACCATTAAGCATGACGGTCACAATAAGTACAGCTTGTAAGCTCACTAATGGGGTGATATTTTAGCTCCAAAACCACACTCGGGGCTCTATTTCAAAACCTGTGTGAATTTGTTGCCTTATTCACTAAAAAGGTTTTCACACCTTTTCTTCAGGCTCCTTTCAATTACTTGAAATGAGAAACAGAGGTGAAACACTATGTCATGCTTTGATTTCATCACAAACACAGTGTGGCATGTTGACTTTGTGATAGCCACTGAAACGACAGTGTTTTTATTCCATTTCAGCATCCCAAAATATTCAAAATGTACTTTTTTGGTTGTTTCTCATTAATAGAGGCCATTATGTGCTTTGTTGAAGGGAAAAAAACTGCTACACACTGTGCTGATCCATAATGTCAATTGGATGCAGGCTCCACATGCAAGCTGAAAGCCAAGAAAGACTGCCTCATTTGCATTTTATGACAAATTTGAGATGATACTGTAATAAGTCACAAATATTATACATATTTTGTTTGTATTTCTAACTAATGCATTTCATCATATTTCTGCTTGGTAAATGGCTATTTCTATGAATGTGATATACGGTACATCCAGAAAGTATTCACAAAAGTATTCCTTCTGAAAGATGAACCAAGGTCAAGAGCGCTCTGGAGCAGGTTTTCATCCAGGATGTCTCTGTACATTGCTGCACTGATCTTTCCCTCAATCCTGACTAATCTCCCAGTTTCTGTCCCTGAGAAACATCCCCACAGCGTGATGCTGCCACCACCATGCTTCACTGTAGGGATGGCACCTGGTTTCCTCCAAACATGATGCCTGGCATTCATGCCAAAGAGTTCAGTCTTTGTCTTATCAGACCAGAAAATTTTGTTTCTCATGGTCTGAGAATCATTCAGGTGCCTTTTGGAAAACTCCAGGCAGGCTGCCATGTGCCTTTTATTAAGGAGTGGGTTACGTCTGGCCACTCTACCATACAGGCCTGCTCTCTCCACAGAGGAATTCTGGAACTCTGACAGAGTGACCGTAGGGTTCTTGGTCACCTCCCTGACTAAGGCCCTTCTCCCCCGATCACTCAATTTAGACGGGTGGCCAGCACTCTAAGAAGAGTCCTGGTGGATCCTGACTTCTTCCATTTACAGATGATGGAGGCCACTGTGCTCATTGGGACCTTCAAAGCAGCAGAAATGTTCTGTACCTTTCCCCAGATTTTTGCCTCAAGACAATCTGTCTTTGAGGTCAACAGACAATTCCTTTGCCTTCATGATTTGTTTGTGCTCTGACATGCACTGTCAACTGTGGGTCTGTGCCTTTCCAAATCATGTCCAATCAACTGAATACTTCAGGTGGCCTCCAATTAAGTTGTAAAAATATCTCCTCAGTGGAAACAAGATGCACCTGAGCTCAGTTTTGAGCTTCATGGCAAAGGCTGTGAATACTTACGTACATGCGATTTCTTAGATTTTTTTTTTAAATTTTTTTTAATGAATTTGCAAAAATCTAAAAAACAATCAAACAAACAAAAAACTTTTTTCACATTGTCATTTTGAGGTATTGTGTGTAGATGTTTGAGGAAAAAAATAATTGCATTCATTATGGAATAAGGCTGTAACATAAGAAAATGTGGAAAAAGTGAAGCGCTGTGAATACTTTGTGGATGCACCATAGTTGCCACTTGCTAAACTGCTTATTTTTGATTTATCCAAACATTTTCTTGTAGAAGCACAGTTGATTGATTGTTGCATGTAATTTATATGTTAATGAGCAGATGGTTATGAATGCTTTATTCTAAGCACACTGTAGTTTAAAAATACAGTCACAACATGCCATGTCACATTTTCTGTGGTGTCATCATTGACGACATGGGTGCATTTTCCTCCCAACACTCCAGAAATGACGATCAGGATAGCTGCCACTGCATTTTTTTTTCCACACATCTTGTATGTATCACAGAACTGAAGGCACTTTACCATAGCTGCACTCACCGGCCACTTTATTAGGTACACTTTGCTAGTACTGGATTGGGCCCCCTTTTGCCTTCGGAACTGCCTTAATTCTTCATGGCATAGATTTAACAAGGTGTTGGAAACATTCCTCAGAGATATTAGTCCATATTGTCATGATTGCATTATGGAGTTGCCCATTCAAGCAGTCTGCCCATTGTCCTCTGACCTCAACAAGGCATTTTCATCCATGCAACTGGATATTGTCTCTTTTATGGGGCTTTCTCTGTAAACTCTAGAGATGGTTGTGTTTGAAAATTCCAGTAGATTAGCAGATTCTGAAATACTGAGAGCAGCCCATCTGACACCAACAACCATGCCATGTTCAAAGTCAGTCCCTTTTTGTTCCCCATTCTGATGCTCTGTTCGAACTTTGGCAAGTCAGCTTCATCATGTCAAGATGCCTCAATGTAGAGTTGCTGCCATGTGATGGGCTAATTAGTTATTTATGTGATCAAGGGATTGAATAGGTGTACCTAATAAAGTGGCCGGGGAGTGTACATTTCAACACAAATTTCCAGAGGTGGGACAAAGTCAACATCAAGTCAATCTCAAGTCGTGAATCAGCAAGTCTGAAGTCAAGTCTCAAGTCATAATGACCACCAATTGTTTGCAAGCTGACTTGAGACTTGACTTGGGACTTGCAGATTGATTGACTTGAGAATGACTTGACAGTGAATTCCTCCCACCTCTGCAAATTTCATCAGTCTTCTGAGAAATCAAAAGAACTTCAACTTCAATCATTACTGCATTATTAAACTAATTTTCAAATGAGGCATTTTTCTATAATGAACTTTAGAAACATACAAACAAACCAAAAGTCTTGTGTTAAACAAATCAATAGCAACATATGCTGCCAAAAACAACATCTCATCATGTTGTTCCAAACATGGCAGCAGGCTGATTTTTTTTTCCAGAGTGCTGCTGAAATTACTGGGCGAGATAATGTGACCTCACTGTCAGATTGTGAGCCTTTTGGAAGAGTCACGAAGCAAAAGAGTCTAGATGTGCCCACTTGATAATGTCAGTGATAATGTCAGGGCTGTAACCACTTTCACCTCTCCCATCATACAGACTGAATTTCAGCTTGAAGAGCTTGAAATTAGAAGAGGAGACAGTTAAGTCAGATGAATGATGGTGAATCGCATGCATTTTCCAAATTACCCAATCAATCATTTGTGGTGGCTTTTCTTCATGTGCTACCAAACTCGCTTCTTCCTTGGAAACAATCTGTGTGACAGAAACAACAGCAAGCCTGCTAACTGCTCTTACCCCAGGGCTTATTGGTTTGCACAGACTTTTGTGGATCCCCAACAAAGACATCCTGAAGTTAGAATTATGAAGAAGTTTGATTTAGGGAAATAGCATTCTTTGGATTTTTGACTCTAATTCTTAACAAACCAACCACAGATGTTCACGGATATGTCGACACACCTACAAACAAGCAAAAAGGTTGATGCATGTCTTTGCATCCATCTTTTTGCTGGTGAAGTTGGATTCACCTTCCTTGGAAAGTTACATTCCAAGGTGCTGTAAGTTGACAGTGAGGATGATCAATGGAGTTGTCAAAGAAATACAACAATTTTCAGAATGGCTGTTGTTATCACATAAGCTAGTATTATTGTGATCTGTGTGTGTGTGTGTGTGTGTGTGTGTGTGTGTGTGTGTGTGTGTGTGTGTTTGTATGAAAAACATGCCTGTTCAGTTGCATTACAACATTCATGAACTATATACTGTACTGTATGTACAACCCCAGTTCCAATGAAGTTGGGACACAGTGTAAAATGTCAATTAAAAACAGAATACAATGATTTGCAAATCCTCTTCAACCTATATTCAGTTGAATACACCACAAAGACGAGATATTTAATGTTCAAACTGATAAAGTTTATTGTTTTGGTGCAAATATTTGCTCCTTTTGAAATGGGTGCCTGCAACACGTTTCAAAAAACCTGGGACAGTGGTATGTTTACCATTGTTTTACATCACCTTTCCTTCTAACAACACTCAATAAGAATTTGGGACCTGAGGACACTCATGATTGGGTATAAAAGCAGCATCCCCAAAAGTCTCAGCCATTCACAAGCAAAGATGGGGTGAGGATCACCACTTTGTGAAGGAAGTTAAAATATTAGCCAGAGAGAAGAAATGGTTTGAGAGAGGGGTCAAGGAGGCATTCTTTGTGAAACGTTTGAAACCCAGCCTTAACCAGGGAGGGGGTCTGAGACACACTTTATCCCCTGTTTGTAAAGTACCCCTATCCAAACATTCTTAAAACCTTGATAAGACAAACAGAGTCAAGAACCACCAGTGAGACAGAAAGTCAAATTTATCTCGCGCGGAGTGCAGTCAGGCTGTACACCAAAGCTACACTAAAGTCTGGCCTGCGCTCCTGCTCTTTTATTTAGGACTTCCCTACATACATGGGCAGTACAGCTCCTAAGGGGAGGAGTGATAGCGCGTGAGCTGTTGCCGCAGAACCGCTGATTGCACAATACATTCAGGACTTTCAGAACCTTTTTAATCTTGGGCTCGATTAAGATGTGTTTAAGACATCTAACGATTAATCACACTTCTTCTGACACAGGACTAATGTATCATAATCACACTGTGGTTGGAACATTCAATTCTCTATTCTTTATCTCACTGCTCCGCTTATGGCTGCATTCTGCCTGGGTCATCTTCACATGTCCTGAAAAAGAGCTTAGCGTGCACACAGAGATACCACAACTTGCAGAAGCACGTCATGTCACATATCTTAAGTAACCTTCACCCATCACATCAGTACAGTACACTTTATCAGAGCAGAGAGAATACATTCTACCAGAGCAGAGAACACAAAACATGCATGATAAAATAAACAGTGTATCTACAGAATAACTCCAACATTCCCCTCTGTTTATCATGCATTCCAACGGTATTACAGCTTCACCTAAAAGTAAACAATTGTTACTAAGCAACCACTTCTTATTCAGATTTTCAGCTGCAATTTTCAGGCACCACAGACTTTAGGTGCGTCAACAAGTCCTTGGCTAAAATGGGAATGGCTTTTACTGGGAGGAGTAGGGACACTAAAGCACAGTAGCCTGACACATTCCTAGGCAATCTGTCAAAAATTCTATTATCTCCACACCACCACCACACGCCACTTCGGCTGACTGGTATAAATGAACCGTTATCTGTATTATTCGACTACACCACTTGTCTTACTACATTTTCAGCTAAAGCTTCATAGGCTAAGAGTGTGTTAACTCATCACGTCAACAGTTCAAGCTTGAACTGGAGTTGTGAGCTTTTCAATATCATCATAATTCTCAGTACAGTCATTATAGTTTTCTCCACTAAGGTCTGACTGTTTCAATGCTTGATATCTTGGCATAGTTTGTTGGAAGGCCAGATTACACTGTACAAATGTATTTGACACCATTTTGCCAACCATTGTTTTGATATAAGGGATCACACAACACATGCAAAGTCCAATCAGAATTAGGACTATAATAACTGGTGTCACCATTTTCAATAGTAACTGCCAACATGGTCCTGAAGTCAACCAGGACCAGGGATTCCCCCGGTTCACGGCTAGGGTGTCTTTATGCATTGCATCACGAAGTTTATTCAGCTCTTCCAATGCGTCCTGCATATCCCACTGAATGAATGGAGTCTGGGATGAAAGTACAGCATGTTGTGTTCTGCTGAACACAAACTCCTCCCTGTGAACCAGTAAGCAAGTCTAAAACCATGCGATTTTGCATCACCATGGTACGTAAAGCATCTATTTCAGTGTTTTGAGCTGCTACTATTTTTTCAGTTACATTCATGAACAGACCCAATCGATAATTCAGAGTTTCAATCATTAATGAATTTTTTCCCACTCCTATCCAGGGGAACAATGAATGTGCTATTTTATCTCCTACAGACCACAATTTTTGGTCCTTTGGTACATCCGAGCCCCACATGTGATCATGTGGTAACACATCTGGGTATATCAATCTCCTCCGTCTGGTGCTGCCATTCTTCTCTGTGGAGGTCCTTGGCACTACCACATATGTATGGTCAGTCACCTGGGTAGGTGCACACACACCACCCCAATTTGGTGGGAGACTCATGTACAGTCTGGAACCACAAAGCCAATAGATGTCATCATACACCGGAGTACCATTTACAGGTGGTAGCAAAAACTTACTAACATAAGCACATGATTCATCCGTTCCCCATGGACAGGAGCCTGTATAATTACATCCCCGTCCAATGTGATGAAGATAAGTACCATCCACATATATGTTTTGGTTAGGCTTAAATTATTTGATAAAACATACGTTTGGGTACACAGACGTTTCTTAATTTACCTACAGTTTTATTCCCTGTCCCGTAAAAGCAAATTGGGAATGGCCGTTGTGATGACAATTTAACGTGATGATATTTTTGCGTTTCCCTTCAGTCTAGTCAATGGAGCAGCACTTGGGCACGCTTGTACGTCCTCTGTTGAAATCCCTATCATATAAGTGGTTGCACTGAGGCAAGTGGTGTTACATCTTATCAGATTTGCTGAGAACTGCTGCCCCCGAAATACAGTTTGATTATGCATCCGTATGATAAGACATTCTGTCACCCTAGCAGGGTACGGTTTAGCCGTCAGAGCTGGGTGTGTTGAGGATATAGGTATTTGCGAACAAACATAACAATTAGTAACGTAATTCCATAGCCAATAAATGAACATATCTGTACCACATATTAGTATGGTATATATGAAGGTGTCCATCTGTCTCATTCACATTATGAATAAACCTCTTCTGACGTTGCTTGCGTTGTTCTCTGGCTCGGTCCACAGTGAGCTGCAATTCTTGGGTCAACCACCAGGCCAGGAATCCGAGGAGCACGAAACACACTAAGATCACAACGCAACCGGCTGCCCTACCAACAGTCCGGCAGCGGCGGCGCTGAGCACGCCGCTCCGGGGTCTGCTGTAGTTCAGTCATGATTGCTAGGATACAGTGTTGTTAACCAACCTCACCTAATAGTGCAAGGATCTCCCTGCTTCACTGGCATTGAGACAATCTATTACTAATTAAATAGACTCCCTTTGTAGCCAGACTTCCCCTTACACTGTGGAGGCAGCCAACACACGCTGTATCTTACAGTGATGTATCCACGTTGATCTCTCCGCTATCTTTACTGCAGTTGGTGTTGTTAACAGCACTTGGTATGGACCTTCCCAACGAGGACTGGACCAGTTCTTCCTCTTAATCACTCTGATGAACACCCAGTCTCCTGGCTGGACTACTGGAAGGCCATCCTGTGGAAGATCAAAATTATTCGGCAGTAAATGTGTTTAAGTTATCTCTTTCTGTGTTAATGTCTTTTTCATAAAATTTGCTAATGTTTGTTCCTCATCTGCTGTTTTAGTATCCATGTCAAAATTGGTAGACGATATGGTCGTCCATAAAGTATCTCAAATGGTGTTAACCCTGATGGTGTTGGTGTTATTCTCATATACAATTTTACTAGGTCCAAACATTCAATCCAGGTTCGTTTTGTCTCTTCTATACATTTCCTTAATCTTATTTTTATTGTGCCCTTTGTCCTTTCCACTAATCCTGCACTGTGTGGGTGGTAAGCACAATGATGTTTTAACTTAATTTTCATGTGTTCTGCTACTCTTTGTACAACTTCATTTACAAAATGTGTTCCATTATCACTGTACAATGTCTCTGGTATTCCATAATACTAGACTGTATTGATAAGGTCCACATCGATTTAGTTCAATAAAGTCCATATGGACAATTTGAAAAGGATACTGTGGTTTTGGGAATTGCTCTCTCCGGGGTCTTATACTTCCCTGTGGGTTGTGTTTCAATCAGGTAACACAGGCTTTACAAAAATTTTTTTTGAGTATAAATTAAATTCATAGGTAGTAAAGTATTGGTCTACCATATATACCATCCCCCCTGTCGACACACCCATATGTCGCAATTGCAGCTGCTTTGAATAAGCTTTTGGGTAGGATGGGTTTGTTATGTATACAATAAAGTCCTTTGGGGTTGGGGTTGCCCCATTTTTCAACCACAAATGTCGTTCCTGCGCTGGTGCCTGTTTTTGCATATCCAATAAAAGGTCAGAATCTATTAATGGTTCATGTCTGTCTGGCAGGCGATAAGAATGTATCCAAACGTTTGGAATAATAGCCAACTGGTTTATTTTTATTACCATGTTGTTGTAGCAAGACTGCACACATGAATCCCCGTTTTGTGTCCACCATGAGAATGGCTTGGCATAATTGGGCAGAGATAATACTGTGGAACTCACAAGTTCTTGTTTAAGAGCTGTAAACTGTTCTTCAGCTTCTTTATTCCACTGTATTTTGTCAGTCATATCCATTGGTATAGAGTGTATTAAATCCTGCAATTTCTGCACCATCTCTGCATAACATGGAATCCAGGCTCTGCAATAATTACAGATACCTAGAAAAGTCATCATTTCCTTTTTCTGCTTCAGGTTTTAACGGATATGTTTGATCCGTGGTCTCCAATCAGATCGTGGCTTAATTTTGACTGGCGGAATATTTTTCAACAGTCCTACATCTGTGGGTGCTTTCACCCAGAGATGAGGAGGCAGTTTGGCCAATAAAGTCTCATCTTCCTGTGTCAACAACACAGATGTTGTTAAATTTCAATCATCCAGATCTACTTCATGTATCACCGGTGTCGTTCAAGCACTTACAAACTTGTATTTCCGATACAAGCCTGTGGATGGACTGAAATCCCACACCGACATTGCATCTGCTTCATGCCAATCAGTTGCTTCCTCAGCTATCTTAACAATTCCTCCAAGGTCCTTCCAGGACTGAGTGTCTGCCCTTATCAGTGAAATATGCGGCACAGCCTCAGGTTTTCCTCTGTACCATTTGTCTGCACTTTGGGTCAGCACTACACTACACACAGAGGTGGTTTTTTCTGTCTGTGTATAGGTGTGCTACTGTCTGTAATTCTGATGGAATTTTCAGAAATCCTGCTCCATACCTTTCATCCTTTCGTGGAGTGAATAGTATAGTTATGTGTAGATCTTTAGGTGACATCATTACTACATGTTCTCTGTTTTCACAGGTCATCAGACCTTCCTCCAATAATTGTTCAGTTTGTCTCAATTCCGACAGTTCCAAAGAGCACTGCCAGGCCTGGGCCAAATTTGTATATACAGTAGCGGGCTGCCTTTTTTGTTTTCAGATTTCTTTCTGCGTGTATGGCGTGGTCTACATACTCTTGTAACCCAGCTGTTGGGAACGTTATCATGTGTTTGTCTACCCATGCTTGGATATCTGATCTGGAGTTGGCATGGAGTGCATTTTTCAATTGTTGTTCATACACGCTATCATTTTTCAGTGGTAGAAGACCACTGTGCACTTTAAAAACTTTTTCCATTTGATGTCGATAGTCTTCGAATGGTTCATCATCTTTCTGTTTTGTGCGATTTATTTCTGTGTAATTTGACTTCTGCTGGTATTTCTGCTTAATTCTCAGCAATAGTGCGGCCAATCGATCTTCCAATTCCTGACTATCATGGGCTAATGGAGTGTGGTCTGCCTCTGCAGGATCCCAATCCCCTCTAAGATTGTAGGATTTAACCAAAGCGGTTACGTCAATAATGTACTGGGCTACATCTTCTCGTGGGGGAGTTACACCTTCCACAGTTCCATCTAGGTGATACGACTTTCTAATGTTTTCTATGTCTTGCATGAATCCCTCAATGTCAACATGAGGTGATGGTATCATGTCAACTGCTGCTTTGATATCATCAGCATTCCATGTTCGATATACGAGCATGGTTGATCGGTGCCCTGGAGTTCCTGCACGAGGATTTGGTACTTCTATCAAAGGATAGGTACCTTCCTGGTCACTGTGTTCCTCCATGGGAGGAGCTGTAGGCACTTTTGTTTGACTGCGTGTTTGTGGCTTTTCTTGTTTTTCACTTTTTACTTTAGGTCGCACCGCCATATCATACTGCGGTGGCGGCACATCATCATCCTCTGGTAGAGGAGGGTACAAATGCGTTGTTGCCGGCGGTCCAGCCGTCGGTGGTTTCTGAGGTTGTTCAGGTTCTCTGTGCTGAATTATCACATCTTCTTCTGCCTTACCTACAGCTTTCTTTTTCCTTGCTTTCTCTAATCGTCGCTTCTCTGCTCCCTTCCGTCTGTTCTCTGCTTCCTCCTCCCAAAATGCCACTAAATCTGCCCCTACTTTCTGCTTCTTTTTTTTATCACCTTTATGTTCCTTTTCCAACCTTTCCTTCAGTTTTTGAATACTAGTCAGGTTTAGTCGTCCGTCAAAGTCATGTTTATTTATCCAGGTCTCCAATTTCTTTGTTGCTTTTGGATTTTTTGCTTCCATAAATTTCCAGTCGTATTATTCCTTGTTATAATTTGGACTTCAGACGGGGGCACACCTAGGGTGTTCTAAATCTGAAGTTTTCACTTTCTTTGGACGTGACAATTAATTTGCCGTCGTGTGGTTGGTTCCTTTCACCTCCCCGTAGGAAGCGGAATCACTTGCCTCTGCTTCCACACACGGTTGTCACTTACGTTGTCCAAAGTATTACACTTTCACACTTTTATTCTCAAAAACCGGTATTACTTCGTATTAAAACAGAGGAGTCCGTACGCGTCCCTCGCAACCGTAGAGGAGTCTGCCCTCCTCGCGGAGTTTAACTGCTTTACATTAACAGACGATTCCACGCCATCGCTTACGGAGTTTAACTGTTTATGTGATCACACTTTTATTCCCTACCGGTACGCGTATATAAACAGAGGAGTCCGCACCCTCCTTCAGAATTTAACTACGTGCGTTCCTCGCCATCGTAGAGGAGTCCGACCTCCTTACAGAGTTTAACTGTGTTTCATTAACAGACGATTCTGTATCATCGCTTGCGGAATTTAACTGTTTATGTGATCTGATCACCATTCACTCAGTACTGTTACAAAGAAATTCTACTCACTGACTCGACTTCCTGTCTGTCTTCTTCGGGAAAATCTCGTTAACCAGACGATGCCAACAGTGGTCGACAATTGCAGACACGATCAATCGATCGGACCTTGGCCAAGGATTTACGTCTGGACTTGGCGACCCCCGCCGGACACCTCCGGTATTGTTGAGATCCCGGACGTAGCCCCCAGTCAATGTTGGGTATTTTCGCCTCCAAACATTCTTAAAACCTTGATAAGACAAACAGAGTCAAGAACCACCAGTGAGACAGAAAGTCAAATTTATCTCGCGCGGAGTGCAGTCAGGCTGTACACCAAAGCTACACTAAAGTCTGGCCTGCGCTCCTGCTCTTTTATTTAGGACTTCCCTACATACATGGGCGGTACAGCTCCTAAGGGGAGGAGTGATAGCGCGTGAGCTGTTGCCGCAGAACCGCTGATTGCACAATACATTCAGGACTACCAGAGCAGAGAACACAAAACATGCATGATAAAATAATCTACAGTTCTGTAGATTATTCTGTATCTACAGAATAACTCCAACAGGGTACTCAGGTCAAAGCAGTTTCAGTCTTTTGTTCATGGTAATGAGTCATTCACGTCATCAGCAGAGTCGTCATGGGAGCCATCAGGAGAGGGACAGCTGCCCTGTCATTAAGAGGGTGCTAACTAGAGCACAATAGGTGCTAATTAGAGCTATTGTTTAGTCACCAGCCTATAGCAGTCTGCCTCTCGGTAGGAGGGGTCTGGTTAGGTTTAAAACTCCAGCTTTTGTGACTTCTTGATTATTCTTCTCTACAAGAGTCAAGACAGAGTCAGACCACCAGAGCAAGAATTTTAGCTGAGGAAGCTTCTGCGATTTGAAGCGAAACATCCTCGCGTCAAGCAACCCAGTCCAGTTGAAGATTCAAGCTTCTCTACTTTGTGAACAACTGCATGAAAAATAGTCCAACAATTTAAGAACAATATTTCTTTTTAGGGATTCCCTCATCTACAGTCCATAGTATAATCAGACGTTTTCAGAGAATCTGGAGAACTTTTAAGTGGCAAGGCCAAAAACCAACATTGAATGCCTGGGACCTTCGATCCCTCAGGCGGCACTGCATTAAAAACTGACATCATTACGATGTGGGCTCAGGAACACTTCAGAAAACCATTGTTAGTTAACACAGTTCGTCACTACATCTACAAGTGCAAGTTAAATCTCTACCATGCAAAACAAAAGCCACACATCAACAACATACAGAAACGCCACCACCTTCTCTGGGCTCAAGCTAATTTTAAATGGACAGATGCAAAGTGGAAAGGTGTGCTGTGGTCTGGTGAGTCCACATTTCAGATTGTTTTTGGAAATCATGGATGCTGTGTCCTCTGGACAAAAGAGGCAAAAGACCATCCAGATTGTTACCAGTGCTAAATTCAAAAGCCAGCATCTGTGATGGTATGGGGGTATGTTAGTGCCCATCGTATGGGCAACTTTCACATCTGTGATGGCACCATCAATGCTGAAAGGTACAACACATGCTGCCATCCAAGCAACGTCTTTTTCAGGGACATCCCTGCTTATTTCAGCAAGACAATGCCACGCCACATTCTGCACCTGTTACAACAATGTGGTTTTGTAGTAAAAGAGTGTGGGTACTAAACTGGCCTGCCTGCAGTCCAGACCTGTCACCCACTGAAAATGTGTGGCGCATTATGAAGCGCAAAATACGACAACAGAGCCCCCGGACTGTTGAACAACTGAAGTCGTACATCAAGCAAGAATGGGAAACAATTCCACCTACAAAGCTTCAACAATTAGTGTCCTCAGTTCCCAAATGCTTATTGAGTGTTGTTAGAAGGAAAGGTGATGTAACACAGTGGTAAACATACCACTGTCCCAGCTTTTTTGAAATGTGTTGCAGGCATCCATTTCAAAATGAGCAAATATTTGCACAAAAACAATAAATGTCTTTGTGGTGTATTCAATTGAATAAAGTTTGAAGAGGATTTGCAAATCATTGTATTCTGTTTATATTTACATTTTACACAACATCCCAACTTCATTGGCAATGGGGTTGTACAGTGGTGGGCACAGTTCCACTAATCCGCTAACAGCTAATTAACAAAGCTAACTTTTTAGTTAGTGGATTATCTTTTCAGCTAATTTTGAAACCCATCAGTGGGTTAATTAGCATTCGCTAAAATTAGTTCTGCTAACTTTGAGTCTGCTAACATTTCTTTACTTGCATGGTGAGTCAGACTGAATGGTCAGAAACCCTATACCCAAACATTAATTCCTGTCTGTTGCATGTTTTGTAACAGCCAGACTGCCATAAGGAGCTCAGCCCTCCCCCAGCAGAAGGGAGTAGGCTGACCGCCACTGCTGCTGGGAAAAGAAAAAACAAAACATCATTTACTTTCAACATACAGCAGCTTAAACAGTGGCACAAGAGGTAAATTGCAACGTTTTCACTCATGGTCACAACATAACTCTTCACAAAACTAACTACATTCCTTGAACTATAAAAAACACAACAAATATATAACACTAACAACACTTCTAAACTAACATGTACAACAATAATAATAATCATAATAATAATAAAAAACAAACAAACCCCAAACTCCCATAATGCATTGCTGCAATGCATTATGATCGACAATGTGTCTGCTTTAAAAGACAGTGTGTACATGCAAACCTTTACTTTGTTTAAGTGAAAATTTATGAAGTCAAACTTGTCTTATTGTTGTGAAAAGTGTGATGACACGGACCCACAACAGGGGGCGTAAATGAACGGACAATGGAAATGCCAAAAGGTAACAATTTAATGTTGTGAAAAGTGCACAACGGTATACAGATACGGTTTTGAACAACAGTCAATTACACAGTCGGCGTAGTGTGGGCAGGCTCGAGGATAGGAGACGCCTGTCCAGAGAAGAGTCGGGACCCACACGATTTCTCCTGCCAGCGGAGACCCGAGAGCCACCTGAGCCGCCAAGTCCTGAGTCTGCAGGTGGCCACCGCCTTCAGCTGTCGGACCGGGTACTGCTGGCAGAAAGCAAAAACAGATCAAGTGGGTGTGTGCACACCCAGCAGAACAATAGGCAACTCAGTTCAGTTCCTTTTGTGGGAGAATCTCCACCTCCCACACGGGAACAATATACATGCAGCGCCAGAGTGACTACTTATCCGAGGAGCAAAGAACGCCGTCTCCTCCACAAACCCAGCCTCCAGCTGTGGAGTAGTCAACAGGTACGCCTGCAGAAAATTCAGAACAATTGTTTGGCACCAAAAATAGCTGAGAGTTTTACCAGTTGGTAAGACAATTTCTCGGCAGAGATGTGGTGTCTCCTCCAGGCTTTTATGGTGATGATGATTGATGAGTGGTGACAGCTGTCAGCTCTGGGCTCCTGGACCTCCTCTGCGGCGTCTACGCCCTCTAGTGCCTGAAGCCCGCCTTCAGGCAGGGCGCCCTCTGGTGTTGGGCCAGCAGTACCTCCTCTTCGGGCGGCCCACACAACACTTATTAATTACCTGGAAATGCACAGAAGGTGATTTACAAATAGTCCTTGAATTGCACAAATGTTTGTGATCCACAAACACAAATTTCCGATTTGTACTTGTGTTGTTTTTTTTCCAATAGATGTGTAATTTTTTTCCATTTCTTAAAAAAAGTAATTTGCAAAACTGAAAATTCTGTTTGTCAAGTGTGACTCAGCATGTTGGCCACTTTTCACACTCCCATCAGTAGTTGGCAGAGTTCTATGCACTATGATGGGGGGGGGGGGGGGGGGATGATCAGACGAGTCTGGTTTCCCATAATTGCCTTTTGGTGCTTATGTCTGTTTAACGCTCATAGGAATTACAGCATTACTTTAAAAGTGCGATATTTTCACTTTGTGAAAATGACAGAGTTGCTGTTAATGTGTTGATAAACTGTCCAGAATTAGTCTGTTTATCAGTGAAACCATGAGTGAAAATGCCTTGCATTTGATCGACACTGCCACTGTGAAAGGTAAATGAGACTCTTTGCAGCAACCGACACAAGTGCTGGCTTGTTGTTTTAGGTTTGTGATCGCTTTGCACTTGATTTACTCTGAAGGCTCTGCAGCGCTAAAAGTCAAAACCGGTTTGCCAACAGTGTGCCGAGTCAATGTTAAAAGTTAGCAGTTAGTTGTAACTTCCGCTAATTCTTTTAGGAGTTTATTGATTTAGTGTTATGAAAGTTACTTTTCAGTTAGTGGATTAGTGGTTATTGAAGCTAACTTTTCAATTAGCTGTGCCCACCTGGGAAGTTGGCATATTGGTTCCTCAAGCTCACATCCTCTGTCAGAGGCCTGGGAGTTTGAGGGTTCAGCGCAGTATCTAGCTGTTCCTGGGACTGCACTCATCTGCACAAAGACCTCTGATGTTGTGCCTGGACTCTGCTGTAGCCACTCTTCCAATTTGGGGGTGCTTCTCTTACCACTGGGACCACTTTGGCCTTTATCATCCACATCTGCTCCAGTTGCTCCTTCAGCCCCTGGTACTTCTTTATTTTCCTTGTGCTGCTTCTTTGTGATGTTGCTGGCAGCTGGGATTTCCACATCGATCACAACTGCAGTTTTCTTTCCTTTGTCAGCCACCACTAAGCCTGGTTAGTTGGCCAGCAGCTCCTGGTCTGTCTGGAATTGAATTCCCACAGGACCTTAGCCCTGCCATTCTCAAACCACCTTTGGGACTTGGGGACTTCTAATCCGTATGCAGCACAGATGTTCCTGTTCACAATTTCTGACAACTGTGCTTATCATATGAGTTAGTATGTCCCAGCTTTCATCTTGCATCCTGCTAGTATGAGTTGCTCTGTCTCTGGGGCACATTTGCACAGCCTGTAACTGCGTGTCTGTCAGCTGTGGTAGACTCCTGCCTCTATAGATTCTGGTACTTAGGGCTTGTTCTTGTGCTACCATGATCTGTACCGTCCTTTAGGCTAGCCTTTGTAGCCACTGGTAGGTCTCTTGATGTCAGCCACTTCCTCTGTCTGTCCATGGTACTTCCCATGAGGGGCTTGGTTTTCAATGATATCTCCTCCTCCTGTTCCTTATCACCGTCTGTCTTCAGCTGCCTGAAGCTGTTATGATTGCCGTGCAAAACAAAACCCAAAAAATGCAGGCTGTTGACCCCCAAAACCTGAATCATGAATTATCTGAAAACTGGGAACATAAATTCATGCAACCATGAATATCCGCAAACCATTAATATTTTGCTTCAAACTGTGAATAAAATATTCCACAAACATGAACACAGGTCTTTCAAAACATAAGTTGAAAAACGTGATATCATTCATGATATATATTTCTTTCAGTTTAAGTAGTTACAGGTCAATTACTTCAGGAAACACTGATCTATATCTTCGCAAAAAAAAAAAAAAAAAAATTGGGAGGGGTGGGTCACTACACCCGGTGAGGCCAGGAGGCGAGAGCCCATAGTGGGTCTGTAAGATTATGACTGAATGCCTCTCACATTCATTGTGCCGTAGGGGTTCGCACCACCCCTCGACTCATGCGAACGTTGGATTCCTTCACTTCTCTGTTAGTGGGTGAACAAACCAATACAACCCTTGAGAGCTCCGAGTGGGCTCTCGCTCCTGGCGTCAAGTGCTTGGCCCTGCCAGGCATGACTCCTCCGGGCATGACCCTGCTCCTTGGACAGTGGCAGATGAGGAGTTTGACTGGGCGGTGCACCTCTCAAAGAGTAACGCAGGTGTCTTAAATTGAGCTCGGAGAGGACAGAAACCTCCCTTGGAACAGAAAGACAAATGCTCGCTTGATCTTGACTTAGACTTGACTTAGACACAGGCAACACTAGAAACAGTCACCAGGGGGAGTCAGAGGACAAGGCCCAAAACTGAAATAAAACCCTAAACGCAAAACCAAGGACAGGCACAAGGGGGAGGCAGAGGAACATGATAGGCATACAGAGATCAAAACACAAAGAACATCACATAAGGGTCCAGACAATAATGCCAAAACCACAGACACAACATACCAGAAGAGCGATCACAAAATGGGATGAACAAATCACAGACACAGCACCTGTCTTACCTTCTGGAGGTATTTGGCTGTGGCCAACCTTGTTGCATCTTCATCATGGTTCCCATTGGCTTGTGGGATTCCCAGGTACTTGTCGCTGTCCTATATGTCCCCTGTCCTGCCTTCTGGCAACTATTTGTCACCATTCAGCCACACTTATCCAATCCGAATGACATCCCAATATCCTCACTGTAGATCCTGGTGAGTTGGATCAGTGAGTCAGTGTCTCGCTCACTCTTGGCATACAGCTTGATGTCATCAATGCACAGGAGGTGGCTGATGGTTGCTCCATTCCTGGATTGATATGCGTAGCCGCTCTTTGTGATGAGGTTGGTTGAGGAGGTGAGGCCTATGCAGAACAGCAGTAGGGACAGTGCACCACCTTGGTACATTCCACACTTGATGGTGACTTGTGAGGTTGCCTTGGAGTTGGCCTCCAGTGACTTCTTCCACAGTGCCATTTAGTTCCTGATGAAGTTTATCATTGCACTGTTAGCCTTGTATAGTGCCATGCACTCCAGTATTCATGTATGAGGCATTGAGTCATCGGTCTTCCTGCAGTCAGTCCAAGCTGTGCTCAGGTTGGACTGCCTGATCTTCAAGTCCTGGTGTACTGCTTGGTCAACCAGTAGCTGGTGCTTCGACTCTTTGGCTTTATTTCCAATGCTTTACTGAGCTGTACTCATGTGTTGACTCATGTGCCTACTTAACTTGGTTGCTATGAGGCCTGATAGGAGCTTCCATGTTGTTGAGAGGCAGGTAATTTGTCAGTAGTTTGAGGATATCATACCCTTGTGGGGGTCCTTCATGATCAGGATTGTCCTGCCCTGTGTTAGCCAGTTTGGGTGAGTACCTGCTGTTAGTACCCCACCCATTTGTACTGCCAGGCACACATGGAGCACTGTCAGCTTCTTCAGCCAGTAGGTGTGGATCATATCAGGCCCTGGTGCTGCTAAACCTCTTCATCCCTGAGGCTCGTTGTCTGCCTTGTGATCTTGATCGGTCTAATGATAACACAAAAACTTTTGTTCACTCATGGCTAATGGCTGTGTGAAGCCATTTATCATCAACAAGTGTGTTTACCTCTTTTAAATTATAATGACAACAGAAACTACCCAAATTACCCTGATCAAAAGTTTACATACCCCAGTTCTTAATACTGTATGTTGCCCTCTTTAACATCAGTGATAGCTTGGACTTTTTGTGGTAGTTGTGGATGAGGCTTTTTATTTTATCTGATGGTAAGCTGCCCTTCTTCTGGTCAGAAACCCTCAAGTTCCTGTAAATTCCGGGCTGTCTTGCATGAACTGAGATCTCCCCAGAGTGGCTCAATTATTTTGAGGTCAAGAGCCTGAGATGGCCACTCTAGAACCTTCACTTTATTCTGCTATAGCCAATGACAGGTTGACTTGCCTTGTGTTTGGATTGTTGTTATGTTGGAACATTCAAGTACGTCCCATGTGCAGCTTCTGGGCTGATGAGTGCAAATTTTCCTCCAGTTGTTTTTTTCTGATAACATGCTGCATTCATCCTGCCATCAATTCTGACCAGTCTTTGTAGCTCACACATCCCAAAACATCAACAGTCCACCTCCGTGCTTCAGAATAGGAAGGGTGTACCTTTCATCATAGGCCTTGTTGACTCCACTGCAAATGTAACGTTTATGGTTGTGGCCAAAAAATAAAATTTTGGTCTTGTCATTCTAAATGACTTTGTTCTCTCTGCTGTTTGGCATGTTATAAGCAGATACTTTGTGGCATTTGCATAGTAATGGCTTTCCTTCTGGTGACTCCACCATGCAGCCCATTTTTCTTCAAGTGCCTCCTTATTGTGCAACAGCCACATCACTTTTTTTCAGAGTCCTGTATTTCAACTGAAGTTATTTGTGGGTTTATCTTTGCATCCCGAACAATTTTCCTGGCAGTTGTTGCTGAAATTTTTGTTGGTCTACCTGACTGTGGTTTGGTTCCAACAGAATCCCCCATTTCCCACTTCTTAATTAGGGTTTGAACATTGCTGATTAGCATTCTCAGTCCCTTGGATATCTTTTTACATCCCTATATAAATATCTCTAGATATAGTGTAAACCTTTGAGCATAACTGTAGGTATATCTTATTGGCTACTGGAATGCCACAGGCTAACTATATAGTAAATGACCATGCTAACTTATAGTGATATAATAGTACCTAGTTATGACTTGTTGTTGTTGTTGTCGCCAATTTTCTTCTTCTTCTCACTCATTCACTCATCTTCAACCGCTTACTCTAATTAAGAGTTGCGGGGACTGGAGCTAGCGTTGCCAACCATCCCTTGAAAAATGGGATCGTCCCTTATTTGGAAATAAAAGTGTGCGTTCCGTATTGACCTGAAACGGGACGCAGTTTGTCCCGTATTTCTGTGAGAATCAAAATGTCTGTAAAATGTTAATGGAATTGACTGGCGCTTATATGGAAACTTACGGTAAATTTGATCCCAGCCTCTCTCCTGCTTTTCACCAATGAGCTGACAGACACGAGTTGACAATACAGAATCACTCTTATCTCATTGGTTGAGGGACATCTGCTCGCAAGAAGATACCGACATCATGAGCCGACGACGGTCGCTGGACGACAATAACAAAGCAGCATGGCTGATATCGATACAGACACCGACACTGGCACTGCAGATATGCCTACGGACAGCAATGTCTGTAACGTCGTTACTCCTCCTCCTAAAAAAGAACAAACAAAAAGAATGCAAAAATACAGGGGAGAATGAGAAAAGGAAAATGGCTGGGTTGGATCGAAAAGGTGCGCGACAACAGTATTGTTTACTTTTAAGACTTTATTTTTGCACTTTTTATTACACCAAATGTGTAAATGTGCAGTGTTACATTGTTTTGCACTGTTACATTGTTTTGGATGATGCAAATTTTTATTTTTTTTTTTTTTTGTTAATTTATACAATTTTAAGTTAAGCAATAGCACTACAGAGATTTATTTTTAAAGAAGACAGAATGCTCATATTAAATTGTGAGTGAAAATTTATTTTGCACTAAAATAAATTGCTAAATAATAATTTGTTTTCCACGTGTTCGTATCAGAACAATGCATGTATGCATCTACCTAAATTCAGGGTCAAGTCAACAGTCAAATGGTTAAAAATCATTTCACACAGACGCTGGGAAGGGTGAAGGCAATGGTCAGGTCGGCCGGTCCAGCCCTGGCAGTGAGGTGTCCCTTATTTATTTTTCAGAGAGTTGGCAACCCTAGCTGGAATCTGTCCCAGCAGTCACAGGGCACGAGGAGGGGTACACACTGTCGCAGGGCCACATATAGACAAACAAACACATTCACACCCGCACAATGGACAATTTAAAGCTTCCAATTCACCTAACCTGTATGTCTATGGATGTAGGAGGAAGCCGGAACACCCGAACGGAACCCATGCAATCATGAGGAGAACATGCAAACTCCACACTGAAAAGCCTCAGGTGGGAATCCAATCCATGAAGTGCTTGCTATGAGGCAACAGTGCTAACCACTAAGCCACTGTGCTGCCCGTATAAACTGTTACTTTGCTATGTATTTAAACTGTTAGATGCTATGTATTTAAATTTCTAAATGGTGAATGATTTTGTTTAACCCCTTGAATTAAAGTTGACAATATGCACTTCAATTTGTTTGATTTCAGCTCCACTGTGATGGTGTAAAGGGACAATATAACAACAAAAATTGTGCTGCTGTTTAAACACTTGCAGACCTGACTCTACGTGCTCTCCAAGTACCTTTTATAAAATAAAAATCCAACTTTACTTTTTTATTGAATATATGCAAAGCTTATGTCTGAACAGAGTTCCTTCCTTTCCTCCTGCAGAGATATCTTCATTTTTTTTTTTTTTTAAATGATCCACACGCAGTGTGAATTTGTTCTGCCTGTGAACTGAACAAATATCAGTGCAGGAGCTTTAGCACGGTCTGTGCTGGACATATTTTTATTTTATCTCTGGTAAACACTGTCCTCTAGTGCTCACAATAAAACACAGACATGCAGCTTTGCACGCTCGCTCATTACCCCACAATGAAAAAAAAGATCAGTTTAAAAACCTTTCAGGTACTTTTCTATCAATGAAATTCTGCAGTTGAGTTTGAGAGCATTTCCAAAATCTTATACTGCTTCTGTATTTTTTCCCCAAAGCATTATTTTATGTCTGTATATCCTGCTTGAGCAAATGTTGAATACCATCTTTTCTAAAGTCAAATTTTGTGGAAATGGTATATTTTACTCAATAAATGTGGTATTCCATGAACAAACTGTAGAGTAATTAGAAAAAATTGTCAGATATTCCTGTCTGATTGGTTTTAGCCTGGCTTGACTGGTTGGCCTAATGAGGCGTGCTACAATAAGAGCGAGCTGAAATAACAAAGGAGGGATGACTTCTCCCTCCAACAAATTACCTGATCGATCATTCATTAATGCTTTTCTTGCCATCCAATTTTAACATGAGTTGCATCAGCACAAGGTCATGGTGACCTGAGCTTCTCGATAACAGGGAGAGATGCATAAAAACTAAACAGACATGCAATCAGTCCGTCACCTGATGCTTAAAACCTTGCAGGATATTAGAGATATAAATGGAACATCATGGTGTCATTATGTATGTGGTCTTCTTGTTCAGCTTTTGATGGTAATGTCTTTTTTTTCTGCAATTCAACACCATCTGGCTGAGTAGGTGTGTGTGCAGGAGAAATGGAGCCAGAAGTTGTGAGGACAACCGGTCTTGTTTATGAGGCGACTGTTAACTTTGGCTGGTGACAGATACCATTTGCTGTGACTCAAAGCTGGGATTTGGTGTTGGCTTAGTGTGTGAGTGCCAAATAATGTTTGTCATATGACTCACTAATGCCTCTATTCCCAACTAATAATACAAACCTGCTTTTTTTAAGTATGTGTTTGAAATATTTGTTCCTGATACCTGCAAATTTCTTTGTGGATTGTCAAAAGGCAAAGAGAATTGCATGTGCACTTTAAGGTCATCGTACATAGTGACGCTGTGCTCTGTTGTGTGCAAACAGTCCTGTTGGATCAGTTGACCAAACAAACAAAAGAGGTCACGCAGACCTTTCAAAGTTCCATTTCACTAGGAACATCCAAAAAGGAAAACATCCTAATCTACTGCTAACAGAAAAGCATCTGCAACAAGAGCGACGTCCGCCAATCCAGATCTGGATCACCTCCAAAATTTAATGGAGTCTTCCATGGCCTAATATGTGTCCGTGTTAAAAATTTTGTCAAACTCTGTGAAGTAGTTTTGACGTAATCCTTCAAAGTGTATATAAAGGGAAATCTTGATCCAGAATCTGGATTCGGATCCAGATCACCTCCAAAATTTAATGGAGTCTTCCATGGCCTAATATATGTCCATGGTGAGAATGTGGTGAAAATCCATGAAGTAGTTTTGACATAGCCTTCAAAGCCTATATAATGTGAAACTTGATCCAGAATCCAGATCTGGATCTGGATTCGAATCACCTCCAAAATTCAGTGGAGTCTTCCTGCCCTAATATCCATCTGTGGTGCAAATTTGGTGGGAATCTGTGAAGTAGTTTTGACATAATCCTTCAACGCCTATATAAAGTGAATCTTTATCCAGAATCCGGATCTGGATCACCTCAAAAATTTAATGTAGTCTTCTATGGCCTAATATGCATCCATGGTGAAAATGTGGTGAAAATCCATGAAGTAGTTTTGACGTAATCCTTCAAAGCCTATATAATGTGAAAGTTGATCCAGAATCCAGAATCTGGATCTGGATTCGAATCACCTCCAAAATTCAGTGGAGTCTTCCATGCCCAATATCTATCTGTGTTGAAATTTGGTGAGAATCCATGAAGTAGTTTTGACGTAATCCTTTAAAGGGTGTATAAAGTGAAATCTTGATCCAGAATCCGGATTCAGATCCGGATCACTTCCAAAATTTAATGCAGTCTTGCATGGCCTAATATGTATCAGTGGTGAATATTTGGTGAGAATCTGTGGAGTAGTTTTGACATAATACTTAAAAGACTATATAAAGTGAAACTTGATCCAGAATCCGGATCACGATCACCTTCAAAATTTAATAGAGTCTTCCATGACCTAGTATGTATCTGTGTTGAAATTTGGTGAGAATCCGTGAAGTAGTTTTGACGTAATCCTTCAAAGGCTATATAATGTGAATAATTGATCCAGAATCTGGATCTGGATCACCTCCAAAATTCAGCAGAGTCTTCCATGCCCAAATATCTATTGATAGTAAAAATTTGGTGAGAATCTGTGAAGTAGTTTTGACGTAATGCTTCATAGCATATATAAAGTGAAACTTGATCCAGAATCTGGATCCGGATCCAGATCACCTACAAATTTTAATGGATTCTTCCAGAGGTGGCACAAAGTCACCAGCAAGTCACTCTCAAGTCATGAATCGGCAAGTCACAAGTCTCAAAACAATTCCCAACTCAAGTCTCAAGTCATAATGAACACCAATTCTTTGCAAGCTGCCATAATCCTGCTAAAAGACAGACAGACAAGACAAATAAACGCAGGTCATTTTATTACATCGCTGGCGGACATAAAAATCTGTATTTTCCAGAATCCAGTGACATATTTACTGACATACTCCCTTTGGATTGTTTACATTATATGTCATAAAAATGAATTTTTTTAAGTGTTATTATAATTTTATGTCTTGGTATTCAAACAAAGGATTCACAGTCTTACATCAGGCAGCACGGAGGATTAGTGATTAGTTGCCTCATAGCAAGAAGGTCATGGGATCGATTCTAACCTGTGGCCTTATTCTGTGTGGAGTTTGCATATTCTCCCCGTGTTTGTGCGGGTTCCTGCTTTCTCCCACATCCAAAGACATGTAGATTAGGTGCATTCGAAACTTTAAATTGTCCGTAGGTGTGCATGCGGATGTGACTGTGTTTGTTTGTCTATATGTGGCCCTGCAACAGGCGTCCTGTCCATGGTGTACGCTGCCTCATGCCCTGACTGCTGGGATAGGCTCCACCGCCCCCTGTGACCCTTTAATGGAGTAAGTAGTCAAAGATGAGTGAGTGAGTCTGCACATGGAAATATAGACCTGGAATGGACGTGTGTCAATCTATTAGCATCGCTCAGGACAGGAAGGTGCCATTAGTAAGGGGGGAGATGTGCCGATCATCAATAATAAACTGACTGTTTTTTTTTGCACTAGCGTCACTATTTCTTAATGGATTTTTAATAAATGTAGGCTTGTTTTAAAGCCCTTTGAAAGCTCTTTCCAATGAACCTATGCATGTGTGAGTGAAAAAAACAACCTTTATGTAAAATGCAGAAATTTGGGGAAATTATGACAAACTGTGCTGCTTTTCTCACTCTATTGTCGCTATTTGTTAACAGATTTTAATAAAAATAGGCTTGTTTTAAAGCCCTTTAATTGCTGTTTCTAATGAACCCATACATGTCTGGGTAGAAAAAAAAAGTTTTATGTAAAGTGTGGAAATTTGGGGAATTTACTGTGTGGCTAAGTGGCTCTACTCTACTCTTTTCTACTCTCCTATTTTACTCTTCCTTTTTAGATATTTAGATATACCTTTATATACTAGCATAGTTCCACCTTACAACTGGAATATAATATGTATATAAGATATACCTTACTGAATTTTCATATCATATTAAACAACAACTGAAAGTTTATATATATATATATATATATATATATATATATATATATATATATATATATATATATATATATATATATATATACAACTACTACAGCTCTACAGCATGCTAAATTAGGTTTATTGATTCTGTTTTACTTTTTTTGGTGCACTGCTGCTTGCTTCAAACTCATGGATCAATGTATACTTTGTATTAGTTATGATGAGTATATTTATTATTTTATATACAAATGTATAATTTTTATTTTTGGTTAAAGGGGTAGGCGTTCACAAGCTTTTGCTTCTGCCTAAACCCTTCCGGGTGCATGGGTACACTGTGGGATTATTTTCCTTCTTTCTTTGTAAGTGTTTTGCAGTTCTGCCCTGTGTGTGCCGAATAAATTCATTCATTCATTCACATTCTGTACTGTATTGACTTAAATAATGCCATTAGTGCACGTACATTGATACAGTAAGTGGCAGCATGCACCTCTAAAGCTGATTTTCAATTTGCCAAAAACACAAAGAAGAAATTTTATTTTTATCATTTTAATAGTGTTAAGTTTATTTTCAGACCATGGCTGACACCGTGACCAAGGTTGGCCCCTTAAAGCAGTGATTGATGATGGATTAATCATTCATGGTGATTTGAAAACATCATCTGTTACTAGTGTAGTGCCTGAAGGAAGTTTGTTTTCTTGTAGAAAATTGGGAGCTTACATAGATTTCTCATGGATGGTCATATCAAGTTCTGTTTGAAGGTGGGATGTAGAAAGAAGTTTATGTTATATGTTATATTCAATATTATTTGAATTATAGTATTTCATATTGTTTTAAAAAAATCACTTTTCTTATCAATTATATGAAAATAAAAGGATTCCTTTTAAACAGGTTATTGAAAGAGAGTCAGACAAAATTAAACAGAACATTTAGAATATTTAAAACAGCACAACAGTAACCCACCTCCCAAACAGAGTTTATTTAAACTTGAACTCACGACAAATATAAGATTTTATTTAGCTTATGTACTTAATGAAACATTGTACAAATTGTTGGAAAATGTAGTATTTTCTCCAGCTTATGTATTTAATGAAATGTTGCACAAATAGCATGAAATATTTGTTGGTATTATCAAAAAAGAAGTATTTGTTGGGATGCTGGCATTAAACATTTTATTGTGAAATGGTGCGAGCAACATGAACTATCTGATGTTGTTTAACTCTGCTACCAGTAACATCAGCGAGCCATGCCATCTTGGAAGTAAGAATGTTACAATATTAATCAAAATAAAGGTTTCAAAATAAAGGTTTTGAAAATTAATCCCCAAAGTTTTCATAATAGAGGATGTGCATCATTGTGCCATGCACAAGCCATGTCCGAAAGCTGAGGGCGATCTGACAGTCAGAGGGTTATGCGAGCCACTTGCCCACACAAAGTACAGCAGATAACTGTAAGAATCGTTCAAATCTGGTTACAAGCACCAAAATTTGACTGTGTATACCTTTTGGTACATATTGTAGAAAAATAACCTTAGCCATTTGAATTTTCAATAGGGGGCCAAGTAGGGGTCAATTGAAGAATTGCACAGGGTCAAAATTTAAAAAATGTTCCAATCATATTGAAAGTGATACCACATTATGTATCTGATGACAATGATTCCAAAAAGGTAGAGTTTGGACTATTTATAACTGAATGTTCTGGAGTTATGGGGTAAAAACAGCAAGAATGGTGACAGAGGTCAGTTTCAGTTTGTACAGGGGTCAAAAGTTAAAGTTGCTCCAGTTTTGGTAAAACGTGGTGCAAATTATTGGTTGAACTAATAGGATTAACAAATGGAATAGTTCTGACTGTGTAGAATGTTTGGTCTCCAAAGTAAAGGTCAAACAATGTCGACGTCCATTGGATGTGACATATGTTACCCCGTAATATGATAACTAAGCATGACACATGGTGCAAACTACTTGTATTCCTTTTTAAAATCCTACTAACTCAACCAATAATTTGCATCATGTTTTACCATAATTGGAGCAACTTTAACTTTTGACCCCTGTACAAACTGAAAGTGACCTTTGTTGCCATGCTTGCAGTTTTTACCCCATAACTCCAGAACATTCAGTCATGGATAGTCCAGATTATACGTTTTTGCAATCTTTGTGATCAGACACATAATGTAGTACATAATGTAGTATAGCTTTCAATACGATTGGAACATTTTTTTTTACCCCTGTGCAGTTCTTCAATTGACCCCTACTTGGCCCCTATTGAAAATTCAAATGGCTAACGTTTATTTCCTAAAATATGTACCAAAAGGTATACAGTCAAACTTTGGTGCTTGTAACCAGATTTGAAGGATTCCTCTGCAAATATTCTGTTATCTGCTGCACTAACACAGACATTTCTTGCTTTATAGATAGATGAGCATCACATAGCATGATACTAATGACTAACGTTTGCATGAATTAATGTTTCCCTTGTGGTTTTATTAGAAATAGCTGTAATAATATGGCTTGTTGTGTGATTAATTAGCCAAACAGATCATGAAAGAAGGGTGTGCTGCAGTTTCTCCATTGAGTGGTGTAAGCACACTGGAAGCCAGAACACAAATTGTGCCACCTTCACTGTGTACACACGTACAGATGCTTAGAGTCATGTAAGGCAGGTTATACATAGGTTACAGACTTGTTTCTTTTATTGCCTCCTGGAACTCAGAATCCATCCAACCAAGACTTAAAAATGGGTTTCAAGTTTCGCATTATGAAGGGCAAATGACACATAAGTAAAATAAAAAGCACAGATTGCTTTACATTTATTTTTTAGGTAAATGGGTTTCCAAGAATGGACAGAGTGAATCTGAAAGAATCAGACCAAACCTGATGTTGGTGAACCAATTATGGCAAAAAAAATCACCATGTTGCAACAGAACCATTAATTTACAATAAAATTCTTCAAAAGAGGGTCATCAAATATTAACATGCTGACAAATGAATGCTACAGGACATTCACACAGGATCTGGATTTGCCAAATAAGCAGAATGTGGCTTTTCATGATCCTCACACTTTCATCGCTGTGGTGAGATTTGTGCTTGAAGTATGATCGTTGTGAAAAGGCATCTGTCTCCCATCTGGTCGTCGTTGTATTTCTGCAACACAAAACATATTTTATTTTTTAAATGCTTGCTTTAGCTCATGTGCCTTGCTTGGAAACCTGCTAGGAACAGATATTCAGGATATACATTCAGTTATAAACACAGTCAAAGTGGTTATTGCCACTCACATGTCCTTGTGCCCGCCTGAAGCTGCAGTGGAAGCTTCACAGCCTGCTGGTACACGGTGCACTAATGACAAAAAAAAATAAAGAACATCAACCCATCAACTACTTCTAATTACATCAGGGCAGATAAATGCAATGCAAAAGATGTTTTCCTCAATAAAGAAGGGTCTCACCTCTGGAAAATTAACTGTCACATTTGCGCTGTCTGGTGTGGTCAGAACCACTAAAGCAGAAACCTCCTGATTGGTATTTTTCTTAAACTGCTGGTCGAAGCTGAGAAGGAAAGCCATGTGTGGGATGCATCTCTTAATTCTGGGAAAGGCAAAAAGTTCTTTTACAACTATGCTCCACTGTCTGCATATAATGTCTTTGTTCCTCGTTCTCCCGTACCCATCTTACCTTTCACCCATTTCCTCCATACTTCGTGGAAGAGCTGCCCAGTGGAGCTTAGCCATGAGTGCAGACTTGAGATCAGGCAGGTGCGCAACGCCAGCGCTCACAGACACGTTGTAGGACTGACATTCAGCTCCCCATCGTAAGTGTGCCTACACCAAGCAAAAGAGAGCACTCATGAAAGAAAACAAACACCTGCCTTGTTAGTTCTCATCAACTTGAGGAGTGTGTGCTCATGTTGCTGCATCGCCATCGTAATGAAACCATAGCACCCCATTAAGTTGCCTTGTTGCATCCTCGTGATGGTGAAACCACAGCATTACATCAGTTCATACTGTTGCATTGTGCATAATGAAAGATATCTCTACGATTAACGTGGTACTACTACTCTTATGCTGTGTTTACACATAACGATGGCAAGTCACGAATGGCACGAAGTATACATTCTTGGCCATTGATCATGAATGTGATGATTCGGGGCAGAGGTGTCAGGTGTCCTCAGGAACTGCTGCAACCTGTTACCATGATTAATAGCTCATGTTGCTTGAGAATTATCAGGAACCATTACGCACGGTCAAGAATAATGTTCCGCGCTGTTGCGTGCTATTGCGCATAACAGGACATTGTTATGTTCTGTCATGTTGTGAATGAGGCAAATTGTCTCTGCACACACACACACACACACACACACACCACACACACACACACACACACACACACACACACACACACACACACACACCCTACCGTCAGTTGCTGAACAATTCAGATCGCTCCAGTTTGCTCCTCAAATCCACAGCAGAAGAACTTTGTGACTGCATGCTTAGTTGGGCTCTGTGCCATGGAGTGGCACAGAGAGGAGGAGGAGACTGAAAGAGCCAGATGTGTGGCTCCACGCGGCTCTCATCTCTCGCATTTTCCTAAACATCAGTCGCAGCAGCAGCAGAACACCTGCTGCTGCTGTGACGCATTGGAACAAGACTTTTCGCTGACTTGATGTCACTGTCCTTCTTCAGCATACTGCAGCAATGAACCTGAATTTGGTGCAGCAGGGTTTAATTGTGTGCACTTCAGAGAAGAACACGCTCTATTAAGGATCACCACTAATCAAGATGGATCAATACGCTCACTTGCGACCTCCACGACATGAGGCGAAATGAGGGTGGTGAGTGACATTCATGGAAGATTTTTGACAGCCAAAAACATGCTTCACGAATATCACGCACCAACACGCACTACTAACAAACCTATTCATATGCGTTAAGTCATGTTAAGAATGTCAGGAATGTGCAAAGAATGACGCAAATATGACATTTGTAACACATCTTGCTTATGTGTAAACACACCATTAGCGATGCTGTTTATTGGCCTGGTACTTTAACAGTAATCTTATGGTATTTTTTGAGAAAAAGTATCAAATTAAAAGCAGAATTGAGAGAGAGCCTATGGTCTCATAAGCTACAAATGAAAGCAAGCAACAGAGGCAGGCAACGTGACGAGCTGCCATTTATTTTTAATCAGATGGGGCATTTTTGCCATAACAAGAGGCAACAGTACATGCCTTCAGCTAGGCAGGGCCAAAATACAAATACTGAGCGACGCGACATGTCAACTGTCAATCCAAGTTAAGAAGACAGCGTGACGTTAGCTGGTTGCTCGCTTGAACAAAACAATCCAAGATGATGGAATATGCACAAAAACAGTTGCATTTCTGTTTAAATCTGATATTTTTGCCATTTTTTCCACATATATTTTGTAACAGTTAGCAAGACAAAGAAACTTTTAAATCTAAAAATGCTGTTTTTGTAACTAGATAATACGGAGATGCTAGCATGCTAACTAGCAATACGATCAATCAATCAATTCAATCAATTTTTTTATATAGCGCCAAATCACAACAAACAGTTGCCCCAAGGCACTTTATATTGTAAGGCAAGGCCATACAATAATTATGTAAAACCCCAACGGTCAAAACGACCCCCTGTGAGCAAGCACTTGGCTACAGTGGGAAGGAAAAACTCCCTTTTAACAGGAAGAAACCTCCAGCAGAACCAGGCTCAGGGAGGGGCAGTCTTCTGCTGGGACTGGTTGGGGCTGAGGGAGAGAACCAGGAAAAAGACATGCTGTGGAGGGGAGCAGAGATCGATCACTAATGATTAAATGCAGAGTGGTGCATACAGAGCAAAAAGAGAAAGAAACAGTGCATCATGGGAACCCCCCAGCAGTCTACGTCTATAGCAGCATAACTAAGGGATGGTTCAGGGTCACCTGATCCAGCCCTAACTATAAGCTTTAGCAAAAAGGAAAGTTTTAAGCCTAATCTTAAAAGTAGAGAGGGTGTCTGTCTCCCTGATCTGAATTGGGAGCTGGTTCCACAGGAGAGGAGCCTGAAAGCTGAAGGCTCTGCCTCCCATTCTACTCTTACAAACCCTAGGAACTACAAGTAAGCCTGCAGTCTGAGAGCGAAGCGCTCTATTGGGGTGATATGGTACTACGAGGTCCCTAAGATGAGATGGGACCTGATTATTCAAAACCTTATAAGTAAGAAGAAGAATTTTAAATTCTATTCTAGAATTAACAGGAAGCCAATGAAGAGAGGCCAATATGGGTGAGATATGCTCTCTCCTTCCAATACAGGAACATCACTGTGAAAGACACTGGACTGAAACAGATGAAGCAAACTTTGATTCTGTTAAACAGTCAAGCATGGAGGAAAAACTTATGGGGACAGTGTTTGGTTTTTCCCATCCTTTATAATCTATCATTTAACATTGTGCACGTAAGCACCAAGTAGCCACAAGCTGGTCATGCCCTTAACGTCCGTCAAGTGCCAAATGCCAACTGCTTGTCACCCTCATTTGTTACTAATGTGACAGTATGGAGGGGAAGAGAGAGAGAGAGACAGACAGGCAGATGGACAGAGACCTATCTTGTATATAGTAATAATTAAATTATTTCCTCAATTTCTCCATACCAAAAGCAAGACCGTTAAGGGCAGAGATGATCGTTACTTTGGTCTTTAATAATTTAGCCCCTGCGCCCTTTTAATACTGGGTTTTGGTACCCATCTCTAATCTGTTGTTGATGACACCTACCTTAGCCTCACTGTAGGCCTCCAAACTGCTGTCAATGCACATTTTCCAGTTGGTGTCTTCTCCAACTTTGGACACAATCAGCTGAGCATTCTTTGAGTTTGAATCTGGTGTGGAGTAAAGTTCTGCATCGTAACCTTCGGCCTTCTGGTTGTCACTTATGGCCAGAGCTTTCATGTGCAACACAGCTTCAGGTTTTGAGGTCACATCCTGTTAATTTAGACACAAAGTCCATTAGACCTGTTTTTGTGTGCATTATATCTAATATGCGGTGTAATGATAATTTCAGTATTTATGATTTCACGGCTTTACAGTTCTAAAATCTAAATGAATGGAGGTGGTAGCATTGTATGCAGAAAATGTAAATAGTAAAATAAATCATATAGCATGCATACTTTAAATGCCTTGACATGGATTATTTGCAATGTGAAACGTGATCCAGTTGCTTTTTTAAAATAGTTTTTGTGTCACTCTGGAGCATGTTAAGCATACTTCTGTTTCAGTGTCCTCATGGCCGGTGCTGCTGCTGGTGGTGATGCTTGAGGTAGCACCAGGGACCAGATGAAGCTGATTGTTGGCTACCTGCAAACACGTCATGTCCAGAACAATTTGAATGACTAAAATGCCTAGACAAGTGCATTATTCATGACTTTGAAAGCGTAGACAAATACCTTGGCATGTTGCCTGAGAGATTGAAGTATTTCATGCACATTTGTTGGAGGACTGCTTTTTGCAGCATTAAGCTCAAAGTGGATTTTCTCAACGGGCTTTTCTGGCTTTACTAACACAAGTGAATAGACAACAACATGTAATGAAATGTATACATGCAATCACAGGAACAGATTTTCAAAATTAACAAATTTGGTACAGTAGCTCTTTAAATAAAATGTGATGCTTATGGTATTAATGTTTTGGTGACTGTCTTACAAATGTGCTGTTTATAGAGTGGCGGCTGTATAACAAACTGAATGAAACATGTCAAAATAGTTTTATGGTAATTCCGTTCAACAAATCCTATAAAGGAACAAATGTAAGGGTGAAATTAGGATCTTTAGTTCGGTGGATCCAAACCATTTTCTTTGGAGCCTCCCTCCTTATAGCTAAGAAAGACTAAGCCACTCCGCAGCCTGAGCCCCCTCCCCCACCGCCCGGAGGATAAAATTATGAATTTTATATGATATGAAAGGTAAATTCACAACTCAACAAAGTTTACAACCATTGGCAATGATAGTTATCTACTTTTTAATAATTGTTGGTAGCTTTGCAAAACACTGAAGAAATATGGATAACTGGGTATATTTCTGAAAATATTAGTTTCAGTAATTTTTCTAAATTTATTGTATGTAAATGTTTTCGATGTATAAAAGCATTAACAGAAATAAATATGTGATAGAGGGCAATTCTCATCTCTCTCATCCCACTCATGCAACCTGTCTGTGTCTTTGGATAAGACACTTAATCTACATTGTGTCAGTCCGCCAGCTGTAAATGCGTACCAGAAGTAATCTGCATCAGACTGGTGTCCCATCCAGAGGAATTTGCAGACTCTCATTTGCTTGATGCTACAAAATCTGGAGATAAGCACCATCACCACTGGGCCTTAGGACTTTTCTCGGACTTACTTCTAACTCTTCTGTTACAATCGTATCATATTAAAAATAACATTTTTTCTGAATTGATTACTGAAACTTAGTTATACATACAGTATATTGCAATTATATTTTAAGACAGAAAGGTATAATCTGCATACATGGAAAATTTTGATTCTATTTTACAATGAAAACTACATTTTTCCAAAATTTGCATTTTCTAGCAGTGAATAAACAAACAAACAAATAAGTAATCATGGTCAGAGAGAGCAGTCTTGTTTTACCTACAGGAAGGGTTCAGATGGTAAATCCAATAAGTCAGTTAAAAAAACTGGATTAAAATGCCATTTAAAATGAGGAGCTAATGGAAAATGCATGAGAAAATGCACATAATCAATAAGATGAAAATGGTATGTTCAAATTATTTAATAATTTGCATACTCATAGTCACCGAAGCAGCCAAGAGCAAGTTTGCCTTAACTAAAAATATGTGGTTTTGGAGATACTTGGTTTTTGCATCTGAACCCTTCACATCTGCATCACACCTGTTTCATTAATGTTTTCAAGTAATAAAAAATTCTGTACGTTTTCTATGAAAATTAAATTAAGGATAACGCATGCAGAATCGTTACTCTGATAAAGTAGCTAAAACTCTAATCTGCAGCATACAGCTCTGGCATAGTTATTTTGATGGGTGACTATTTGGAGGAATTGAGATGTTAGGTCTAGTGCCATTTCAATCATGTCACGTGTGCACATTTCCTGACAGCAAGTCAAATGGACTTTGCACAGCTGCTGATACAGCAAACCCACATCGACTGTGGTGTCTTTGAGAACTAGGACATGATTTAGCAGAATGCCAGCTGCAGGAGCATTTGGTATTAAGAAAGTAATTTCCTTGACAAAAGCAACCTGATCTGCAATAGTTGACAGTGACTGTAATGGCACTGTTTGCAAATGGGTCAGTGAAGCAGCAGTATAGGAAGGGTCAACAAGACTTAAAGGTAAAGATGGTACTTTATACTGCACAATGCTGTTTGTGTGAGCTACTCTGTTTCTGCATTCACCTGGTATGAGTTTGATTGACATGTTGGTTTGACCCAGGACATAGTACAGGGGGTATTCTTCATTGTAATAGGCTCTTATCAACTCAGACTCCATGCAGAGACCTGCTCCATAAATGTTTGTCTCGAAACAGGTTTTGGCTTTTGGGTGCCAAGCATTTGGGAACATCTGTTTAAGTTAAAGAAACAAAAAAGCATGAATATGTTTATTCATCTTAATTTCATTAAATTGTAAGTAGTTGAAGTATAACTGTGTTATAAATGTTTTAGTTGTACCTTTTGCAATTCAGTGGCATCCTTGACATCATTAGGCAGCAATGGTGTCTTTTTGTCCAAAGTCATATCTTCAGTGTTCCGAGACACTGCATACACATTGGAGCTGTTTGAAAAAAATGAAAAATTCGTGAGTGTGACAAATTGGCTGCTTAGAAGTTCAAAAGAGAATGCAAAAATGCAGGGACTATAAAAGTGAATGTACCTGAATGAAACAAGTTCAAGCTCATTTTTACATGGGGGGAAGTCAAGTTCAAATTTATTTTCTTTGACGTTGACCTTGGCTGTCAGCTTCCATGGAATGGAGACAGGCATTTTGGCCTTCAGCTCAGAACCACACTGGAACACCTCTGTGTTGATGCCATAGTACAGCCAAAAATCCTTTGTGTAACTAAAACAATGAAGATAGAGAAATACAACAAATACAATGTGTTACTATATAAAGATGTGGCAAAGGTAAGACAATTTGAAGTGGTGTAATTATTACTAAAAATATCTATCTATCTATCTATCTATCTATCTATCTATCTATCTATCTATCTATCTATCTATCTATCTATCTATCTATCTATCTATCTATCTATCTATCTATCTATCTATCTATCTATCTATCTATCTATCTAATCATGTATGTATACTGTATGTACAACAAAAGTCTGATGCTCCTTTAGTAATGTTTCCTTAAAATAAAGCAATCAATACCTTGGCCTATAGCAACATACAGTCTAACTGGACAATGACAAGAATTTTCATACATGAAAACAGATCAAATCCAGGCTTGAATGCTATATACTTTCTGGCAAATTCTAAATTCAATTTTGTGTCTTCTTGGTGGCTCACCTCAATAGTATCCTCTGTCTCTTGCTCTGCCACAAGCTGATTAGCTCATTGAGGTGTTTGTTAGTACTTGATTTGCGGCACACTTGAATAAGATGATCAGCTTGTGGCTAAGCAGGGAGAGATGAAAAATATGTTGCTTAGGTGACAACCAATGTTCTGTACCATACATAGGAAGGACTGTGTATACAAATGGCTATAATTCCAAATATATAATTCTGTCATGTTCTGGGCATGACGTTAAACTGCATCTGGTGGTGAGACCCTCTGAGGGTTAGCGGATAGATGGAGTGACCGCCCTACCACCATCATTCCCTGGGGAAGGCAACGGGAAACCACCCCAGTATTACATCCCAAGTCAAACCATGCATAGCCGTAGAAGTCAATCAATCAATTTTATTTATATAGCGCCAAATCACAACAAACAGTTGCCCCAAGGCGCTTTATATTGTAAGGCAAGGCCATACAATAATTATGTAAAAACCAAAAAGGTCAAAACGACCCCCTGTGAGCAAGCACTTGGCGACAGTGGGAAGGAAAAACTCCCTTTTAACAGGAAGAAACCTCCAGCAGAACCAGGCTCAGGGAGGGGCAGTCTTCTGCTGGGACTGGTTGGGGCTGAGGGAGAGAACCAGGAAAAAGACATGCTGTGGAGGGGAGCAGAGATCAATCACTAATGATTAAATGCAGAGTGGTGCATACAGAGCAAAAAGAGAAAGAAACACTCAGTGCATTATGAGAACCCCCCAGCAGTCTAAGTCTATAGCAGCATAACTAAGAGATGGTTCAGGGTCACCTGATCCAGCCCTAACTATAAGCTTTAGCAAAAAGGAAAGTTTTAAGCCTAATCTTAAAAGTAGAGAGGGTGTCTGTCTCCCTGATCCGAATTGGGAGCTGGTTCCACAGGAGAGGAGCCTGAAAGCTGAAGGCTCTGCCTCCCATTCTACTCTTACAAACCCTAGGAACTACAAGTAAGCCTGCAGTCTGAGAGCGAAGCGCTCTATTGGGGTGATATGGTACTATGAGGTCCCTAAGATAAGAAGGGACCTGATTATTCAAAACCTTATAAGTAAGAAGTAAGAACCTGATAATAATGAATTACAATAGTCCAGCCTAGAGGAAATAAATGCATGAATTAGTTTTTCAGCATCACTCTGAGACAAGACCTTTCTAATTTTAGAGATATTGCGTAAATGCAAAAAAGCAGTCTTACATATTTGTTTAATATGCGCTTTGAATGACATATCCTGATCAAAAATGACTCCAAGATTTCTCACAGTATTACTAGAGGTCAGGGTAATGCCATCCAGAGTAAGGATCTGGTTAGACACCATGGTTCTAAGATTTGTGGGGCCAAGTACAATAACTTCAGTTTTATCTGAGTTTAAAAGCAGGAAATTAGAGGTCATCCATGTCCTTATGTCTGTAAGACAATCCTGCAGTTTAGCTAATTGGTGTGTGTCCTCTGGCTTCATGGATAGATAAAGCTGGGTATCATCTGCGTAACAATGAAAATTTAAGCAATGCCGTCTAATAATGCCTAAGGGAAGCATGTATAAAGTGAATAAAATTGGTCCTAGCACAGAACCTTGTGGAACTCCATAATTAACCTTAGTCTGTGAAGAAGATTCCCCATTTACATGAACAAATTGTAATCTATTAGATAAATATGATTCAAACCACCGCAGCGCAGTGCCTTTAATACCTATGGCATGCTCTAATCTCTGTAATAAAATGTTATGGTCAACAGTATCAAAAGCAGCACTGAGGTCTAACAGAACAAGCACAGAGATGAGTCCACTGTCTGAGGCCATAAGAAGATCATTTGTAACCTTCACTAATGCTGTTTCTGTACTATGATGAATTCTAAAACCTGACTGAAACTCTTCAAATAGACCATTCCTCTGCAGATGATCAGTTAGCTGTTTTACAACTACCCTTTCAAGAATTTTTGAGAGAAAAGGAAGGTTGGAGATTGGCCTATAATTAGCTAAGATAGCTGGGTCAAATGATGGCTTTTTAAGTAATGGTTTAATTACTGCCACCTTAAAAGCCTGTGGTACATAGCCAACTAATAAAGATAGATTGATCATATTTAAGATCGAAGCATTAAATAATGGTAGGGCTTCCTTGAGCAGCCTGGTAGGAATGGGGTCTAATAGACATGTTGATGGTTTTGGATGAAGTAACTAATGAAAATAACTCAGACAGAACAATCTGAGAGAAAGAGTCTAACCAAATACCGGCATCACTGAAAGCAGCCAAAGATAACGATACGTCTTTGGGATGGTTATGAGTAATTTTTTCTCTAATAGTTAAAATTTTATTAGCAAAGAAAGTCATGAAGTCATTACTAGTTAAACTTAAAGGAATACTCGGCTCAATAGAGCTCTGACTCTTTGTCAGCCTGGCTACAGTGCTGAAAAGAAACCTGGGGTTGTTCTTATTTTCTTCAGTTAGTCATGAGTAGTAAGATGTCCTAGCTTTATGGAGGGCTTTTTTATAGAGCAACAGACTCTTTTTCCAGGCTAAGTGAAGATCTTCTAAATTAGTGAGACGCCATTTCCTCTCCAACTTACGGGTTATCTGCTTTAAGCTGCAAGGTGGTGAGTTATACCATGGAGTCACGCACTTCTGATTTAAAGCTCTCTTTTTCAGAGGAGCTACAGCATCCAAAGTTGTCTTCAATGAGGATGTAAAACTATTGACGAGATACTCTATCTCACTTACAGAGTTTAGGTAGCTACTCTGCACTGTGTTGGTATATGGCATTAGAGAACATAAAGAAGGAATCATATCCTTAAACCTAGTTACAGCGCTTTCTGAAAGACTTCTAGTGTAATGAAACTTATTCCCCACTGCTGGGTAGCCCATCAGAGTAAATGTAAATGTTATTAAGAAATGATCAGACAGAAGGGAGTTTTCAGGGAATACTGTTAAGTCTTCAATTTCCATACCATAAGTCAGAACAAGATCTAAGATATGATTAAAGTGGTGGGTGGACTCATTTACATTTTGAGCAAAGCCAATTGAGTCTAAGTGGATGTTAAAATCGCCCACTATAATTATCTTATCTGAGCTAAGCACTAAGTCAGACAAAAGTTCTGAAAATTCACAGAGAAACTCACAGTAACGACCAGGAGGACGATAGATAACAACAAATAAAACTGGTTTTTGGGACTTCCAATTTGGATGGACAAGACTAAGAGTCAAGCTTTCAAATGAATTAAAGCTCTGTCTGGGTTTTTGATTAATTAATAAGATGGAATGGAAGATTGCTGCTAATCCTCCGCCTCGGCCCGTGCTACAAGCGTTCTGGCAGTTAGTGTGACTCGGGGGTGTTGACTCATTTAAACTAACATATTCATCCTGCTGTAACCAGGTTTCTGTAAGGCAGAATAAATCAATATGTTGATCAATTATTATATCATTTACTAACAGGGACTTAGAAGAGAGAGACCTAATGTTTAATAGACCACATTTAACTGTTTTAGTCTGTGGTGCAGTTGAAGGTGCTATATTATTTTTCTTTTTGAATTTTTATGCTTAAATAGATTTTGCTGGTTATTGGTAGTCTGGGAGCAGGCACCGTCTCTACGGGGATGGGGTAATGAGGGGATGGCAGGGGGAGAGAAGCTGCAGAGAGGTGTGTAAGACTACAACTCTGCTTCCTGGTCCCAACCCTGGATAGTCATGGTTTGGAGGATTTAAGAAAATTGGCCAGATTTCTAGAAATGAGAGCTGCTCCATCCAAAGTGGGATGGATGCCGTCTCTCCTAACAAGACCAGGTTTTCCCCAGAAGCTTTGCCAATTATCTATGAAGCCCACCTCATTTTTTGGACACCACTCAGACAGCCAGCAATTCAAGGAGAACATGCGGCTAAACATGTCACTCCCGGTCCTATTGGGGAGGGGCCCAGAGAAAACTACAGAGTCCGACATTGTTTTTGCAAAGTTACACACCGATTCAATGTTAATTTTAGTGACCTCCGATTGGCGTAACCGGGTGTCATTACTGCCGACGTGAATTACAATCTTTCCAAATTTACGCTTAGCCTTAGCCAGCAGTTTCAAATTTCCTTCAATGTCTCCTGCTCTGGCCCCCGGAAGACAATTGACTATGGTTGCTGGTGTCGCTAACTTCACATTTCTCAAAACAGAGTCGCCAATAACCAGAGTTTGTTCCTCGGCGGGTGTGTCGCCGAGTGGGGAAAAACGGTTAGAAATGTGAACGGGTTGGCGGTGTACACGGGGCTTCTGTTTAGGGCTACGCTTCCTCCTCACAGTCACCCAGTCGGCCTGCTTTCCCGGCTGCTCGGAATCTGCCAGAGGGAAACTAACGACGGCTAAGCTACCTTGGTCTGCACCGACTACAGGGGCCTGGCTAGCTGTAGAATTTTCCATGGTGCGGAGCCGAGTCTCCAATTCGCCCAGCCTGGCCTCCAAAGCTACGAATAAGCTACACTTATTACAAGTACCATTACTGCTAAAGGAGGCCGAGGAATAACTAAACATTTCACACCCAGAGCAGAAAAGTGCGGGAGAGACAGGAGAAGCTGCCATGCTAAACCTGCTAAGAGCTAGTAGCTGCGCTAAGCTAGCGGATTCCTAAAAACACGCAAAGTGAATAACGTGTAAATAATTTAGAGGTGATTCAGCAGAGGGAGTGCTTTAGTTAAGGCACGTGAAGATAACACTGTGAAACAAATCGTTATCTAGGTAACTAGATCAATCTAACTGCGCAGATTAAACAGCTAACAGATACAGCAAAACACCGCTGTGCTCCGGAACAGGAAGTGATACAATACCGCAGTGAGAGCCAACCACCAGTAGAGGCAAGATATATCAGCCTCTACTTCTTCTCTGCTTCTGACCAGAGAAGACTGCTGCACTGGTGGGCATCGCCACTGCTGCTGACCACATTGTCACATCATTCAAAGCTCTTCCTCTGGAGGTACATAAGGAGTTTGAGGAGAAGGGGGAGTGGACAGTTCCAACTAGAAGTAGAAGTAGACTAGTCAACGACGTACAGGGGCAGGGAGCCTCGTCCGGCATGGGAGGGTGCAGGGCCTCCCTGGTCGTCAACCTGCAAAATCCTTGCAACAAAAAGACCCTTAAAGTAGGGACATGGAACGTGCGAAGCATGCGAAGAGCTGAGAAGCTGGAAAACATCAAGAGAGAGATGGAGAGAAACAACTTGAACATGCTCGGTCTGATAGAGACCAGGTGGAAGGAGACGGGGATGTCAGCAGTGACAAGTATAGAGTGATCCATTCTGGAGGAAAACAGAGCCAGTGGGGAGTAGCGATATTACTGGACCAAACAACTAGTCAAAGTGTGAGTGAAGTGGAATGCATCAGCGACCGTCTGATGAGAGTGAGACTGAGAGGATCACCAGTAGACATAGTGGTGATTGTAGTATACATGCCAACAACAGACTACGAGGATGAAGACGTTGAGGAAGTCTATGAACAAGTGGAGGATGCGATCAGGAAAGGAAGAGGAGATGACTACGTCATTGTAATGGGAGACCTAAATGCGGTGGTGGGAGAGCAAGGTGAGAATGACGTAGCTGGCAAGTACGGATTAGGGAGCAGAAATGACAGAGGACAAATGCTACTCGAGTTCTGTAAAAGAAATAAGCTCTGCATTACAAACACATGGTTCAAGCATAACAAACGTAGGAGGTACACATGGAAGGCCCCAGGAGACGTGAGACGAATGCAGTTAGATTACATCATGGTGAATCAGCGGTACCACAACAATGTAAAGAACGCCCATGCCTTTCCTGGTGCAGATGTGGACTCAGACCACAACCTTGTTGCAATGAAAGTCAACCTGAAACTCAAGCGACTGAGAAAACCAAACATCCACAAAAAGTGGAACTAGAAGCTCTGAAAGATGAATCCAGAGAAAAACTAAATGACGGAGTTAGAATCAGACTACAGAGCAACCAAAACACAGAGACAGGTGCAAATGAACAACGGAACATCTTAAAGAAAGCACTTACTGAAAGTGCAGAGGAGACCATTGGAGGAGAACAGAGGAGGGGAGCAAAGAAACCGTGGGTGACAGAAAATATGATACGAAAGATGGACGAGAGGAGACGGTGGAAAAAAGTGAACACAGAGAAAGGAAAGAGGATGTACAGAAAGCTTAACAATGAACTGAGAAGAAATACAGATGCAGCGAGAGAAAAGTATTGGGAGGAACAATGCAAAGAGATAGAAGACTTGGAAAGAGTTGGAAAGATTGACAAAATGTACCAGAAGGTGAAAAAACTGACCTGGAAAAACAAGAATCAGTCAACGAAGACCATCATGAGTAAGCAAGGTGTACTATTGACAGAACCAGAGGAGATCATTGAGAGGTGGAAAGAGTACATAGAGAAGCTCTACAAAAAAGAAGAGAGGCCTGAGCAAATTGAGATGAAAGAAGAGGAAGAGGTAGAGAGGGAGCAACTTGGCCCGGACATCTTGAAAAGTGAGATACTACATGCCATACAAGAACTGAAGACCGGCAAAGCAGAAGGCGAAGATGGCATCCCAGCAGAGATGCTCAAGGCACTGCAAGATAAAGGAGAGGAGCACCTTATCACTCTGTGAAAAACCATATATAACACTGGATCATGGCCTGAGGACTTCCTGCGCAGTATCATCGTGCCGCTGCAGAAGAAACTCAATGCACAGAGATGTGAAGAACATCGAACACTCAGCCTCATCTCCCATTCATCAAAGATCCTGTTGAGAGTAATTAACAACAGACTGAGAACCAGAACGAAGGACTACATTGGATGGGATCAGTTTGGATTCCGGAAAGGGATGGGAACAAGAGAGGCAGTGGCCATCATGAGAATATTATCAGAACGTAACATCGAACACAACCGAGATGTTTATGTTTGTTTTGTCGACTACGAGAAGGCATTCGATCGGGTGGACTGGACGAAACTGATGGCCGTTTTGAAAGACCTGGGAGCAGATTGGAGGGAGAGGAGATTGATCAAAGCCCTTTACATGGGACAGACGGCAACAGTGCGAACTGACCAGTGAATGGCTGGACCATGTATCATCGGAAGAGGAGTGCGACAGGCCTGCCTACTGTCTCTGCTGCTTTTTAACATCTTTGCAGAGACAATGATGAAGGAGGCCATGGAAGGATTGGAAGAAGGAGTGAAGATGGGAGGACACTTGATCCAAGCTGTGAGATTTACAGACAATCAGGCAATGATAGCGAACACAACAAAAGGACTCCAGACCATCATGACGAAGCTAAATGAGGTGGTGGAGCAATACAGAATGAGAATAAACAAGACCAAGATGAAGGTAATGAAGACTGGGAAAGGTGAATATGAGCAGTTGCAGATCAACATCGATGGCCAGGTACTAGAACAAGTCCTACAATTCAAATATCTTGGAAGCCTGCTCACAGATGATGGACGTAGCGAAAAAGAAGTGAGGAAAAGAACTGCTATGGCAAAAGACGCGTTCAACAAACATCAAGTGCTACTCACTGGAAAGACCAACCAAAACCTGAAGAAGAGACTAATCAAGACTTTAGTTTGGAGTGTACTCTTTTATGGCTCAGAAACCTGTACATTGAAGAAAGAGGACATGAAGAGACTAGAGAGCTGCGAGATGTGGTTTTAGAGGAGGATGGAAAAGATCAGCTGGAGAGAGCACGTGAGAAATGAAGAAGTACTGAGTAGAATTGGAGAAAAGAGAAGCCTAAAAGTTATAATCTGGAAGAGGAAAGCGCGATGGATTGGCCACATCATGAGATCAGAAGGAATGTTAAGAACAGTGCTGGAGGGGAGAGCAGATGCAAAGAGAGGGAGAGGAAGGAAGAGGCTGGCAATGCTGGACAACATACAAGAAGGGCGTGGCTATCACATCATAAAGGAGATGGCGATGGATCAAAAGAGATGGTGTGCGGTTGTGCATGCTGGACCTGCCCAAGAGCAGACCACCTAAGAGAGAGAGAGATAATTCCAAAATAGTTAAGCTTTTTTTTTGTTGTTGTTGTTAAACCTCTTGAATTAAAGCTAAAAATCTACATGACAAGCAAATCTTGATCCTTTCATTTGAAATCCATTGTGGTGGTGCACAGAGACTATATATATATATATATATATATATATATATATATATATATATATATATATATATATATAACTTTTTAAATACTTACAAACCCAACTGTATCTGGCACATTTTTTTGCAGCTATTAGCTGCTTTCAGTGGATGAAAACTCACTAAATTTTGTCTGTGAATCTGTCAGTATTTTGTGCAGTGGTATTGTATCGCCAGCTCATGGGCCTGCTTTAGGCTCTCATCTCAGCACAAATCTAAAATTATTTAAATGGTAAAGCATTGGTCATATTTCTCTGAAAATTACATACACAGGTTCCACATCAAAGTATAGCAAATGGAAATCCAGTACTTGACAATACAACCTTTCCACATTTTGGGAAGCTCCAATATAGTAGTTACCCAATGAATCCATCAGTCTCCAGTACATATTCAGAATCCAGAAGATTTCCAAGACTTTCTGGTTTTGGATTAATGGTAGCTTTTGCTGCAAAAAGCGAGGGAAAAATATTCATGGTGTCACAAGTGAAATTACTGCTTCTCAGTACTTCTTTGTCAGATGCCCATATGAGGGACTGTGTAGCTTCCCACCATTAACAGTTATCCCGTTGACTGACTGGTAGTACTTGCTGATCTCCACTGGTAGACCAAGGATGGTGGGTTGGATGAAGCGAGCCTCAAAGATCAAAAATGGCTTGGTTTGATGCCATGACAATCTATTCTGTAATTTCTCAATCGCTTTCCACAAGATGTTTTCTTTTCCTGCAGAAGGTCCAACTGCCTGTATGAAGATAAGACAGGAGAGTGGCATGTCACAAACATTTTAGACAACATGTATCTTTAGGGTTTTTTTAAGGAGCTAAATTATCATCTCACCTTGAGGACCATGTTAATGAATTCTTTGTTAACATCTTCAAAGAACCACTCTTGTCCAAATACCCGTGAATAAACAGTGAGGAAGCTCTTGTCTTGAGCCATACTGTTCAATCTTTGAATCTGTAAATGACATGGCCGAATTAGTTTCACTAAATAAATAAATAAATAAATAATATGATCCATAAATCACTGACACTTCTGGGATGGTATATTTACAACTTTTTTTTACCTTCCTTATTAATATACTCACCACACTCAAAATAGCTTGCGAATAATTCATACTCCAATTAGTAGGAAACAGTTCCGGAAGTCTGTTGTTATTGATACCCAACTTGAGGATGCATGGGAATGAGATTTATTATAAGTTAGAAAACACATTACTTTCAATTGGTTTGGAAATTATATAGCAATTTCCACTGTACCTCCATTAGCTCCAGAATTCTGCCAATAAAATTATATTTTCCTTTCATCATGATCTCAACAGGAATGGCACTCTTTCCATTTCTTAGCATGAAGAATTCAATAGCCTTACCCATTAGGAAGTCATCTGTATTGGAAGAGAAATTAATTATAGCAGGAAGTCGTTGGCAAACTGCCTTAACGTCTGTGCACTGATGTGTTTGACCGTACTATTAAACCAGTCCATGTGCAAAGCTGTGCTGTAGTTAAAGCTGAGGTCACCAAATCTGTCCTTCAACTCTTTCACAGCTACACTGCAGGCGATTGATCTATCATAGAGACCATAAAATAGAATGTTTGATTGTGGGGTAATGTCAAGAAACATAAATATTAATAAACACCTTAACACCATTACTGAACTCACAGATAGTGATTCTCTGGAGTCTTAGATCTGGCAAGATTTTTCATGTAGGAGTATGCAAAACTAGAAACGTGAAGGTTTTCTTCTTCCAATAGAAGTTGAGTAACTGTAGACACCAAGGCCTTGGGTGGTTTAGTCTCAAAGAGGATCAAAATGGCCTGCATGCGTACCTCAGCAGCAAGGTCCTTCTTTAAGAACACTTGCATGGTGACATCTTGGACCTGAAAGCACAGTTTTTATTATTGTCCATCCTGATTTCTGGGGTTCTTAAGTTTCAATGCTCAGAAAAAGACATAAACATTTTTAGATGCAGATAGTGTATGCTGTAAATCTGAGCATGAATAATCAAAATGTAGGCACATCTACATTTTAAAGGTTAAAATAAGCAATCATGCATAAATGTATTATTCATTTCAACACACTCTTATATGCAGCTACATGTAGTTTGATTATGGGATACAGAGCATGCAATTACACCAGATTGTCCCATCAAACCAATATAGCTTTAATCATTCTGCATTAACAGGTTGTTGTTTTCTTACGCCGTGGGGGTCTCTAGCAGCTATGAGTCTCAGTGCCTGCACAGCGGTGCTCTGCAAATGTGGTTTGACATTCACAGGGTTGGCAGCCACTCCAGGAATGAAGCGAATAATGGTTTTAATGCTGCCTGGATGTCCAGCATTCCCCAGGGCTTTCAGATTGAGGAGCATGTCTTCATTTTGGCCATTTTTCAGAGCAGCTGCAGCCATGTCCAACAGTGGCTAATACAAACAATGAACCAAGTATGCAATCAGTGCTTACTTTGAAACCCATTCATGTTATGTTATTATATTATACATAATTGTGACTCCACAGTGTAGTTAACTGGCGAAGACTCCCAACCTCAGTGCACCCACCATGCTAACAGTATGTTGGGCCAACTATGTTAACCTGTGGTAAATTACTGGCTTATCAACATATATCACCAAAAGGCATTATTCTTCAGTACTTATGATACTGAACCCACAATATTGCATTCACGGTATAATACTTTAATGCAGTGGTGTCCAAAGTATTCCCGTCTGCTCAAAGTGATGTTAATCAGTGAAATCACCTGCTGGAGTCAGTGGCTGCAAAGAAAACCTGGACCCTCTTGGCTCTTTCTGGGATACTTTGGACACCACTGCTTTAGCATACACAGAAAAAAAAAAAAATGAGGCAAGCAGTGTTCCTGGACTTTGTTCTTATACACTTAAGAGATGTATATTTCTCATGGAATGCAAGGTAACTTTTATGAACTACCTGTGAAATGAGTATGCCATGCAGGACAGAAACTAATCCCCCCACTCCCAGCTAGCTTACAGTGCTGCATGATGGATAGCTACGTTACACAGCAACTGAGGAGACATATATGATGCAAACTTTAAGATCATGTTGATAAATACGGGGGGGGGGGGGGGGGGGACATCACAGAACTTTCAAGCAGCCAAGAAATGTGGTGTGACTGATTGTAATATTAGAGTATGGTGAGCCAAAAAAAAAAAAGACCACCTTGGAAATATTAACAGTGAGACACACTTACTGTGGTCCTAAAAGTGAAAAAAGTGGTCTTATTAAATTTATTTATGTATTTATTTTGTACAAAAAGAAGATTTGGTCTAAACAAATCTTTTTGCAAAGATATGCATTAATTGCATAATTTACGGTCATGTTATTTACTAAATGTGTTATATGCTGTCATTAATGGAATTATGTGTTTCATGTTGTTAGTAGGTTTATACTACTAGATTGGGTAGTGTTTGTAAAATAGGTAGCTGTCATTTTTCAAGGGTGGTAATAAATTAAGCAAAGCTTGTATGATTTGGAATGGTATGTGAGTCCAGAATGTTTTTAGAACCTTAGGCTACAACAATTTTTATGAGGAACTCAACCCTTTTATTTCCTGTTAATTGTGTATTCTTAATGTTAATTTACTGCCTTAATGTATGTATAAATTGTTTAGAGTCCTGTTATCATATACACACTATACATAGTGTTATTATTATCATTATTATTATTATTATTATTATTGTTATGATTGTTACATTTTATTCTTCAGTATTATCATTTGATTTTTAAAAGGACCACAATGGAAATGTGGTCCATGTTTTCACTTTCTTGGGTCATCCGTGTATTTTTTACATATTTACTATATTCTATATACTATACTATACTATATTTATTATATTATGTACTTACCTTGAATTTACTAAATAAAATCACACACTCACGGTTTTAATATAAAGATGATTTATCACCCTCTGCTGGAATGGCATGTTATGGGTCTTTCACACTGGAAGCGTCAGCCCGACACATCAATGCCCCCAACGCGTCGTGACATCAGACGCTTCGCTTTGGAAGCGGCAAGGGGGGACGGAGATTGTGGCTACGTCACACTCTGGCTGTTTTCATAACCCGAAAAAAGTCGAAGCGATCGCCATCTTGAATTTGCATATATAGAACCACAAAAAAGCTTTAAAACAGCAGTAGGACGATTCTCCCATCACCCTGCTGGGAGAAGGTTTTTTCAGCTACTTTTCGGAGTGACGCCAACCGAGGGAGGACTGACAACTTGGTGGGATATTGATCGAACCGCGACAGCGGGCCAACCCGCAAGGAGAAGCCGGGGTTGAGGCATCATCCCCGGGCAGAATGAGGCAGGCAGCCGGGGTGATGGAGCAGACCCACTCAGTCTGAAATCTCCCACTTTTTGGATATATGCGAAGTCCCAGAATGGTTTTAGTTCTGCAGCTTTATCGAGGTGAGAATAATATAAAAATAAAACGTGACGTTTACTCCACTGCTGTGAAGGTTTAATGATCGGCTAACGTTAGCTTAGGGCCCTGTCCCACTGGCGTGTAGGAGGATTTGCGTATGGATTGCGCACAAAATTGGCCCATATTCGCCAAACATCCGCCATATCCGTGTAACATGCCTGTATGAGTCGGCCGTCATCCGAACATGCCCGTGATCATCCGCAGAGGCACGCATGTCCACAGCCAGGATTTTTGAGTAGCTCAAAAATCTGGATGCGGATAATATCTGCCTTACATACTCCATACATACTGAATTCATACACAATACATACTCGCTCTATGCGCTGTATATCTGCCGTTAACCGCTGATTTTCGCAACTGGCGGGGATTTGCGGCTTGGCAGCAGACCGGGACAGTGTGTAAAACAGATATATTGCTTGCCTATCATGTCCACATCACAAACTAAAATAAGCTGTAGCGAATGCATACAAATTGGCTATGAATAAAGCGTTTTTATTACATCTGCTTTGCAGCTGATTTGCGGACAATCTGTGAATGCATAACAAACACGTCACGTAAACTCAAAGTACTATATGTGGCAGAAAGCGACATACCTGCCAGTCAGTGCCAGTCCGGCTGTGTAAATCCACAAAGACGTAATAGCTGCTGCAATCCAGGACTTTTATTTAACACCAACAAAAGGAAGAGTTGCTTGTTTAGCCACAGCTCACGCTGAAGTCTGTTTTCTGTGACACTCGCAAAAAAAAAACAAATAAAAAACACCATCTCACACCCCGAGCGGCTTCCCCCCTCCCGCTCCCCAAACTCTTGAACAGTTAACCCTCACATGACAACATGAACAAACTCTGTGATCAACTTGTCCAAGTCCAGCAAATGCTCCAGAGGCTGTATTGTTGGTGTGAATAGTGATGCCGAAAGGAGCGAGTGCGCTTCTTTTATGACTGCAATGCAGATGCCGTGCATGTGCAACACATGCGCGATGCATTCATATTACACCCGTAATACTGCTGTGATAATCTCAATGTGTCAGATCAGTGTCCTCACTACATACGTTATATAACCGTGATTGTTCGTCATATATTCGCTATATATTATTAATATATCCGTAATTCATACTGGGACACTTGTCATTTTTGGCCATTTTTGTTGCGGACGGCAATGAACGCCCGCAATTTGTATACTCAATTCATGCGCAATTAATCCTTTCACCAGTGGGACAGGGCCCTTAGCCTTTTACCACAGTTGATCTGAGTGAACACTTTAATTTGTAAATGGTTCAGTTTTTCACCTGTGTGAAGCGCCTTGAGGCAACTTTGTTGTGATTTGGCGCTATATAAAGGAAAATAAATTGAAAATTTAATTGAATTTTTTTTATTATATATATATAATATATACTGCAATGTTTCTTTATATTTTAAGAAATGTTTTTATTTGTCCCAATCAGGAACATTTGCTGTGCAGACAACCTAAGTACAGATGCACTTCAAAACTTCCATTGATGAGCTGAACACCATGAAGTCCAGTTGGAAGAAAACATCTCTGCTTTTCAGTCACTAGTCAAATTTATATTTTAGAAATGGCTCTGTCCTGATCACAACATTAAAGGCAATCACAAATTTTTATGTAATGACAAGTTGAAATGACTCAGTTTAAAAAAAAAAATCATGTTAATGTCACAGAAATCCTACTTTCCAATCACACTACAGTCATTCTTAAATTATCTCCTGTTGCATTTATAATAAACATTTGTATTTATTTACAGTGTCTGTTTTTCTGGTTGAAATGCGCTATGAATAATCTACCAGACTTTAAAAAAATTTCCATGTTATTTTATTTGTCGAAAAATAAATATCCAAGGTTACAGGTGGTTTTAATTTACAGATGAAGAAAGGTTTCTAAAGAACCTTTTATTTATTTAGCTCTTTTATTTACAAGTGTTCTAAACTTTTTTAAACAGTAATCAAAAATTTTGAGGTAAAAAAAAAAACATTTGCAAGGATTTTTCTTCAGAAAACTGCTCTATAAATGAGCAGTCCTGTGACACATTTTTGTTTTGTAGAGATCAGTGGTTTCTGCCACTAGTCTTCTGTGTTTTGGCCCGACGCGTCATTCTTATTGGACAGCGTGAAGCTACGTCACAGCGCAGAGTGGCGAAAGTTGGATTGGGTTGAACTTTGACCACGTCAGCCTCTCGACAAGCGGCAATACATCCTCCCGTCAGAAGCATCCCTTTAGCTCGGCTTTTGACGCAACCCTTCTGACACCTCTAAAAAGCAATGCGCCTCATTGAAAATTAGGCTTTTTAGACCGATTTGTGAGGCCTCTGATGCTTCCAGTGTGGAAGGCCCTTTAGTCCACTATGTACAAGTAATATCCGTAGTTTCTCCAAAAATATTAGTCCTATCAATGTTACATTTTTGCGCTGTTCATCCTGTACCCAAAGTACATAAACATACCAAATGGCAAATGTCAGCTGTGCCCGATCACACGCAGACAGAGCTTTTTGTTTTCTTCTGCATTCTGCTGCAAGCAGGTGCTTTTAATTTTCACACACACACAAACAGAGATGGTTGCGTAAGACATAAAAAGTAATACTCTTTTCACTCATGGTAACGACAACATGACACATAACTAAACTCACTAAACCAATTGACCTACAAAATCACAATAAATCAATAACACTAACAACCCTGTTGAACTAACATGAACCACAATAACAACATTTAAAACACCAAAACCCTGAACTCCCATGGTGCATTGCAGCACAGTGTCCATTGTTTACTGGTTAGCTAAAATGGATAATTTCTCCAAAAATATTATTCCTATCAACTATCTGTTTTTGCAATGTTCATCCATGACCCAAAATATATAACCATACCAAACGGCAAATGTCAGCTCTCCCTGCTTTCTGCGTGATTGAAGCCATACAGATGCACCCATACACACAGAGGTCACTTGGCTATTATAATGTAGATTTGTGCTGTCTATACTAGTTAAGTATCACCAATTTACATAGATGGCATGCAACAGAGAAAGTTTTTTTTTTATCTATATGTTAAACCTATTACCGAACTGTCTGGAGCATCAGTCAAAAGGAATTATGAGGAATCTTTAATAGATCACGTACGGTTAGATGGTCAGGACATGCTTCACATATCACATGGCTCCTATAACTTTTAACAATGTGTAACATATAACTTACAAGCCAAAACATCCTGTGTATTCTATAAAACATATAACAGTGTACTCTGTGGAATATTTAATAAGAGTGTTTGCTGTATTTGTGCATTCAATTACCTGAACTGCAGTTACTGGACACGGCCTGCTCAGGTCAGGGTAATACTGAGAGCAGTACTTATAGACCAGTGAGCCATAAGAAAGGACCACTGTACGCCAAAGATACTTACAGGATTTGCTAAAGGGAAGTTCCAGAAACTTCTGCAAAAAAAACAAAAAAAAAAAACAGTGAAGATGGTTAATAATAAAGATTTTGTAATAGCTTACATTTGATCTTTTCTATGAATGTCTCTTTCATGACTTTTGCTTACTTTAGCCCTGTCAACAAGTTTTGAAGTAGCTTGCAGATGGTTAAATGACAGCAGAAGGGTTTGCAGAGCTTCTGAAATGGTTATATCACTGGCATGGAATCGTGTTTCCAAGAACTGAAGGATTCTCTCATCGTTGACTTCAGAAACTGTGTCCAAAAACCAGCGTCTAATAAGGGAATGAGATGACATAAGACATTGTGGCATCTTATTACTTTAATTTTGCTGAAATTAATCAAAAGAGAAAATGTAATGTGTGATAGATAAGGGCATCATCCTTAAAAGCACTGTGTTATTTCCAGATGTTTCAGAATGTAACCAGAAATGAATCACTTCATATACAGTATTATGCACTTGAAATCGAAAGACATGTTCATAATTGACTTTCTTAATTGAGCTAAATGGAGCAGGTTCTTTATTCCCTAAGAATTGTAACCAGACCCCCACCTCTCTTCTTCATTGTTTATGATCTTCTTCCACAGTCCCTCTAAGCCTTCAAAAGAGATCCTTCGCAGAAGCTGATACAGCTTTATTGTGTCCTCAGTTGAGACGCTGTCAATCTGGTAAGCATTTGCTTGAGCCAAACGCTTGAGCATCTCCTCAGCCTGTGGAGAGGAACAGATGACAGCTTTTGGAAACAGGCTTTGATGCATTAATGTAATGTACAAATGTTTACAAATGAAGCAGATAAACTCAATTCTAATAATTCAAATGAATTGTCTACAATGAGATATTTTCTTCATGGATATGTTTAAATATTTGAGAATTTATTTATTCCCAGTCATTACATTGCTGATATTTTCCATTTTAATTAAGCTACCAAATATAAAAATATGATCTTATGTTACACTGTATATTATTGTTTCCTCCCGGTGCAGTTTGTTTATGTCAGTTCATTAGTTTTTTCATGGACCCACAACATGCCAGCGGAGATAGCGAGACTGCCGGGTAGCCTGTGGTTTGTTATCAGGCCTAGCAGGCGCCGGAGGTAGCGCAGGGAGAGGAAGCAGAAATGCAGATGCCTGGCAGGCCAGTGAGCCCAGCTAAGGAACCAACCGCACAGACCTCCGCAACCAACTATGTTCCCCACTAACTCCAGATCTCTTGCAAACAAGATGGATGAGCTGTAGTCACAGATTGCCCACAACTGCATCAACTGTGAGTGCTGTCTCCTGATTGTTAGCAAATCCTGGATCCACAGTGGAGATAGCAGGTCGCACCATTCAATGCTACGACTGGAACGAGCCTCCATTAAGACCATGTGAGGGGGTCTCTGTGTTTACGTGTTTTAAGACGGGTGCTTGGACAGCCAAGTAATAGATGCCCACTGCTTATTGGACCTAGAGGCCATGTTTGTCAAGTTGTGATCCTTCTACCTGCCACAGGATGTAACGGTAGCCATTGTGACTGCTGTTTACATGCCTCCCAATGCTAATGTTAGCACAGCACTCGGCCTGCTTCAGATCAGCAGAGGGCTCATCCGGATGGCGTGCACATCATTGCCAGGACTCTTTAATAGAGCATGCATCAAGACAGTTCTCCACAAACTCCACCAGCACATGAAGTGTGCAATGAGGGGAGAAAACACACATGATCATGTTTATTGTAACATAAAGCATGCCTACAGAATGACCTCCCCTCCCCAGACCACCTTTCTCTGCTCCTTTTCATAGCTTACACTCCCATCAGGAGGCAAACAAAACCATCCACCCAGACCATCAACGCTTTGCCTGAAAATGCCCTTGCCCAGCTGCAGGACTGCTTTGCCTGCACAGAGTGGAGCATTTTTGAAGATCACAACCTGGATACACATGCCGAGTCTGTTCTCTTCTATCAGGTGCTGTGTAGAAAACATCACTGAAAACAGCCTGGATGACAAAGGAAGTCCAGACCCTGATCAGCGCTCGTAACTCGGCTTTCAGGATGGGAGACAGAGCTCTCTACAGCACCGCCAGAGCTGATCTGAGGAGGGTCATCAAACAGACTAAAGACTCCTACAAAAAGAAAACAGAGGGATACCTGACAGACAATAACCCACAAAGCTAAACAGCTTCTGTGCTCGGTTTGAGACCGCCATCACACACCTGCAGTCCCTGCCTCCCCCTGCTTCCAGCACCTCACCTCTCTTTCTACAACCCCTGGCAAAAATTATGGAATCACTGGCCTCGGATGATGTTCATTCAGTTGTTTAATTTTGTAGAAAAAAAGCAGATCACAGACATGACACAAAACTAAAGTCATTTCAAATGGCAACTTTCTGGCTTTAAGAAACACTATAAGAAATCAAGAAAAAAAGATTGTGACAGTCAGTAACGGTTACTTTTTTAGTCCAAGCAGAGGAAAAAAATATGGAATCACTCAATTCTGAGGAAAAAATTATGGAATCACCCTGTAAATTTTCATCCCCCAAACTAACACCTGCATCAAATCAGATCTGCTCGTTGACATTGACCCTATGCCATGACATTGACCCTATGTGTCTTTTTGCAAGGAATGTTTTCACAGTTTTTGCTCTATGGCAAGATGCATTATCATCTTGAAAAATGATTTAATCATCCCCAAACATCCTTTCAATTGTCCAAAATATCAACGTAAACTTGTGCATTTATTGATGATGTAATGACAGACATCTCCCCAGTGCCTTTACCTGACATGCAGCCCCATATCATCAATGACTGTGGAAATTTACATGTTCTCTTCAGGCAGTCATCTTTATAAATCTCATTGGAACGGCACCAAACAAAGTTCCAGCATCATCACCTTGCCCAATGCAGATTCGAGATTCATCACTGAATATGACTTTCATCCAGTCATTCACAGTCCACGATTGCTTTTCCTTAGCCCAATGTAACCTTGTTTTTTTTTCTGTTTGTGTTAATGATGGCTTTTGTTTAGCTTTTCTGTATGTAAATCCCATTTCCTTTAGGCGGTTTCTTACAGTTCGGTCACAGACGTTGACTCCAGTTTCCTCCCATTCATTCTTCATTTGTTTTGTTGTGCATTTTTCGATTTTTGAGACATACTGCTTTAAGTTTTCTGTCTTGACGCTTTGATGTCTTCCTTGGTCTACCAGTATGTTTGCCTTTAACAACCTTCCCATGTTGTTTGTATTTGGTCCAGAGCTTAGACACAGCTGACTGTGAACAACCAACATCTTTTGCAACATTGCCTGATGATTTACCCTCTTTTAAGAGTTTGATAATCCTCTCCTTTGTTTCAATTGACATCTCTCGTGTTGAAGCCATGATTCATGTCAGTCCACTTGGTGCAACAGCTCTCCAAGGTGTGATCACTCCTTTTTAGATGCAGACTAACGAGCAGATCTGATTTGATGCAGGTGTTAGTTTTTGGGATGAAAATTTACAGGGTGATTCCATAATTTTTTCCTCAGAATTGAGTGATTCCATATTTTTTTCCTCTGCTTGGTCTAAAAAAGTAACCGTTACTGACTGCCACAATCTTTTTTTCTTGATTTCTTATAGTGTTTCTTAAAGCCAGAAAGTTGCCATTTGAAATGACTTTAGTTTTGTGTCATGTCTGTGATCTGCTTTTTTTCTACAAAATTAAACAACTGAATGAACATCCTCCGAGGCCGGTGATTCCATAATTTTTGCCAGGGGTTGTAGGAGCAGGAGGTAAGGAAAAACACAAGAGCAGTGAACTCCAGGAAAGCTGCTGGCACTGAAGATACCCTCGGCCGGTGATTATAGCATGTGCAGACCAACTGGCAGGGATCCTCATCAAACTCTTCAACTTCTCCCTGACACAACATGCCACCATTCCCACATGTCCGAAGGTCTCCACCATCATCCCCATCCCCCCAAAAGACTGCCATAGACAGTCTGAATGATTACAGAACCATCGTCCTGATGTCTGTAATCATGAAGTGCCTGGAGCGTTCAGTCTCCCAGCACATCTATGAAGGACACCATCATCCTCACTCCCCACACAGCTCTGAGCCACCTGGAGAACAAGAAGAGCTATGTGAGGATGCTCTTCGTGGACTGCAGTTCAGCATTTAACACCATCATACCATTCTCATCACCAAACTGATGAAATTACAGGTCTCCCTCCCCACCTTTAAGTGGATTAAAAACTTTCTGACCAGCCGCCCACAGTCTCACGGGCCCCAACTACACACACACACTTTTATGTGTGTGTATATTTCTTTGCACTACTCCATACAGTATCAGTATGCAGTACATATTTCATATTTAAACAATGTTTTGTAGCATATAAAATGTCTTGTCTTTTGTTTGTGATGTACAGTAGCTCTGCGGGAGCACCCCCAATTCCGTTATACCACTCCCCACTGTATAATAACAATAAAGACTATTCTATTCTAACTACGTAGTTAGTTAATCAGCAATGTATATCTCAAAAAGATGTTGATTTTTGTAAGATTTGGTGGAGAGTCAGACCTAATTAAATTTTGGTGTGTATCTGGACCATGTGCAGATCTTGCCTTTGATCTTTAATTATTTGCCTTTGATGCTGATCCTACTTTTGATCTTTTATTCTGCCTACTTTGATCTTTATCAAGAGGTGAATCCTGCCTTGATCACTGAGCTTTGATTGTTGATCCTCATTCCTTTGTTCCTGATCTGATCCTGTCTGGCTGTCAGTTATGTGATTGCTGGTAAATATAGCTGAGTAAAAGAACATTTGCAGAGTATGGGCTTGGGTATTGCTATTTGTGTAAACTGTAACTGGTTTAATGTGAGAGTACATAAATATAAATAGTTACCTGAAACTGAGTAAGTTAAAACTAATGAAATGGAACTAAAGTAACTGCAACTTAGTACAGTAATTGGTTGCTTGAGATGAATCCATAATAGTAACTTTCTCTCTCTCTCTCTCTCTCTCTCTCTCTCTTGATTGAGAGAGAAGGCTTCATTTAAGAATGGGTAATGACACTATTCTTTGATCCTGATTCCTTCACTGCATGTATATATTATTTCAGTTTCAGTTTTCAATTTATTTTCATGTATATAGCACAAATCACAACAGAGTTGCCCCAAAGCGCTTCACACAAGTAAGGTCTAACCTTACTAACCCCCAGAGCAGCAGTGGTAAGGAGAAACTCCCTCTGAGGAAGAAACATCAAGCAGACCAGACTGAAAGGGATGACTATCTGCTTGGGCCATGCTACAGACATAAATTACAGAACAATTCACAAAACAAATATACAGGAAATGCTGTTGGTGCACAGGACAGGAGGGTCTCCAGCACAAATACCACACTCATCTCTGGATGGAGCTGCACCTTAAAGAGAGAGAGAGAGAGAGAGAGAGAGAGAGAGAGAGAGAGAGAGAGAGAGAGAGAGAGAGAGAGAGAGAGAGAGAGAGAGAGAGAGAGAGAAACAGAATCAGCCATCAGAAAGACAAGAAATACAATATAATTAGTCAGCATTAGACAACAAGAAATACAGGAAATACTAAGATGATTGCCCTAAGCTTCACTAAAAGACCCAGAATTTAGGTGTATTATTATTATTATTATTATATATTATGATTCTGATTTGACTGATCTTGTGGAACTTGTGGATCTTGTAGATAATACCATAGGATCTAAGTTCAGCAATAATAATTAAAGGTCTGGATAGTCCCCTTGGTCCTGATTTCCTTGATCTTGACAGGATCAGCACAAGACAGACAGAGAGACAAATGGTGACAAATATAATCTCTTTGGCAAGGATCAAAGATCAGCAACCAGTATTAAAGCTGAGGTATCAGGTACAAAGATGAGGATCAAAGCTCTGTGTGTCACAATCAAAGGACAGGATTAAAGTGTACGGAACAGCATCAAAGATGGATGATAATGAACAAACATTAAAATCAAAGTTCATCAATCAGAAGAAATGTTAGAGAAAGCATCAACAGAATAACCTTCTTAAAAACTGAACAGAGATCTCATCTTTGGACTACTGGACTGTGGTAGAGGTGTGCACTCTCTCAGAGCCTTCTTAGTTACCTTTGATACTGGTTCCTGTTGTTCCTGCAGTAGAATGGGTATATTTGGCTCCTCGGTTCCAAACGTATATGTAATGTTGCCTTTGCTTTTCACTGGACCAATGGTGTGGGCGCCATGTGTGTCAAGCTCACTGAGCAGCTCCATCTGTATCCTGGAAGATACCATTTTTATTTTGTACAACAATTGCACATTGTGGATAAACAGGCGTTGTCAGAGGAAGACGTGTGTTTGACTTACACTGTATGCATCCTGAAAGTTCCACCTTTCACATTGAAGGGTGAGACATGTTGTTGCTCCCGGGCACGAACTTTAGTGATCACACCACCTTCATTTGTTGGTTTGATTGTGTAAACATATTTGACATCTGTAGAAATTGAGTCTCCTCTCTAGACAGCACGAAAAAGAAAAACTCAACTGAATATAGTAGTACAAAGCACGAGTACATAGCCTTGGGAAGTGGGGGTGCTGGAGGTGCTACAGCAACACTTGCTTGCTTTTTTCTAGCATCTAATAATTTTGTGATGCGGATAGCGCGCGTGTTTCAGTGTGTGCTTGATGTCCTTGCACACAGTAGGGGTTGAAATGAAATATAGTAAATTTTGTGTGTAACGTTTTTGGATATGTTGTCGTCAGCTTAGCGGGATGCCTTACTACAGCACCCCGAGCCCAAATCCTCTTCCCGTGACCATTTTGTAATACAGTATTTAAAAATGCAGATGGGCTTTTTTATAGACTGAGATGCATCAACAGAAGATAAAGATGGTCTCCAAGCCCTTAGGCTATTGCATACTTCTGTCAAATTTTGAGACAGGATTTGCTTTAAAGTTGTTTTAAAGTATACTCTTTATTGTCTTTAATGAAAAATCTCTGAATGATCTAAATCAAATTGTAATATGAAACTCTAATGGATATTGGATAAATGGAAGTATACACATCAAATTAGCATGCAAATTTGGTTCCATTTAGGGTGCAAATTTGGTTCCACACATTTGGTACCTGCACACTGCGAACCCCACCCACTAGTGGGGGCAGTGTTTAGCTAAACATGCGGAGTTTGTTTTGCTGACGGATGACAACTTGAAGGAGCTCATTGATGGTGCTAATTCTTTGAACACACGTGCACACACATACACACAAAACAAATCCACTGCGCTGTAAGCCATCTGGAGGTATAAAGAGCTGGTAGGAGGAAGATAGAATGAAAAGCTGGGCTAATTTCTGATGTGATTTTTTTTTCACTGCACTGAGGAAGTACACAGTCTGTTTTTTTTTCTCTCTTTTTTGAAGTACACAAAGTCGGTGCACGGCATCGCAGACTATATTGTCAGAATTATTTTTGGACTTCTATTTAAAGTTCATGTTGGATTGTTGATGTCAGAGCAGCAGTGATGCACCAAAGCTGGACAAATTTCTGACGTGTTTCGCTGGAGTGAGGAAGTACACAAAGTTTTTATGGAGGTACACAAAGTCAGTGCAGTGGCGCACCAAAATGTAAGCCCCTTTTCTCATCTCATCTCATCTCATCTTCAATCGCTTTTCCGGGTTCGGGGCGCGGGGTCAACAGCTCTAGCTCTAGACCCCAGACTTTCCTTTCCCATGCCACATTGACCATCTCTGACTGGGGGATCCTGAGGCGTTCCCATGCCAGCGTGGACATATAATCTCTCCACCTAATCCTGGGTCTTCCCCAGGGTTTCCTCCCAGATGGACGTGCCTGGAACACCTCCCTTGGGAGGTGCCCAGGAGGCATCCTTACCAGATGCCCGAACCACCTCAGCTGGCTCCTTTCAACGTGAAGGAGCAGCAACTCTACTCCGAGCTCCCCATGGATGACTGAACTTCTCACCCTATCTCTAAGGGAGACACCAGCCTGGTGTCCACCATGGTGTTTGAGGGTTGCCGTCCCTTGAGGCATCTAAGAGCTTCAGGCCACAGCTCCCCATTGCAGCGTCAGCAATGGAAGCTTTGAACATTGCCCATTCTGGTTCAATGTCCCCAACCTTCACAGGGATGCTAGAGAAGCTCTCCCGGAGGTGTGAGTTGAAGATCTGTTGGACAGTGGGTTCCTCCAGACATTCCCAGTTCACCCACACTATCCGTTTGGGCTTACCAGGTCTGTCCAAAGTCCTCCCCCACCCTCTGATCCAACTCACCACCAGATGGTGATCAGTTGACAGCTCTGCCCCTCTCTTCACCCGAGTGTCCAGAACATGCGGCCTCAAATCAGATGATACGATCACAAAATCATCATCGACCTTAGGCCTAGCGTGCTCTGGTACCATGTACACTTATGAGCATTCTTATGTTCAAACATGGTGTTCATTATGGACAGTCCGTGACTAGCACAGAACTCCAATAACAAACGACCATTCGGGTTTAGATCAGGGAGGCTGATCCTCCCAATCACATCTCTCCAAGTGTCTCTGTCATTGCCCACGTGTGCGTTGAAGTCCCCCAGCAGAACAATGGAGTCCCCCACCGGAGCCCCATACAGGACTCCATTCAGGGACTCCAAGAAGGCCGAATACTCCAAAATGCTGTTTGGTGTGTAGGCACAAATAACAGTCAAAGTTTTCCCCCCACCACCTGAAGATGCAGAGAGGCGACCCTCTCATCTACTAGAGTAAACTCCAACATAGCGGCGCTCAGCTGTGGACTTGTGACTATCCTCACACCACCTGGCGCCTCACCCCCTGGGCAACTTCAGAGAAGAATAAGGTCCAACCCTTATCAAGGAGAGTGGTTCCAGAGCCGAGGCTGTGCAGGGAGGCGAGGCCCACCAGATCTAACTGGTATTGCTCCACCTCCTGCTCAATCTCCGGCTCCCTCCCCCACAGCGAGGTGACATTCCACACCCCCAGAGCTAGCCCCTGCTGCCCAGGTCTGGTCCATTGAGGGCCTCAACTTTCACTGCCACCCAAAGGCACCCTTTTCTGTTGTTTATAAATTAATATAATATCAAATGACAAAGATCTATTTTAGCCATTATATAAAACAAATAATGAATGCTTTTACATTCTTTCAGTGGAATAAATATTTAATTCAGCTTTCACCTCATGAAATATTTGTACATGGTGTCCAGAGCACGGGAAGTCTGGCAGCATAGGGAATCCAGGGATTCAAAGGTGGCAGCGGCTGGCATCCAGGTGTGTACAGGTAGGAAATGAAGGGGAGATAAAGCTTTGGAGGTGGCAGAGTCACATTTGAGACAGAAGACACTGGTGGGGTCCATAGCCATAGGGCTTGCAGGGATTGGCTACTTCCCAGTAACCAGGGTGGACAAGCCCAAGGGTAAAGAGCAACAGCGCCTTGTTCAGGAGGAAGTGCGGGCAGACGTGGAGGAAGAACGAGCTAGCAGGATGGTGGGAATAGGGCAACAAGGAGCTTGGACTAAATGGGAGAATGTCCTGCAATGAAAGATCACCTGGTCCAACATCTGGAAAGCAGACTTCCGGTGCATCAGGTTTTTAGTCTAGGCTGTTTATGATGTCCTACTAAGCCCAGCTAACCTCCATGTCTGGGGCAAGTCAGAATCACCAGCCTGCCCCCAGTGTCTGGGCCGGGGAACCCTGGAACACATCCTCAGCAGCTGCCCAAAGGCCCTTGCAGATGGGTGCTATCACTGGCACCACAACCAGGTGCTTAGGGCAGTTGCTGACAGCATAGCTACAGCCATCAACCCCATGAAGGGACACCACAAGCCGAAGACTATCAGGTTCCATAGAGCCGGGGGGAGAAGCCCAACAGTCAACCATGCACGAAGTCTGGCCTCCTCACCTCTGCCACTGACTGGCAACTTGAAGTGGATTTGGGCAAACAGCTGAAGTTCCCAGCCAGGATAACATCCACACGGCTCCGACTGGATATGATCATTGTGTCAGACTCAACCAAGCAGCTGACCATTCTGGAGCTCACAGTGCCCTGGGAAGGCTGTATGGAAGAAGCCAATGAGATGTAGCATGCCAAGTACCAGGAGCTCGTGGACAAAAGCAGGAGGCAAGGTTGGAAGATGTGCTGCGAACCTTTGGAGGTGGGTTGCCGAGGATTTGTAGGGTGGTCTCCCTGCAAAGTTCTCACATTGATGGACCGCTCTGGTGAGGCAAAGAGGAAGACAGTTAGGTCTGCTACTGATGCCGCAGAGAAAGCCACAAGGTGGCTATGGAGCAAGAGGCAGATCTGTGGGTAAACGCTGCTGGGACACAGGCCGGAGTCTGATCAACCCCAGTCGGGTCGCCTGGGCGAGTGTGTCTGATGTTGTAAGACCCAAAACACCCAGTGACCCCAGGTTACATCACTGATGATGTGTCCTAGTGCATCTGCAAGATGTATTCTTGACCTGTACCATTGAACTCATAAACATTCATTATTAGTATACCATTTTTTGGTGATATTGGATCTGTACACGTCCATTTATCCATAATCTATTAGAGTTTTGTGTTAAACAATAGTGAAAGTGCAAAGGTGTTTAAATGTTTGATTTTGTATGTTGAGATAAACTGACCTGTCTGGATACAGGGCTGAGAAGAGCAGCAGCCATTCCTTTGTACACAGCTGATATTTGCTTACAGTCATTCACATCAACAACCCGAGTCAACTTCAGTTCCTTTGTTGAGTTATTTTCCTCATTGGCATAGTAACTCTGACACATACCATGAACTCCAACCTACAGAAAAGACCATTTACTGTTATGTTATTTGTAACCAATAACAGTCTGTTGTAGGTTCTGATGGTCAGAGATGATGAACCTCTTCCAGGTGGTAGATGGTCTGGCTAGTCTTGACAGTCACTTGGAACAAACCCAGTATCCCTCTGACTATGTTGACCACAGTAGGTGAAATGTCAGCAGAAGCATGGATTTCATCAATGTGCCCATTGGTGTAGTTAAACACAATGGGTTTGGCCAACTCGGCAGCGATACGTTCGGTCAGCTTTGGTGAGGGATTGAAATCACTCTTCCCTGGTACACCGTTAAACTCCTTGATAGCCAGATCTATAATCTTTCAACCAGAAAAACAAAATTAGTATTTGCATCACATTATGTGTTTATTCAACACAATAATTAAAAAGAAAGTATTTGAAAATATTGTCATTATAGTGTTCAGAAAATGCACCAAGATAGGGGCGCTGTCTTCAAAACAAGAGTGAACATATGCTGGTGTCAGTTATTTTATCAGGTTGTTTAGACATAGTCCACTATGATTTGAATATTTAAATAAAAAACTTCAACAATCTTCGAGTCAAACCTACTCACATCTTAACCTTATTCCGGCGGAGAGTGATTGTCTCACAAATATAAAACATTTGCCATTGTGTTTTACATGATAGATAAAATGTCTAGATAAAGTGCATGAACCAGGCACTTGATAGTCTTCCAATAAAATAGGCACTTTTAATGGTCCTAACATTAATTAAATACCTATTTAATTATTTGTTTTTTTAATTTTAGAATTTTTTTCTTGTATAAAATTACATGAAAAATCTTAACAATTTCCATTGATAAATATATCTAAAAATAAATAATTGTCAGCAAAGTGTACAAAACATTTCATCAGATTACTAGTTAATAGACTTATAGTATTTCAACAATTAATAAATTACATATGCCACATTATCAATTAATATAACTGTTGCTTTACTCCAGTATTAAAAAAAATCATCATCAGGCCTTCTAACGAAGTGTTTGTATTGTTACTTTATTATTAATGTGTTCATAATTAAGTTAAGGAAGTGTGATTAGTCATTTACCTGAAGAAGGAATGATTGTTCAGACATGCTGATAATCTTGACTTTGCACTGCATCTTAACACCAGATTCAGCCAGATTTGGCAAGCCAAGTCCAAAATTCACCTGCCCATCATACTTGTACTCATAGGTTTTCTTTATATTTAGGCTTGGCTCTGCAATAAGATTCCAAGATTAAATATTAGGTATTTTAAGTTATTGTATTTTTTCTTTATATTTAAAAACAAAGCATTTGTAAGAGAATATTTCATGTGTTTATTTGTGTAAAACAAATAAAAACTCACCATAGGAGAGACTTTGGCATGCTAAAATTGTGAGAACATAAACAAATAGTTAATATTAGAACATTTAGACCATCTGTAAATGCATGAACACATACATTACTACAAGTTAGCAGAGCAGGCGAATATGATACTTTGAAAAATAATAAATGGATTAATAAATATACTGCATTTAGAGAGCAGTTTTTTTATGGACAAAACACTTTACACTGATGCCTCACATTCACCCATTCACACACCATTGTCATGGTGCTGCCATACAAGGCACTCACTACAGACCGGGAGCGACCTGGGGACTAAGGACCTTGCCCAAGGGCTCTGAGTGATTTTCAAGTTTGACAGGCATTTGAACCGAGCCCACTGCTTCAACCATCACTTCCCCAAAAGTTCCAAACTTCTTAACTTTCACAGTTTTCTTTATTTTTGAATACAACAATATTTTAGAAACAGTTTTATTTATTTATTTTTTTGTTTAAAGCTTATTGAATTTAGTGACTCAGCCACACACTTTGAGGCATTTAAGCTGTAATTAAGAAAGAAGGAAAATGGGAAAAAACAAAACAAAAACTTACTGGCCAAGGCCACAAGGCAACAGAACAGGAGACCCCACATCTTGATAGTCAGGTGCAGACGTAATTTTTCAAATCACTACTTTATATACTCAAAGTTTGTGGGCAGGCTGGGGGTTTGGTTTAAAAAGGAACCACACAGTGTGATCATAGCAACAAGGGACAAACCGGTGACACTGACATGAGTGACATGGATGAATGCCAAAGATAAGTTTAAATAAATAAATGGTGAAGACAGATGTAAAAAATCAGCTTTTATAATTAATAATATATTATAGCAATAGTATTTGGACAATGTAAAAATGTTATGTTGCTGGAAATAGTAGTGCTGTATTTATTCTTTGATAATCAGTCATAATGTATTTTAAATGCAGTTATTTAATATTCCTTAAATAAATATGGATGCAACAACATGATTTATTTTAAAAACAACGTAAAAATCGCACATTTAATTGCTTAACAAAACTGGGGGAACTCATATATTCTATCTAAAAACTTTGTTAGAAGCATACACATACACATTTATCAGCGTGAAAAGTGTGGTGTGTGTGTGTGTGTGGGGGGGGGGCATCACAGAACAACCAGTGTGCTTGTTTATTTGTCTTTGAAGTGATTTTCAGTTTGTACTCTGCTGTGCTTTGGGGTTTTTCCAGCACTGTCTCATCTAATCATTTATCTTTCATGAGAAAAATCACTTATTTTTGACATGCAACTTGTGTCAGTGTCACCGGTCAGCTTGGCTTAACATTTTGTCACAGTGTTCACAATATGATTGTTTTAATTTAATCGCACCTGCAGCCTGCACACAAAAATTGCACACGTTTTTGCTGATTACATCTGTATTGTCATGGAAAGGACATCTTTGCAAACAGACAATACAAGCAAATATTGATATAACCATTAATTTTAATAATGTGTCTGCTGCAAATTCACAGAATGTACCCGAAACGTCTGCACAAACACTCTGCAACGCTCCACAATAGAAGGGACGTACTGACAACAGAAGACCAGTTGTGTACCCTGGAGACTTTTACTGATTTCTGATATGTACAGTGTATTGCAACTAAAGTAACAAAACTGAGCTGGCTTAATGAGGGACCATACTTTTTGGAAGATGTAACTTTTTCTTTATTAGCTTGGATTGTCCAGTGACCTATGTACGTAAATTATTATTATTTGTTGGGAAAGTGTAGTGACACGGACCCACAACAGGGGGCGTAAATGATCGGACAATGAAAGAGTCAAATATGAACACTTTACTGTTGTGAAAGAGCACAACAAAAACACAGAGGATTACAGAATTTGAGCAAACAGTCAATCCACAAAGGTGACGTGTGGGCAGGCTCGAGGATAGAAGACGTCTGTCCAGAGAAGAACCGGAACCACACGATTTCCTCCCCCACCGAACCCGGAGAATACTGGAGCCGCCAAGTTCCGAGTCCCCAGGTAGCCACCGTCTCCGAGTGTTGGATCTGGTACTGCTGGCGAGGAGCAAAAAACAGTCAGATGTGGGTGCGTGCACACCCAGAAACAACAATGGTGGGAATTCCACCTCCACCTCTAATACACACTCGTGCAGCTCCTGTCTAACCACTTATCTGGTTGGGGTGTGAAGCGAAGCCGTCACTGATCACACCAAACACCAATCTCTCAGATAAGGAACACCACAGGAAAGCGGCTGCAAAAAGAGTTCAGACTAAGACACAGTTTAGTGTTAAGGCTGAGAATATTACCTTCACAGGTAGATGATATCTCGGCAACGAGGTGGAGATGACGTCCGGTTTTTATGGAGTGGAATGATGAAATGTAGATGGATGACAGCTGTCATGAGATAATGAGTGACAGCTGTCACCCCCGGCTGTGTCCGTGGCGGCAGCGCCCTCTCGTGCCTGAAGCCCACACTTCAGGCAGGGCACCCTCTGGTGGTGGGCCAGCAGTACCTCCTCTTCTGGCGGCCCACACAACAGGACCCCCCCCCTCAACGGGCGCCTCCTGGCACCCAACCAGGCTTGTCTGGGTGACGGCGGTAGAAATCGGCAAGGAGGGCCGGGTCCAGTATGAAGCTCCTCTTTACCCAGGAGCGTTCTTTGGGTCCATACCCCTCCCAGTCCACCAAATACTGGAACCCCCGGCCCATTCGTCGGACGTCCAGGAGCTGACGCACAGACCAAGCCGGCTCCCCGTCGATGATCCGGGCAGGAGGCGGTGCCAGACCGGGAGCACAGAGGGGTGAGGTGAGCTGTGGTTTAATCCGGGAGACATGAAAAACAGGGTGGATCCGCAGTGAAGCCGGGAATTGGAGCTTCACTGCAGCAGGACTGAGGATTTTGATGATCTTGAAGGGTCCAATGAATCTGTCCATCAGTTTGGGTGAGTCCACCTGCAGGGGAATGTCCTTAGTTGATAACCACACCTCCTGCCCGGGCTGGTATGCAGGGGCCGGGGACCGCCGGCGGTCTGCATGGGTCTTAGCCCTCGTCCGGGCCTTCAATAAGGCAGAACAGGCGGTGCGCCACACCCGACGGCACCTACGCAGGTGGGCCTGGACCGAGGGCACACTGACCTCTCCCTCCACCACGGGAAACAACGGGGGCTGGTACCCCAGACACACCTCAAACAGGGAGAGGCCAGTGGCAGAAGACACCTGACTGTTGTGTGCATACTCGATCCAGGCCAGATGGTTACTCCAGGCCGTCGGGTGTACGGATGTCACACAGCGGAGGGTCTGTTCCAACTCTTGGTTGGCCCGTTCTGCCTGTCCGTTCGTCTGTGGGTGGTACCCGGACGAGAGGCTCATGGTGGCCCCCAGTTCCCTGCAGAAACTCCTCCAGACTTGAGAGGAAAACTGGGGACCACGATCCGAGACTACGTCAGCTGGTATCCCATGCAGACGAATGACGTGGTGGACCAGGAGGTCAGCAGTTTCCTGGGCCGTTGGGAGCTTTGGGAGGGCCACCCCTTGGAGAATCGGTCCACTATCGTGAGGATGGTTGTCATGCCCTGGGACGGCGGGAGGCCCGTGACGAAATCCAGGCAGCTATGGGACCAGGGGCGATGAGGCACCGGGAGCGGCTGGAGAAGTCCTTGGGTCCTCTTATGGTCTGCCTTGCCCCTGGCACAGGTGGTGGAGGCCTGGATATACTCCCGGACGTCGGCTTCCATAGACGCCCACCAGAAGCGCTGCCGGACAACTGCCACGGTCCTTCGCACCCCTGGATGACAGGAGAGCTTGGAACCGTGACAGAAATCCAAGACTGCAGCTCTGGCTTCTGGTGGGACGTACAGACGATTTTTTGGTCCAGTTCCAGGGTCCGGGTTCCGTGCCAGGGCCTCCCGGACGGTCTTCTCCACGTCCCAGGTGAGGGTAGCCACGATAGTGGACTCCGGAATGATGGGCTCCGGTGGATCCGACAGCTCAGTTTTGACTTCGTCTTCGTGTACCCGGGACAAGGCATCTGATCTTTGGTTCTTGGTCCCGGGGCGATAGGTGATCCAGAAGTCAAAACGCCTGAAGAACAGTGACCAGCGGGCTTGCCTGGGGTTCAGCCCGCTTGGCGGTCCTGATATACTCCAGGTTCCGATGGTCAGTGAAAACCGTGAACGGCACAGACGCTCCCTCCAACAGGTGTCTCCACTCCTCAAGAGCCTCTTTCACCGCAAGGAGTTCTCGGTTGCCGACGTCATAGTTCCGTTCAGCCGGGGTCAACCTGCGAGAAAAGTAGGCACACGGGTGAAGAACCTTATCGGTCTCTCCGCTCTGGGATAGCACGGCTCCTATCCCTGAGTCAGAGGCGTCCACTTCAACCACAAACTGGCGGCCAGGGTCGGGCTGCACCAGAACTGGTGCAGTCGAGAATCGTCGTTTCAACTCCCTGAACGCGGCTTCGCACTGATCCGACCAGGTGAAGGGGACTTTTGGAGAGGTCAGGGCTGTCAGGGGGCTAACTACCTGACTGTAGCCCTTAATGAACCTCCTGTAGAAATTTGCAAAGCCGAGGAACTGTTGCAGCTTCCTACGGCTTGTTGGTTGGGGCCAATCTCCTCACCGCCGCAACCTTGTCCAGATCAGGGGCGATGGAGTTGGAGGAGATGATGAACCCCAGGAAGGACAAAGAGTGCGGTGAAACTCATACTTCTCGCCCTTCACAAACAGGCCGGTTCTCCAACAACCACTGCAGGACCTGATGCACATGCTGGACATGAGTCTCAGGATCTGGAGAAAAGATGAGTATATCGTCCAGATATACGAAGACGAATCGGTGCAGGAAGTCCCACAAGACATCATTAACCAAAGCTTGGAACGTCGCGGGGGCGTTAGTGAGGCCGAACGGCATGACAGGTACTCAAAATGACCTAACGGGGTGTTAAATGCCGTCTTCCACTCGTCTCCCTTCCGGATCCGAACCAGGTGGTATGCATTTCTAAGGTCCAGCTTGGTGAAGATTTTGGCTCCATGCAGGGGCGTGAACACTGAATCTAACAGGGGCAACGGGTATCGATTGCGAACCATAATCTCATTCAGCCCCCTGTAATCAATGCATGGACGGAGTCCGCCGTCTTTCTTGCCCACAAAAAACAAACCTGCACCCATCGGGGAGGTGGAATTCCGGATCAGCCCAGCAGCTAATGAGTCCCGGAATCAAATCAATGGCACAATCGTACGGACAGTGCGGGGGAAGGGTGAGTGCCAGATCCTTGCTGAAGACGTCAGCAAGATCGTGGTACTCAACCGGCACTGCCGTCAGATTGGGATGGACTTTGACCTCCTCCTTAGCCTGTAAACCGGGAGGAACCGAGGATCCTAAACACACCCGATGGCAGGTTTCGCTCCACTGAACCACCACCCCAGACGGCCAGTCAATCCGGGGATTGTGTTTCAACATCCAAGGAAGCCAAAATCACGCGGGAGGTAGAAGGAGTCACAAAAAACTCGATCTCCTCCCGATGATTTCCAGACACCACCAGAGTTACAGGTTGTGTCTTGTGCGTGATTAAAGGGAGAAGGGTGCCATCTAGTGCTCGCACCTGCAATGGCAAAGGGAGCGCCACCAGAGGGAGCCCTACCTCCCTAGCCCATCTGCTGTCTAGCAGATTCCCTTCTGACCCCGTGTCCACCAGGCTGGGGCTTGAGGGTTAAATCCCCGCTCAGGATTGTAACTGGGAGTTGTGTGGAAATATGTGTAGTCCCACGTGAAGGTCTTGGCCCCACCTAAGCCCAGTTTCTAGGGGCGGGTGTTGGTGTTTAACCACTTGGGGGCAGTCTCTCTGCAGATGCTCACTCGAGCCGCAGGACAAAGCACTCCCCGCGGGCCAGCCTCCTCTGTCTGTTAGGTGGTCTAAATGTGGCCCTGCTTCGTGTCCATAGGCTTCGTCAGCAGGGGGGAGCTGTAGCCACATGGAGTCGTTGAGCTGTGGAGCGTGGGGAGGGCGGAACCTTTTCGGACCCGGAAGGGAGAGGGACGGCGCATGCCCGGCCACGTCTTCGTCTTGCTCCCGACGGCGTTCCTCTAACCGATTGTGCTAACCGTATAACGAGATCAATAAGGCCCATCTAAATCCCGCGGTTCTTCCTTGGCTACCAGATGCTCCTTCAGGACCGACGACAGTCCGTTTATGAAGGTGGCGCGGAGCGCAACGTTATTCAGCCGGACCTCGCAGCCGCGATGCGGAAATCGACTGCATATTCGGCTGCGCTCCGGCGCCCCGTCTCATTGACAGCAGCACAGTTGAAGCAGTCTCTCCTCTATTAGGATGATCAAAAACCATTTTGAATTCCCTCACAAACCCAGTATAAGTGGTAAGGAGCCGTGAATTTTGCTCCCAAAGCACTGTAGCCCAAGCGCGTGCCTCACCACAAAAGCAAATTAATTACATAAGCCACCTTACTGGCATCAGACGCATACATTACGGGACGTTGTGCAAAGACGAGCGAACACTGCATAAGAAAGTCCGCGCACGTCTCCACACAACCTCCGTACGGCTCTGGGGGACTTATGTATGCTTCAGGGGATGGTGGGGGGAGTCGTTGAACGACCAGTGGAACGTCTATATTCTGCACCGGGTCGGCAGGAGGAGGAGCTGCAGCAGCGCCCTGAGCATGCGCTTCCACCTGCGCGGTGAGAGCCTCCATCCTGCGGTTAAGGATGACATTTTGCTCGGACATCAAATCCAACCGAACGGTAAAGGCGGTGAGGATTTGCTGCAACTCACCAATCATGCCTCCTGCAGACGCCTGTGCACCCTGCTCTTCCATTGGTTGTCCAACAGATGGTTGACGCCCCTCGGAATCCATGACGCTGGCCGAGATATCCTGTTGGGAAAGTGTAGTGACACGGACCCAACAACAGGGGGCGTAAATGATCGGACAATGAAAGAGTCGAATATGAACACTTTACTGTTGTGAAAGAGCACAACAAAAACACAGAGGATTACAGAATTTGAGCAAACAGTCAATCCACAAAGGTGACGTGTGGGCAGGCTCGAGGATAGAAGACGTCTGTCCAGAGAAGAACCGGAACCACACGATTTCCTCCGCCACCGAACCCGGAGAATACTGGAGCTGCCAAGTTCCAAGTCCCCAGGTGGCCCACCGTCTCCGTGTGTCGGATCTGGTACTGCTGGCGAGGAGCAAAACAGTCAGATGTGGGTGCTTGCACACCCAGAAACAACAATGGTGGGAATTCCACCTCCACCTCTAATACACACTCGTGCAGCTCCTGTCTAACCACTTATCTGGTTGGGGTGTGAAGTGAAGCCGTCGCTGATCACACCAAACGCCAATCTCTCAGATAAGGAACACCACAGGAAAGCGGCTGCAAAAAGAGTTCAGACTAAGACACAGTTTAGTGTTAAGGCTGAGAATATTACCTTCACAGGTAGATGATATCTCGGCAACGAGGTGGAGATAACGTCAGGTTTTTATGGAGTGGAATGATGAAGTGTAGATGGATGACAACTGTCATGAGATAATGAGTGACAGCTGTCACCCCCTGTGTCCGTGGCGGCAGCGCCCTCTCGTGCCTGAAGCCCGCACTTCAGGCAGGGCGCCCTCTGGTGGTGGGCCAGCAGTACCTCCTCTTCTGGCGGCCCACACAACAATTATTATTATTAATTATAAGAACAATCTATTTTGGGCTTCCCCAGGAATGAAAGCATTAAAAAAAATGCACACTACAACAAAACAAATTATATCAGAAAAAAAACAAAACAAAACAAAACAAAAATGTTCAGTTCTCAACCAATTATCTATTCAGTTATCTTAACCAGGTAGTTTTAAAAAGTGGATCACTGTGATGGACTGGATTGTTAACACATAGCAGCTCAGTTAAATGTATTGTGGAGCTTTGCAAAGCCTCTGTAATTGAGTGTGTTTACTGAATTTGCAGCAGACAATACACAGAAAATTAAACTTGCATGTGCTGCAGGTTGCCTTCTTTGTTTTTAAGTTTATTTTTTAAAAATGTGCAATGATTTGATGCAACTGCCTTCTGTAGAATTGATGTTTGGATTTCTTTTGCATTTGTGTTTTCTGCATGTGCTAGTGTTGTCTTAATTCAGCAGTGTTGTGGCCTGTCACAGTCACCACATAAACCAGATAAAATCATTTTATTGCTTGATCTGACACAGTTGTTCAGAATCTGCAGCCCCCCACAGACAGGTTGTTGGAAGTACGGTGCATCTGGAAAATTCACAGCGCTTCACTTTTTCCACATTTTGTTATGTTACAACCTTATTCCAAAAGGGATGAAATTCATTTTTTTCCTCAAAATTCTACACATAATACCCCATAATATGAAAAGGTTTTCAGATTTTTTTGCAAATTTACTAAAATAAAAACCCTAAGAAATCACATGTACATAAGTATTCACAGTCTTTGTCATGAAGCTCAAAACTGAGCTCAGGTGGCTTCCTGATTCCACTGATCATCCTTGAGATGTTTCTCAGCTTCATTGGAGTTCACCTGGGGTAAATTCAGTTGACTGGACATGACTTGGAAAGGCACACACCTATCTACAATAAGGTCCCACAGTTGACAGTGAATGTCAGAGTACAAACCAAGCATGAAGTGAAAGAAATTGTCTGTAGACCTCTGAGACAGGATTGTCTTGAGGCAACAAATGTGGGGAAGGGACAGAAACATTTCTGCTGCTTTGAAGGTCCCAATGAGCACAGTGGCCTCCATCATCCATAAATGGAAGAAGGTCAGATCCACCAAGACTCTTCCTGGAGCTGGCCGCCAATCTAAAGTGAGCCATTGGATTCACCAGACAGGTGACCAGGACCAGATGGTCACTCTGTCAGAGCTCCAGCATTCCTGGAGAGAGGAAAACCTTCCACAAGTACAACCATCTTTGCAGCAATCCACCAATCAGGCCTGTATGGTAGAATGTGCAGATAGAAGCCACTCCTTAGTAAGAGGCACATGGCAGCCCACCTGAAGTTTGTCAAAAGACATCTGAAGGACTCTCAGACCATGAAAAACAAAGTCTCTGGTCTGATGAGACAAAGATTGAACTCTTTGGTGTGAACGTCAGGCACCTCTACAGTGAAGCATGGTGGTGGCACCATCATGCTGTGGGGATGATTTTCAGCTGCAGGAACTGGGAGACTAGTCAGGATTGAGGGAAAGATGAATGCAGCAATGTACAGAGACATCCTGGATGAAAAACTGCTCCAGAGCCCTCTTGACCCCAAATTGTTCCCTCGTAATACTTTGCGTTCCCTCACAATATTATTGGGTTCCCTCGAAATAACTTTTGAGCCCATATTTCCAGCCTGGCGACACACGGGTTCTTTGAATCGTTTGGATGAATTGCACTTTATGGATAACCAGAAGGTGATTTTTACTTTAACCTGGGGCTCACATACAATAATATACTGGAGGCCTTATCTGTGAGACACAATGTGATTATGTGCATGAAGACTGACGTAAATTTTAAAGAAAAATGGTCTGTTTCAGCGGAGATATGATGCACTAGATGATGCCGTGCGCCTTATTTGGGAGGGGGACTCTGAAGCTCTGGAAGCCTGCATGACTACCGAGTTATGCATGCCAGATGCCTAGAAAAAGGTATGTCCATCAGGAAGGAGGATGTCAGGATCATATTGTCCACTCGGGAGACACAGGAGACTGTCTCGAAGGGCTTACTTTGCCAAGGGACCAAATTTTATTTGGCATAAGAAAAGAAAAAATAATGTTCATAAGGCACACTAACAGGTGTTGCTACTTACTATCACTGTTGTATAAATAAACTATATTTCATCCGGAATCTTACAACTGTGCAAGTTGTAGAAACTTACTCCCTCATCTCGTGAATCCTGCTCTGCTGTGTGTGTGTGTGTGTGTGCGTACGCGCATATGTGTTCAGTCCCCCCCCCCCACGTGATTCCACTCACTGTGTGCTCTGTTAGGCGTGAGCTAGGTTATTGTGAGGGAACGCAATAATATTGCAAGGGAATGCAAAAGGTATTGTGAGGGAACGCAATAATCTGGGCCAAAAAAATTAACCACCATGTCCCTAGGCGGGCTCCCTAGTGTAGTGAGTAGAATTTTGAGGGGAAAAAATTAATTTGCTCCATTTTGCAATACAGCTGTAACATAACAAAATGTGTAAAAAGTGAAGCGCTGTGAATACTTTCTTGATGCAGCTTAAAATTTATATTCTCTGTGAGAAAAGGAAGGTTCAGGTGTAGTGTATTCTTAAGCAGTCAAAAAATCTTGAAGCACATCTCAAAATGCTTTGCAAAGCATAAAACTTTCATCATCATTGAATGAACACTGAGTGGCTGTTGCAGTGGAGCATGTTCCTCTTTCTGTCTAGTAGATGGTGCTGTTGTATCAGCTACCAACTGCTATCAGAAGCTCGCCATCATCCTCACAGCTCATGTTTTAAGCGTGAAAACTAATGCATTAAATCAGACCTTTACACAAAAGAAGCGAAGAACAAAAAGTGATGTCTACCACATTGATTTTAATAATTTACATATTCATTTTAAACACAACAAAAGCATCAACAAGCACTGATACAACAGGGTGTATGTTATTTGCAGTATATTTCTGATCAAAAGAGAAAAAATCCTAAATTTTGATAGGTGGTGAACAAGCTATGTGTGTGTACACAGTGATCCTGAGCATAAAACGAACGCTGTGTACACACAGCAGCAGTCTTTCAAACAGAGAAAAAGACAGTTTGATGACCAAGCTTTATGTACTTATTTATTAGCCAGCTGTACTTTACAATTCCTCCATCTATGTTTTTCCAAATAGGAGAGCTTGAGTCACAGGATATTGCAAAGCTGCAGTGCAGAGATGACAACTATACACATGGCGTGAATCATCAGCCTTTGGGTGCAGGAATTCATCTCAGGCATTCAAAACAACACGGCACATTTTTGAAAAGCCTGTAGTACTCCTCCTGAATCTGGAATGACACAGAAGTTCATAGAAGTTAAACTTGTATATAATATAATATAATGGCAAAGGGGGTATTCAGAGTGTACAAGACCTGTACCTTACATGTTTCATAATAATAACAATGTTAACAATAATATTAAATTATTATTATTATTATTATTATTATTTAGACTGTACATTAAACTTGGAAAAAGTGATCGAAATATCAAATATCAAGGCAGAAAAATAAACCACGTTTGCATCATACAAAGAAATGTACAAATGCGCTTGATACTGATTCATGCAAATAAATTCTTTGTGATTTACAGTAGTGATACCATATTCTTATCCAATTACATTTTTTCTGCAAATCTGATTGGTTAATCATGTGAGATTTCAGACTGTATAATATCGGGTGTAAGGTCGCAAAATTTTAGACCATTTCAGATTTAATGTATTACTCCACGCCCTGACGAGCTACGCGCACTGCGACGCAGATGTCAATAATGGCACTGTTAACTGAGAGCAAGAGAAAGTTGCGCACCGATGACGATACAGAAATGGGTGAATTAAGCTACCGTATACTAAAGTATTGATGTGGATTCTGATACAGAATTACCATTTCACATTTGATGGATTTTCACATTTGATGGATTACTACGCACCCTGAATTACCTACAGAAAATAAACCATGCAAACGATGGAATTGGATTAGAATAGGAATAACCCCTTGATTTGTGGACGTTCATGCTGGATTATGGTCCCAAATATCCGTTTTACCGGCTCCGCTAACCCGTTGCCGGTAAAGCCCAATTTGCGACTGTATAATCTGCATGAACGTCCGCAAATCATCAGACACAACAGGGTTATTCCCTAAATATATGGTTCTGTGTGGCCTTGACATCTGGTCAGTTTTGTTCAACACTGAAAGACTTTATCCAACATCGACCTGGGCTTGAATGTCGGGCACACGACATATCTGTGCAAGTCACTTCCTCTGCATCATCTGAACACCCAGCTGTGAGCGAGTTCTTGGCTGGGGCGTAAACTGGTGTTTCACCCTCTTCACAATATGGAATTCAGGGATAAGCACTTGCACCAACATGTCTTAGGGCTGATATAGGACTAACTTCTTCAAGGTCAGAAGGCAAGTGACCAATAGAATCCTGATATATGACTATTTATTTTTTTTTTTACTTTAAAATCAACTCACTTTGTCCTAGCTGACCCTCCATCCTCTCAGCTGTTTGTCTGCAATTTTGTTCACACACGATTGAACAGACACACAGAACCGAAAACAATACCACAACAATATAATGTAATATAATACAAAATAACATCAAGCGAAATAATGTAATAATGTATGGTCATATAAATACAGTGAAATATTGTAAGATATTAAAATAATATAACATCACGTAAAATAAGGTCAGGTCTTAGAGCATGGTGATGTGCATATTATGGAACTACCCTAAGTCCTGGATGGCAGCCACCTAGGCAGACCACTTCTCTACTCCCATCTCCTGAAAATAACCATCCATCAGCCATGGCCAGGTGAAATGTGGGCATCACCTTGTTTATTTTCAGTTGGTGGGGTCCTCAACACTGAGGAACATACACACTCGATCATACCCAAACAAAAGTGCTGCATGGACCAAATGTCATGGCTGATAATCTCAGAAAATAATGTAATATCATATAAATAGTATTTTTCATTTTTGTAATTTGTCTGGGCAGCACGGTGGATTAGTGGTTAGCCCTGTTGCTTCACAGCAAGTCATGGGATCGAGTCCCACCTGTGGCCTTTCTGTGCGGAGTTTGCATGTTCTCCCCGTTTTTGCGTGGGTTCCCTCCGGGTGCTCCGCCTTCCTTCCACAACCGAATACATGCAGATTAGGTGGAGTGGCAACTTTAAATTGTCCCTATGACTGCTGGGATACGGTCCAGCCCCTCGCGACCCTTAACTGGAGTAAGCGGTTGAAGATGAGTGAGTGAGTGAGTGAGTGAGTAATTTGTCTGGAAAGATAAAACGGGTTACATTTCACTTTCATTGTGTTGGTTTGCTAACCATAATTAAAAGCAATATTTGCTTTGTAAAGAAAAGCTATAAAAGAGAACTGAAGGCTTTTCAAAGGTTAATGAACCACCAGTTGACCACTTGGTGTGTTTTACCTTTCTTGATAAGACGCAGAGAAAGATGAAGATGAACATTCCTTGGAAAGCATTGGTGATGGTGAACAGGTATGCAGTCAGATAGGTTCATGGAGGATGTGCAAGACTCCAAATGTCCAGGTGGCCCCCAGCACAAACAAAAGGGCACGGCCCCACGAGCACACGACCTGTGAGTGCAAAAACAATGATCATGATCATTTGAGCAGTGTTTGTCTGTTTGTTACCCTACTCCTTCCTTCCATATGTGGATTATAGTCAATCCCAAAGTTCCCCTCCATAGTTCTTACAAGGTTTGTTTTGGCAAAGTTCAAGGTCATTGGAGTAAAGATCAAAATTTTTTATTGTCACTTTGTTTCCACCAAGCTTGACACACACATATTTAGGTATGTTTTGGAATTCTCCATGGGAGATAGAATTTACTAAAGGTCAGTCACTGGGGTCAAAGTCATTGGGGTCAATAGTAAAAAGTTAAGTGTTTCCTCCAATTTACACTAAACTTGGCTCACATATGCAGAAGGGTTTGAGGGTGCTTTGTTTTAATTAAACAGTCGGATTCCCCTGGTCTGCACCAGTTCTAAGTCAGCTGCTAGGCACCAGTTGAGGACAAATTTACCAAATGCCAATCACTGGGGCCAAGGTCATGCCTGTCTGTCTGTTTGCTGGCCTATTCCTCCCAGGTACTTTGATGATTTCTACTAAACTTGGTACACAAATGTAGGCTGACCCTGAAATTGCCCTTAAAGAATTGATTTTGGCAAATGTCAAGGAATTTGACTTTCAACTCAATTTACACTAAATGTGGCACACACAGGTCAATTCAAGAACATAGGTCAACCATTTGGGTGACAATCAGGATTACTGGGTCAAATGTTGGATTCCTGTAGCCCTTACTGTCTCCACAGCCACAGGTACTTTTAACGAGTAGTATTAACTTTATGAATGATGTTGAGATGGAACAAGATAGAATATATGAAATAATTTTGCTCAAGTTCAAGCAATCCTACCTGATGTTTTCATAGTGGCTGAGTTCAGGCTTTTTCACAACAGTATGCCGGTACACTTTGAAGATGATTACTCCAAAAGCTAAAAGATTAACCTGTCAAAGGCCCAGAACAAGCACACAAATGCATTTTCTCTTTGAAGCAATCGCTTTCACTTAACATTTTCACAAATGTGTTTAATACATGAAAAAAGCCATCAGGTACAAATTATTTTCTCTGATCTTACCAGAATGATCAAACACGCTGGCCCAATGAAACTCCAAATGAAGTGGTTTTCTGTACTCAACCAACACCTAGAATACAAAGTGTTATTTTACAAACACTCATCAAATTTAGTCTGTCTTGTGAGATCTTTTTAATCTTTCATTAATTTATCAAACCGCAATCTCAATGAGAACAAAGTTCCTTTTTCTAAAACAACAAGCAACAGTGACCTTAAGTGATCACCAGGACCCTGCAATTAGTAACAAGGCTGCAACCAAAATTGATAAATCTGTCTGTCTTTATGTTATGGTCAATTTGCATGTTAAAAGATGGCAACATGGACCAAAATAGTTCACTGGTCCTCACCTGCATCTATCATCACCCAAATTATCAGTTATTCTTACTTACAGAAACTTGGCAGACACATTGAATATTTTTAATCATAACACTGATCTCCTTCTTGCAGGGTGTAAGACAGAAGCAGTTATTAGACTGTTGACCTTTTCTCACAGTCACAAACAAAATTGCATTTTTTTTTAATTGGCAGTTTTGACTCACAACAAGAATGCACTTGTTTCAAAGCCCACCTGTCCCCAGAACTCCTTCTAGGCTTAGCGCAGCAGATAAGAGAATATTTAGAGGGGAATTCTGCAAATGGTGATAAAAGCATCAAATTCGGCAGAAATACACCTCAGACAATCCTCTTTAGAAAAAATCGATTGGCCACTTGAATTTTCAATCGGTGGTCAGGTTGGGGTCAATTGAAGAAATACACAGAGGTCAAAATTAAAAGATGCTCCAATCATATTGAAAATTATTCCACATTATTTGCCTGATCATAAAGATTCCAAAAAGGTATAGTTTGGACTATCTGTGACTGAATTCTATGGAGTTACGGGATAAAAACAGCAAGAATGGTGACAAAGGTCAGTGTCATTTTGTACAGGGGTCAAAAGTTAAAGTTGCTCCAATTTTGGTAAAAAGTGATGCAAATTACTAGTTGAGTTAACACGGTTTTAAAAAGGAATAGTTTGGCCCATGTATCATCCTTACTTAACACGTTATGGGGTAACGTATGTCACATGTCATAGAATCCAATAGACATAGACCTTGTTTGACCTTTACTTTGGAGACCAAGCAATCAACACTGTCAACACTATTCCATTTATTAATCCTATTAGCTCAACCAATAATTTGCATCACTTTTTACCAAAATTGGAGGCAACTATAACTTTTGACCCCTGTATAAAATGACACTGACATTTGTCACCATCTTGGTGTTTTATCCTGTAACTCCATAGAATTTAGTCACAGATAGTACAACTATACCTTTTTGGAATCTTTATGATCAGGCAAATAATGTGGAATATTTTTTCAATATGATTGAAGCATCTTTTAATTTTGACCTCTGTGTAATTCTTCAATTGACCCCTACCTGACCACCGATTGAAAAGTCAAGTGGCCAATCAGTTTTTTTTCAAAAGAGGAGTGTCTAAGGAGTATTTCTGCCAAATTTGATGCTTTTTTCACCATTTGCATGGTTGTTTCACTTATCTGCTGCACTAGCTACATCTAGAGTTGCACCAGTAAGGATATCCTTCATAATACTTGTGATAACTCAACACAGGGATCCATGACAGATCCACTATACCGATCCAGAGCCAATCTGATCTCACGCCAAGTTTGTGGTGGCATCATAAAAAGTGATTAATCTATTAATTTACTAGAGTCAGGAAATATAGTAGATTTTCATGATGGTATCACAAAATTTGAGGTGTAAGAATTGTAATTGCAAAATTGCAGTTTTGTTAGTGACTGTGAGAAAGCGTCAACAATCTAACAACTGCTTCTGTCTTATTCCCTGCAAGTAGCAGATCAGTTTTATGATTAAAATTATTCAATTTGTCTGCCAGTTAAAGTATTGTTGGGTTTTCAGGTTAATGTTATTAAAATGTGACAATTCTATATATGTGTATCTCAGAACCCGTGTGGTATAAGGTAAAATTAGACCTGAAATGGTTCCATTTAACACCTGAGTGAATTATGTCATGGAAGTCCACATCTGGACTAATGTTTTTGTCTGTGAGACATGCCTTCTGAGCCAGTCCTCACTTTTCAGGACATGGGTGCAGCAATAAAAACAGTGATGGCTCTTTTACAAATGGAGAGGGCATGTGGCAAGCAACAGTTTATTTTCATTTAAAGCACAGGGTCAGAAACAGGTCAGTTCTTAAGACCATCTGAAAATGAAATATTTTTAAGCTGTATAACCTCATATACGAGACCTTTTTGGCTCCAAATGTAATGCTGTTTTGAAGACATTTAATGATCTGCAATAGTAGGGAAATACTCGAGAGTGGCATCTGTGGACAGCGGGATACTGGACTGACGGCAGGATCCCATGCATGAAATTATTGTAGCTGATGTTTTGTTTTTTCCAAACTTTAGAAAACATTGTTAAACTTTGTAAAAACCTTGTAACTCAAAGGGTTAACCCTTTGAGTCTGGTCTGCTTGAGGTTTCTTCCTCAAATCATCAGAGGGAGTTTTTCCTTACCACTGTCACCTGTGTGCTTGCTCTAGGGGTTGGTAAGGTTAGACATGGACAGCGGCAAGGGGGCGCTAGGGGGTGCTAGAGCTCGCCCTGGATTTGTCATAGCACCCCATAGCAACTCCAAGAAAAAAACTCCTCCTTTATTATTTTAATTAATTTTCATCCCATGTTTTTAAGGCCTAGTCTACACTGAAACTGAACTTCTGCTATACAATCTTTTTCTTTGTCATTTTCAAAAAGTGTTCCATTCAAGAAATATCTCCGTTGTCACAGATCTAGTGAAACTGTGTGAAAATGCTGTAGTACACATGCCAGGCCTTTATGTGGCACTATACCGCTTCTACAAAAAATGGGGAAGAAGAAGTGGGGCTAATGTAGCGACGAAAGCTAACACTTCAGAAGCCGGTTTATGGATAAATAAAGTCTTTTAATCTAACCTGTTGACCTGTTAATCTGAAAACTGTTGTGCAAATGACACTCGTGTTTTGGAAGATGACATCTGGAAATGCGTAAATTAATTCAAGTTTTTAAAGAAACCCCTCAGCATCTGTCTGCTCTGGATGAGTTTCTCAGACTGAGCTGGAGGACACCAGCACTTTGTCCCACCACCAAGAAAAAAAGGAACTAAATTAGACTGTTAAATTATACTGTTAACAACATGTTATAGAGGCAGGGCGATGACATCATCCTTTCACTTTCCACAGTAAGACACTTCTGGCATTTTCAGATTTATGTGATTTGATAAATATTCCACTCATAAAAGAAATAATCATTCATCAACAGAACTGATTGTTTTACGCAAAATGAGTAACATGACGTTCCACAATGTCATGATAATAATAATAAGGTACCTTTCATTAATAAAAATCTCAAAGTGCTACAGGAACAAATAAAACCAAGGAAAAATAAGAGAATAAAAACATAAAATCTTAAGATAAAAACAGTCACAGGTATGTAATAAACCAAAATAAAATAGTAAAATAGAATAAAATGACTAAGATACAACAGATTCAAATTATTGAGACGTGTGATAGGCCTGTCTAAACAGACATGTCTAGAGACGTTTTTAAAAGCTTCCACAGTTTGTAGAGCCCTCAGATGATCAGGGAGGGAGTTACAAATATGAGGGGTAGCTGAACAGAAGGACCTGTCTCCCATGGTGTGAAGTTTGGTGCGAGGGGAGACGGAGAGAGATTTGTGTTGTGTGAACGGGAGGGTGTGGGGAGTGAGGAGGTCTTTGAGGTGAACGGGGGGCATTGCCATGGATGCAATATTGGTGATAAGAGCAATCTTAAATGGATTCTGTAGGTGATGGGTAGCCAGTGAAGGTTATGGAGTATAGGTCTAATGTGCCTCTGTTTACATACGCTCATCAGATTTCCAGCTGCACTGTTTTGAATGTATTGGAGCCTTTGAAAGTTTTTTCCAGAGATCCAAAGAGGCAGGGAATTACAGCAGTCAAGCCTAGAGGAGACAAAGTCAGGGACGAGTTTTTCAGCAATCAATGTTGATGTCGTACTGCAGTGAGTTGTAGTTTCAAGTTCATTTTTTTCCTGCTCAAATATCCATGAGTGGAATTGAAAAGAAGTGAAGTCTGTGTGCCTAAAGAGCTACCTGAGGAACAGCAGTAGGCACAGACAAACCAGGGACCCGGTGTCACTCCTGGCAATTACCCCTCAGAGAACATGGCCTCTGAACAGGAACCAAATCACTGATGTGTTTTGCTGTTAACCACAACAACAGGCGCATTATGCTGTTATGAAGACATCAATGGTAGGTGAAGATTTCTCTCTGTCTGCTGTTAAGAGCTGTTTTTCCGTTAGGCTACAGACTACATGTGGAGGTCTGTGAATATGTGTATTGAACAGTAGCTCAGGATGTGTGTGTGGATTTTGGTCATTCTGTATGTCATTAGTGATTGTCGCAGATCAGAATGTGGCTATGTGTATGCATGCCCGCGAATGTGGCAGAGGTATAGTAGAAAGCCGTCGCGCACAATAGCACCCTCATAAAAATGCCAAAGCTCCCCATAGCACCTGCAGAAAAAAATCCCTGGAGCGCCACTGAGGTTAGACCATATAAATGTAATAAATGTAAATAGGTCTTTAAAAAAAATAAAAAAAGTTAAAGTTGACCCCCCTCCCCTCCTGACAAAATATTACATGGATGACTTTTAATGATGAAAATTTTTCATGTCATTTACATAGGATATAAACAGGATCAAATCTTTTCTGCTTACATTTTATCGGTGCCATAATATCTGTAACCCAGGCTGCAGAATGGCCACCACCACTGCTGGGCTTCCATAGCCGAACGATGTAAAGTTACGATGCAAGAAGCCTTTGTTGTAGATGACGCCAACCACTATCAAGTACAGATGGATGCCCTCGATGCACATCCAGGCGAAGGCCGCGAGGAAGAAATAGTGCAGCAGCCCTGCAATAACTGAGCAGAACAGCTGCAAAGGAAAAGACCAAAAGAGAGAAAAGGTGTGATAAAGATGTGTGTGTGTAAGGGGGGGGTGGATTTTTTGGTGGTGTGTTGTGGTGGTGGGGGGGGTGGTGTTGTTGAAGGTGTAAAAAAAAATCAATTTTTTTCCCCCCGTCTGTGATTTTGCATATTATCTGCAGGCTTTACACGTTAGTTTGTTTCATTTATAATGAGATGCGATCCTCGTCTTGAAAAATTCTTATCTGAGAAAAGATGTTAAAGGAAGAGATAAAAACAAAGCAACACACACACAAAAAAAAAAACAGCTGGCTGCAGACTACCTGTGCAACTGAACAACATAAACCTCAGACAGTTTGTAATTTATTCAGATGCATTGCAGATGTCTACAAAATTATATTTGGGCTTCATTCATAAGCACACAATGGGACATTTTGTGCTGAGCCATTTTGTGCCCAAATGAAACACTTTGTTCACCTCCCAGCAATTTTTAAAAGCACATAGGTTACATTTTGTACATTAAATGACGAAGTACAGAAGTATTTGATATGAGCAAACAAAAATGTATTTTGCACCACATAAATTTATTTGTGTCTGCTCTTAGCTCATTGTCTCCGTGCACACTGTTCCTTGTGCAAATTGTGCTTCTGGCTGTTCCATGTATCAGTATCACACTAACAGTCGCGGAGCTAGATTATTTACAGAGGGGGGCATGGGTGGTTGTTAGGAGTACAGGGTTCTGGTATATTAGACATCACTGTTCTCCAAACAATTGTAAGTTTATTCCTATAGTAGACAGATGATGGTAAATGGTTGTAAACCATTGTTGTTAACATGATAACTCCAAAACCATAAATACACCATCTTGTATGTCTCTGAAATAAAAGGGCATATAATGAGGGTAAACTGATTATTTATTGAATTTTAACTTTGATGCATGAGATCAATCCAAACACAAACTTTGCTTTGCTTATATAGAGTTGTCTTCCACCTTCAGGACGTGCCTGGGACTGCCTAGGGAATAGGATTATAATAATTTTTTTAAATTTTTTTTTTTTTTTTTTTTTTTACCTTTCTGTGTTTTACCTCATGATTACCACAGTGGATCTGATATGGATCTGGATGTTGTTTTGGCAGGTTTTACGCTTGAAGCTCTTTCTCATGCAACTCTACATTGCACAGAGAATGGGCATGGGTGGTCTTGAAACAGTAACCTTCTGTTTTGCAGCCCACTTGTGTGGTGACACAAGTGGGCTGCAAAACAGAAGGTGATATGCATGTAGCTTGAAATGAGCTTGTTTTTTAGTGTATTTCATGTCAAAAGGTAAGGTTTGGTGGTCACCAAGATATTTATTATACAATGGCTATTACAAAGCAAAAACCAATATTTAAAGTGGGTATGACAGTTAAAGACAACATAGTCTTATTACATGTAACAAAGGTTATATAATTCATTCAACCTAAGCATTTTGGGAAAATGGACGTGGTTCTCTTGTTATATACAACATTTGAATGTCCCGCCACTGAAAAATGTGCACGCCCCGTGACCAGCTTTCTGCTAAGCACCAAATCTGAAATACGTCACTACGTGTAGACCACATCAGCTTGCGCGCCTGTTGGCCTTTGTTTACACTTTTTTTAGCGGCAGAAACTTTGATTAAACACAGCTCTCAGGGACTTGTTTGTCGATATGCCTTACCAGTGTGTCACAGCATATTGCACAAACACAAGGGCGAAAGGTTTGAGCCTTTTCAAGTCCAGGCAGATTGATCAAAAGCTGCAGTGTTGTGTGATGCACGAAATGTCGGGCTGCCGCTCGCACACCCGCATTTGCTCCCGACAGCAGTCATTTTCCTCTACCGTCTCCATGTTCTCACCGCTCACAGGAACACCTAAAGTGTCAACCCCAAATAATATGTTCACAGTAATCTTGAAATGGTCAAGGAACTTGTAAAAATATCAGTGCAATACATAGTAAACACGGTGGCGCCATGTTCACTGTTGTTTTCGGTGATCTTTTTCGAAACTTTCACCGTTTATTCCTGTTCTTTCGTGAAAATAATGTAACTAAACACGGATGAATGCAATGCCAGGCACTCGAAAACGGCAAAAACCCGAAGGTAATGACGGTGGTCCGCAAGTAGTAGCTACACTATCGCGGCTCCAGAAAAATAACAAACGCAATAAACAGATGCTAGAATTAAAAATGCTATAATTAGAGTTTTATAAACAGCAGCAACAAAAATCAAAGCCTCCCTTACCATTCCGTATTCTGCAGCCTTTCAAAATCCATCAGAACTGGCACGTCTCTTGCCACTGTTTCGGCTCCGCCATAAGCACCGTCGACATTATTTTCACTGCCAGAATGCTCCTGGTTTGAATGTTCGTCCGAAAGATACGGCTCGAATCTGTAGGGTCTAATCACTGCTGCAACATCCTCAGGATCCGAGTCAGTCACCATTGTCATGGTGCTGCCATACAAGGCACTCACTACAGACCGGGAGCGACCTGGGACTAAGGACCTTGCCCAAGGGCTCTGAGTGATTTTCAAGTTTGACAGGCATTTGAACCGAGCCCACTGCTTCAACCATCACTTCCCCAAAAGTTCCAAACTTCTTAACTTTCACAGTTTTCTTTATTTTTGAATACAACAATATTTTAGAAACAGTTTTTTTATTTATTTTTGTTTAAAGCTTATTGAATTTAGTGACTCAGCCACACACTTTGAGGCATTTAAGCTGTAATTAAGAAAGAAGGAAAATGGGAAAAAACAAACAAAAACTTACTGGCCAAGGCCACAAGGCAACAGAACAGGAGACCCCACATCTTGATAGTCAGGTGCAGACGTAATTTTTCAAATCACTACTTTATATACTCAAAGTTTGTGGGCAGGCTGGGGGTTTGGTTTAAAAAGGAACCACACAGTGTGATCATAGCAACAAGGGACAAACCGGTGACACTGACATGAGTGACATGGATGAATGCCAAAGATAAGTTTAAATATAAATGGTGAAGACAGATGTAAAAAATCAGCTTTTATAATTAATATATATTATAGCAATAGTATTTGGACAATGTAAAAATGTTATGTTGCTGGAAATAGTAGTGCTGTATTTATTCTTTGATAATCAGTCATAATGTATTTAAATGCAGTTATTTAATATTCCTTAAATAATATGGATGCAACAACATGATTTATTTAAAAACAACGTAAAAATCGCACATTTAATTGCTTAACAAAACTGGGGGAACTCATATATTCTATCTAAAAACTTTGTTAGAAGCATACACATACACATTTATCAGCGTGAAAAGTGTGGTGTGTGGGGGGGGGGGGGGCATCACAGAACAACCAGTGTGCTTGTTTATTTGTCTTGAAGTGATTTTCAGTTTGTACTCTGCTGTGCTTTGGGGTTTTTCCAGCACTGTCTCATCTAATCATTTATCTTTCATGAGAAAAATCACTTATTTTTGACATGCAACTTGTGTCAGTGTCACCGGTCAGCTTGGCTTAACATTTTGTCACAGTGTTCACAATATGATTGTTTTAATTTAATCGCACCTGCAGCCTGCACACAAAAATTGCACACGTTTTTGCTGATTACATCTGTATTGTCATGGAAAGGACATCTTTGCAAACAGACAATACAAGCAAATATTGATATAACCATTAATTTTAATAATGTGTCTGCTGCAAATTCACAGAATGTACCCGAAACGTCTGCACAAACACTCTGCAACGCTCCACAATAGAAGGGACGTACTGACAACAGAAGACCAGTTGTGTACCCTGGAGACTTTTACTGATTTCTGATATGTACAGTGTATTGCAACTAAAGTAACAAAACTGAGCTGGCTTAATGAGGGACCATACTTTTTGGAAGATGTAACTTTTTCTTTATTAGCTTGGATTGTCCAGTGACCTATGTACGTAAATTATTATTATTTGTTGGGAAGTGTAGTGACACGGACCCACAACAGGGGGCGTAAATGATCGGACAATGAAAGAGTCAAATATGAACACTTTACTGTTGTGAAAGAGCACAACAAAAACACAGAGGATTACAGAATTTGAGCAAACAGTCAATCCACAAAGGTGACGTGTGGGCAGGCTCGAGGATAGAAGACGTCTGTCCAGAGAAGAACCGGAACCACACGATTTCCTCCCCCACCGAACCCGGAGAATACTGGAGCCGCCAAGTTCCGAGTCCCCAGGTAGCCACCGTCTCCGAGTGTTGGATCTGGTACTGCTGGCGAGGAGCAAAAACAGTCAGATGTGGGTGCGTGCACACCCAGAAACAACAATGGTGGGAATTCCACCTCCACCTCTAATACACACTCGTGCAGCTCCTGTCTAACCACTTATCTGGTTGGGGTGTGAAGCGAAGCCGTCACTGATCACACCAAACACCAATCTCTCAGATAAGGAACACCACAGGAAAGCGGCTGCAAAAAGAGTTCAGACTAAGACACAGTTTAGTGTTAAGGCTGAGAATATTACCTTCACAGGTAGATGATATCTCGGCAACGAGGTGGAGATGACGTCCGGTTTTTATGGAGTGGAATGATGAAATGTAGATGGATGACAGCTGTCATGAGATAATGAGTGACAGCTGTCACCCCCGGCTGTGTCCGTGGCGGCAGCGCCCTCTCGTGCCTGAAGCCCACACTTCAGGCAGGGCACCCTCTGGTGGTGGGCCAGCAGTACCTCCTCTTCTGGCGGCCCACAACACAGGACCCCCCCCCTCAACGGGCGCCTCCTGGCACCCAACCAGCTTGTCTGGGTGACGGCGGTAGAAATCGGCAAGGAGGGCCGGGTCCAGTATGAAGCTCCTCTTTACCCAGGAGCGTTCTTTGGGTCCATACCCCTCCCAGTCCACAAATACTGGAACCCCCCGGCCCATTCGTCGGACGTCCAGGAGCTGACGCACAGACCAAGCCGGCTCCCCGTCGATGATCCGGGCAGGAGGCGGTGCCAGACCGGGAGCACAGAGGGGTGAGGTGAGCTGTGGTTTAATCCGGGAGACATGAAAAACATGGTGGATCCGCAGTGAAGCCGGGAATTGGAGCTTCACTGCAGCAGGACTGAGGATTTTGATGATCTTGAAGGGTCCAATGAATCTGTCCATCAGTTTTGGGTGAGTCCACCTGCAGGGGAATGTCCTTAGTTGATAACCACACCTCCTGCCCGGCTGGTATGCAGGGGCCGGGGACCGCCGTCGGTCTGCATGGGTCTTAGCCTCGTCCGGGCCTTCAATAAGGCAGAACAGGCGGTGCGCCACACCCGACGGCACCTACGCAGGTGGGCCTGGACCGAGGGCACACTGACCTCTCCCTCCACCACGGGAAACAACGGGGGCTGTTACCCCAGACACACCTCAAACAGGGAGAGGCCAGTGGCAGAAGACACCTGACTGTTGTGTGCATACTCGATCCAGGCCAGATGGTTACTCCAGGCCGTCGGGTGTACGGATGTCACACAGCGGAGGGTCTGTTCCAACTCTTGGTTGGCCCGTCTGCCTGTCCGTTCGTCTGTGGGTGGTACCCGGACGAGAGGCTCATGGTGGCCCCCAGTTCCCTGCAGAAACTCCTCCAGACTTGATAGGAAACTGGGACCACGATCCGAGACTACGTCAGCTGGTATCCCATGCAGACGAATGACGTGGTGGACCAGGAGGTCAGCAGTTTCCTGGCCGTTGGGAGCTTTGGGAGGCCACCCCTTGGAGAATCGGTCCACTATCGTGAGGATGGTTGTCATGCCCTGGGACGGCGGGAGGCCCGTGACGAAATCCAGGCAGCTATGGGACCAGGGGCGATGAGGCACCGGGAGCGGCTGGGAGAAGTCCTTGGGTCCTCTTATGGTCTTGCCTTGCCCCTGGCACAGGTGGTGGAGGCCTGGATATACTCCCGGACGTCGGCTTCCATAGACGCCCACCAGAAGCGCTGCCGGACAACTGCCACGGTCCTTCGCACCCCTGGATGACAGGAGAGCTTGGAACCGTGACAGAAATCCAAGACTGCAGCTCTGGCTTCTGGTGGGACGTACAGACGATTTTTGGTCCAGTTCCAGGGTCCGGGTTCCGTGCCAGGGCCTCCCGGACGGTCTTCTCCACGTCCCAGGTGAGGGTAGCCACGATAGTGGACTCCGGAATGATGGGCTCCGGTGGATCCGACAGCTCAGTTTGACTTCGTCTTCGTGTACCCGGGACAAGGCATCTGATCTTTGGTTCTTGGTCCCGGGGCGATAGGTGATCCAGAAGTCAAAACGCCTGAAGAACAGTGACCAGCGGGCTTGCCTGGGGTTCAGCCGCTTGGCGGTCCTGATATACTCCAGGTTCCGATGGTCAGTGAAAACCGTGAACGGCACAGACGCTCCCTCCAACAGGTGTCTCCACTCCTCAAGAGCCTCTTTCACCGCAAGGAGTTCTCGGTTGCCGACGTCATAGTTCCGTTCAGCCGGGGTCAACCTGCGAGAAAAGTAGGCACACGGGTGAAGAACCTTATCGGTCTCTCCGCTCTGGGATAGCACGGCTCCTATCCCTGAGTCAGAGGCGTCCACTTCAACCACAAACTGGCGGCCAGGGTCGGGCTGCACCAGAACTGGTGCAGTCGAGAATCGTCGTTTCAACTCCCTGAACGCGGCTTCGCACTGATCCGACCAGGTGAAGGGGACTTTTGGAGAGGTCAGGGCTGTCAGGGGGCTAACTACCTGACTGTAGCCCTTAATGAACCTCCTGTAGAAATTTGCAAAGCCGAGGAACTGTTGCAGCTTCCTACGGCTTGTTGGTTGGGGCCAATCTCTCACCGCCGCAACCTTGTCCAGATCAGGGGCGATGGAGTTGGAGGAGATGATGAACCCCAGGAAGGACAAAGAGGTGCGGTGAAACTCATACTTCTCGCCCTTCACAAACAGCCGGTTCTCCAACAACCACTGCAGGACCTGATGCACATGCTGGACATGAGTCTCAGGATCTGGAGAAAAGATGAGTATATCGTCCAGATATACGAAGACGAATCGGTGCAGGAAGTCCCACAAGACATCATTAACCAAAGCTTGGAACGTCGCGGGGGCGTTAGTGAGGCCGAACGGCATGACCAGGTACTCAAAATGACCTAACGGGGTGTTAAATGCCGTCTTCCACTCGTCTCCCTTCCGGATCCGAACCAGGTGGTATGCATTTCTAAGGTCCAGCTTGGTGAAGATTTTGGCTCCATGCAGGGGCGTGAACACTGAATCTAACAGGGGCAACGGGTATCGATTGCGAACCATAATCTCATTCAGCCCCCTGTAATCAATGCATGGACGGAGTCCGCCGTCTTTCTTGCCCACAAAAAACAAACCTGCACCCATCGGGGAGGTGGAATTCCGGATCAGCCCAGCAGCTAATGAGTCCCGGAATCAAATCAATGGCACAATCGTACGGACAGTGCGGGGGAAGGGTGAGTGCCAGATCCTTGCTGAAGACGTCAGCAAGATCGTGGTACTCAACCGGCACTGCCGTCAGATTGGGATGGACTTTGACCTCCTCCTTAGCCTGTAAACCGGGAGGAACCGAGGATCCTAAACACACCCGATGGCAGGTTTCGCTCCACTGAACCACCACCCCAGACGGCCAGTCAATCCGGGGATTGTGTTTCAACATCCAAGGGAAGCCCAAAATCACGCGGGAGGTAGAAGGAGTCACAAAAAACTCGATCTCCTCCCGATGATTTCCAGACACCACCAGAGTTACAGGTTGTGTCTTGTGCGTGATTAAAGGGAGAAGGGTGCCATCTAGTGCTCGCACCTGCAATGGCAAAGGGAGCGCCACCAGAGGGAGCCCTACCTCCCTAGCCCATCTGCTGTCTAGCAGATTCCCTTCTGACCCCGTGTCCACCAGTGCTGGGGCTTGAAGGGTTAAATCCCCGCTCAGGATTGTAACTGGGAGTTGTGTGGAAATATGTGTATGTCCCACGTGAAGGTCTTGGCCCACCCTAAGCCCAGTTTCTAGGGGCGGGTGTTGGTGTTTAACCACTTGGGGCAGTCTCTCTGCAGATGCTCACTCGAGCCGCAGACAAAGCACTCCCCGCGGGCCAGCCTCCTCTGTCTGTTAGGTGGTCTAAATGTGGCCCTGCTCGTGTCCATAGCTTCGTCAGCAGGGGGAGCTGTAGCCACATGGAGCGTTGAGGCTGTGGAGCGTGGGGAGGGCGGAACCTTTTCGGACCCGGAAGGGAGAGGGACGGCGCATGCCCGGCCACGTCTTTCGTCTTGCTCCCGACGGCGTTCCTCTAACCGATTGTCTAACCGTATAACGAGATCAATAAGCCCATCTAAATCCCGCGGTTCTTCCTTGGCTACCAGATGCTCCTTCAGGACCGACGACAGTCCGTTTATGAAGGTGGCGCGGAGCGCAACGTTATTCCAGCCGGACCTCGCAGCCGCGATGCGGAAATCGACTGCATATTCGGCTGCGCTCCGGCGCCCCGTCTCATTGACAGCAGCACAGTTGAAGCAGTCTCTCCTCTATTAGGATGATCAAAAACCATTTTGAATTCCCTCACAAACCCAGTATAAGTGGTAAGGAGCCGTGAATTTTGCTCCCAAAGCACTGTAGCCCAAGCGCGTGCCTCACCACAAAGCAAATTAATTACATAAGCCACCTTACTGGCATCAGACGCATACATTACGGGACGTTGTGCAAAGACGAGCGAACACTGCATAAGAAAGTCCGCGCACGTCTCCACACAACCTCCGTACGGCTCTGGGGACTTATGTATGCTTCAGGGGATGGTGGGGGGAGTCGTTGAACGACCAGTGGAACGTCTATATTCTGCACCGGGTCGGCAGGAGGAGGAGCTGCAGCAGCGCCCTGAGCATGCGCTTCCACCTGCGCGGTGAGAGCCTCCATCCTGCGGTTAAGGATGACATTTTGCTCGGACATCAAATCCAACCGAACGGTAAAGGCGGTGAGGATTTGCTGCAACTCACCAATCATGCCTCCTGCAGACGCCTGTGCACCCTGCTCTTCCATTGGTTGTCCAACAGATGGTTGACGCCCCTCGGAATCCATGACGCTGGCCGAGATATCCTGTTGGGAAAGTGTAGTGACACGGACCCACAACAGGGGGCGTAAATGATCGGACAATGAAAGAGTCGAATATGAACACTTTACTGTTGTGAAAGAGCACAACAAAAACACAGAGGATTACAGAATTTGAGCAAACAGTCAATCCACAAAGGTGACGTGTGGGCAGGCTCGAGGATAGAAGACGTCTGTCCAGAGAAGAACCGGAACCACACGATTTCCTCCGCCACCGAACCCGGAGAATACTGGAGCTGCCAAGTTCCAAGTCCCCAGGTGGCCACCGTCTCCGTGTGTCGGATCTGGTACTGCTGGCGAGGAGCAAAAACAGTCAGATGTGGGTGCTTGCACACCCAGAAACAACAATGGTGGGAATTCCACCTCCACCTCTAATACACACTCGTGCAGCTCCTGTCTAACCACTTATCTGGTTGGGGTGTGAAGTGAAGCCGTCGCTGATCACACCAAACGCCAATCTCTCAGATAAGGAACACCACAGGAAAGCGGCTGCAAAAAGAGTTCAGACTAAGACACAGTTTAGTGTTAAGGCTGAGAATATTACCTTCACAGGTAGATGATATCTCGGCAACGAGGTGGAGATAACGTCAGGTTTTTATGGAGTGGAATGATGAAGTGTAGATGGATGACAACTGTCATGAGATAATGAGTGACAGCTGTCACCCCCTGTGTCCGTGGCGGCAGCGCCCTCTCGTGCCTGAAGCCCGCACTTCAGGCAGGGCGCCCTCTGGTGGTGGGCCAGCAGTATCTCCTCTTCTGGCGGCCCACACAACAATTATTATTATTAATTATAAGAACAATCTATTTTGGGCTTCCCCAGGAATGAAAGCATTAAAAAAAATGCACACTACAACAAAACAAATTATATCAGAAAAAAAACAAAACAAAACAAAACAAAAATGTTCAGTTCTCAACCAATTATCTATTCAGTTATCTTAACCAGGTAGTTTTAAAAAGTGGATCACTGTGATGGACTGGATTGTTAACACATAGCAGCTCAGTTAAATGTATTGTGGAGCTTTGCAAAGCCTCTGTAATTGAGTGTGTTTACTGAATTTGCAGCAGACAATACACAGAAAATTAAACTTGCATGTGCTGCAGGTTGCCTTCTTTGTTTTTAAGTTTATTTTTTAAAAATGTGCAATGATTTTGATGCAACTGCCTTCTGTAGAATTGATGTTTGGATTTCTTTTGCATTTGTGTTTTCTGCATGTGCTAGTGTTGTCTTAATTCAGCAGTGTTGTGGCCTGTCACAGTCACCACATAAACCAGATAAAATCATTTTATTGCTTGATCTGACACAGTTGTTCAGAATCTGCAGCCCCCACAGACAGGTTGTTGGAAGTACGGTGCATCTGGAAAATTCACAGCGCTTCACTTTTTCCACATTTTGTTATGTTACAACCTTATTCCAAAAGGGATGAAATTCATTTTTTTCCTCAAAATTCTACACATAATACCCCATAATATGAAAAGGTTTTCAGATTTTTTTTGCAAATTTACTAAAAATAAAAACCCTAAGAAATCACATGTACATAAGTATTCACAGTCTTTGTCATGAAGCTCAAAACTGAGCTCAGGTGCTTCCTGATTCCACTGATCATCCTTGAGATGTTTCTCCAGCTTCATTGGAGTTCACCTGGGGTAAATTCAGTTGACTGGACATGACTTGGAAAGGCACACACCTATCTACATATAAGGTCCCACAGTTGACAGTGAATGTCAGAGTACAAACCAAGCATGAAGTGAAAGAAATTGTCTGTAGACCTCTGAGACAGGATTGTCTTGAGGCACAAATGTGGGGAAGGGACAGAAACATTTCTGCTGCTTTGAAGGTCCCAATGAGCACAGTGGCCTCCATCATCCATAAATGGAAGAAGGTCAGATCCACCAAGACTCTTCCTGGAGCTGGCCGCCAATCTAAAGTGAGCCATTGGATTCACCAGACAGGTGACCAAGGACCAGATGGTCACTCTGTCAGAGCTCCAGCATTCCTGGAGAGAGGAAAACCTTCCACAAGTACAACCATCTTTGCAGCAATCCACCAATCAGGCCTGTATGGTAGAATGTGCAGATAGAAGCCACTCCTTAGTAAGAGGCACATGGCAGCCCACCTGAAGTTTGTCAAAAGACATCTGAAGGACTCTCAGACCATGAAAAACAAAAGTCTCTGGTCTGATGAGACAAAGATTGAACTCTTTGGTGTGAACGTCAGGCACCTCTACAGTGAAGCATGGTGGTGGCACCATCATGCTGTGGGGATGATTTTCAGCTGCAGGAACTGGGAGACTAGTCAGGATTGAGGGAAAGATGAATGCAGCAATGTACAGAGACATCCTGGATGAAAAACTGCTCCAGAGCCCTCTTGACCCCAAATTGTTCCCTCGTAATACTTTGCGTTCCCTCACAATATTATTGGGTTCCCTCGAAATAACTTTTGAGCCCATATTTCCAGCCTGGCGACACACGGGTTCTTTGAATCGTTTGGATGAATTGCACTTTATGGATAACCAGAAGGTGATTTTTACTTTAACCTGGGGCTCACATACAATAATATACTGGAGGCCTTATCTGTGAGACACAATGTGATTATGTGCATGAAGACTGACGTAAATTTTAAAGAAAAATGGTCTGTTTCAGCGGAGATATGATGCACTAGATGATGCCGTGCGCCTTATTTGGGAGGGGGACTCTGAAGCTCTGGAAGCCTGCATGACTACCGAGTTATGCATGCCAGATGCCTAGAAAAAGGTATGTCCATCAGGAAGGAGGATGTCAGGATCATATTGTCCACTCGGGAGACACAGGAGACTGTCTCGAAGGGCTTACTTTGCCAAGGGACCAAATTTTATTTGGCATAAGAAAAGAAAAAATAATGTTCATAAGGCACACTAACAGGTGTTGCTACTTACTATCACTGTTGTATAAATAAACTATATTTCATCCGGAATCTTACAACTGTGCAAGTTGTAGAAACTTACTCCCTCATCTCGTGAATCCTGCTCTGCTGTGTGTGTGTGTGTGTGTGTGCGTACGCGCATATGTGTTCAGTCCCCCCCCCCCACGTGATTCCACTCACTGTGTGCTCTGTTAGGCGTGAGCTAGGTTATTGTGAGGGAACGCAATAATATTGCAAGGGAATGCAAAAGGTATTGTGAGGGAACGCAATAATCTGGGCCAAAAAAATTAACCACCATGTCCCTAGGCGGGCTCCCTAGTGTAGTGAGTAGAATTTTGAGGGGAAAAAATTAATTTGCTCCATTTTGCAATACAGCTGTAACATAACAAAATGTGTAAAAAGTGAAGCGCTGTGAATACTTTCTTGATGCAGCTTAAAATTTATATTCTCTGTGAGAAAAGGAAGGTTCAGGTGTAGTGTATTCTTAAGCAGTCAAAAAAATCTTGAAGCACATCTCAAAATGCTTTGCAAAGCATAAAACTTTCATCATCATTGAATGAACACTGAGTGGCTGTTGCAGTGGAGCATGTTCCTCTTTCTGTCTAGTAGATGGTGCTGTTGTATCAGCTACCAACTGCTATCAGAAGCTCGCCATCATCCTCACAGCTCATGTTTTAAGCGTGAAAACTAATGCATTAAATCAGACCTTTACACAAAAGAAGCGAAGAACAAAAAGTGATGTCTACCACATTGATTTTAATAATTTACATATTCATTTTAAACACAACAAAAGCATCAACAAGCACTGATACAACAGGGTGTATGTTATTTGCAGTATATTTCTGATCAAAGAGAAAAAATCCTAAATTTTGATAGGTGGTGAACAAGCTATGTGTGTGTACACAGTGATCCTGAGCATAAAACGAACGCTGTGTACACACAGCAGCAGTCTTTCAAACAGAGAAAAAGACAGTTTGATGACCAAGCTTTATGTACTTATTTATTAGCCAGCTGTACTTTACAATTCCTCCATCTATGTTTTTCCAAATAGGAGAGCTTGAGTCACAGGATATTGCAAAGCTGCAGTGCAGAGATGACAACTATACACATGGCGTGAATCATCAGCCTTTGGGTGCAGGAATTCATCTCAGGCATTCAAAACAACACGGCACATTTTTGAAAAGCCTGTAGTACTCCTCCTGAATCTGGAATGACACAGAAGTTCATAGAAGTTAAACTTGTATATAATATAATATAATGGCAAAGGGGGTATTCAGAGTGTACAAGACCTGTACCTTACATGTTTCATAATAATAACAATGTTAACAATAATATTAAATTATTATTATTATTATTATTATTATTTAGACTGTACATTAAACTTGGAAAAAGTGATCGAAATATCAAATATCAAGGCAGAAAAATAAACCACGTTTTGCATCATACAAAGAAAATGTACAAATGCGCTTGATACTGATTCATGCAAATAAATTCTTTGTGATTTACAGTAGTGATACCATATTCTTATCCAATTACATTTTTTCTGCAAATCTGATTGGTTAATCATGTGAGATTTCAGACTGTATAATATCGGGTGTAAGGTCGCAAAATTTTAGACCATTTCAGATTTAATGTATTACTCCACGCCCTGACGAGCTACGCGCACTGCGACGCAGATGTCAATAATGGCACTGTTAACTGAGAGCAAGAGAAAGTTGCGCACCGATGACGATACAGAAATGGGTGAATTTAAGCTACCGTATACTAAAGTATTGATGTGGATTCTGATACAGAATTACCATTTCACATTTGATGGATTTTCACATTTGATGGATTACTACGCACCCTGAATTACCTACAGAAAAATAAACCATGCAAACGATGGAATTGGATTAGAATAGGAATAACCCCCTTGATTTGTGGACGTTCATGCTGGATTATGGTCCCAAATATCCGTTTTACCGGCTCCGCTAACCCGTTGCCGGTAAAGCCCAATTTGCGACTGTATAATCTGCATGAACGTCCGCAAATCATCAGACACAACAGGGTTATTCCCTAAATATATGGTTCTGTGTGGCCTTGACATCTGGTCAGTTTTGTTCAACACTGAAAGACTTTATCCAACATCGACCTGGGCTTGAATGTCGGGCACACGACATATCTGTGCAAGTCACTTCCTCTGCATCATCTGAACACCCAGCTGTGAGCGAGTTCTTGGCTGGGGCGTAAACTGGTGTTTCACCCTCTTCACAATATGGAATTCAGGGATAAGCACTTGCACCAACATGTCTTAGGGCTGATATAGGACTAACTTCTTCAAGGTCAGAAGGCAAGTGACCAATAGAATCCTGATATATGACTATTTATTTTTTTTTTTACTTTAAAATCAACTCACTTTGTCCTAGCTGACCCTCCATCCTCTCAGCTGTTTGTCTGCAATTTTGTTCACACACGATTGAACAGACACACAGAACCGAAAACAATACCACAACAATATAATGTAATATAATACAAAATAACATCAAGCGAAATAATGTAATAATGTATGGTCATATAAATACAGTGAAATATTGTAAGATATTAAAATAATATAACATCACGTAAAATAAGGTCAGGTCTTAGAGCATGGTGATGTGCATATTATGGAACTACCCTAAGTCCTGGATGGCAGCCACCTAGGCAGACCACTTCTCTACTCCCATCTCCTGAAAATAACCATCCATCAGCCATGGCCAGGTGAAATGTGGGCATCACCTTGTTTATTTTCAGTTGGTGGGGTCCTCAACACTGAGGAACATACACACTCGATCATACCCAAACAAAAGTGCTGCATGGCCAAAATGTCATGGCTGATAATCTCAGAAAATAATGTAATATCATATAAATAGTATTTTTCATTTTTGTAATTTGTCTGGGCAGCACGGTGGATTAGTGGTTAGCCCTGTTGCTTCACAGCAAGTCATGGGATCGAGTCCCACCTGTGGCCTTTCTGTGCGGAGTTTGCATGTTCTCCCCGTTTTTGCGTGGGTTCCCTCCGGGTGCTCCGCCTTCCTTCCACAACCGAATACATGCAGATTAGGTGGAGTGGCAACTTTAAATTGTCCCTATGACTGCTGGGATACGGTCCAGCCCCTCGCGACCCTTAACTGGAGTAAGCGGTTGAAGATGAGTGAGTGAGTGAGTGAGTGAGTAATTTGTCTGGAAAGATAAAACGGGTTACATTTCACTTTCATTGTGTTGGTTTGCTAACCATAATTAAAAGCAATATTTGCTTTGTAAAGAAAAGCTATAAAAGAGAACTGAAGGCTTTTCAAAGGTTAATGAACCACCAGTTGACCACTTGGTGTGTTTTACCTTTCTTGATAAGACGCAGAGAAAGATGAAGATGAACATTCCTTGGAAAGCATTGGTGATGGTGAACAGGTATGCAGTCAGATAGGTTTCATGGAGGATGTGCAAGACTCCAAATGTCCAGGTGGCCCCCAGCACAAACAAAAGGGCCACGGCCCCACGAGCACACGACCTGTGAGTGCAAAAACAAATGATCATGATCATTTGAGCAGTGTTTGTCTGTTTGTTACCCTACTCCTTCCTTCCATATGTGGATTATAGTCAATCCCAAAGTTCCCCTCCATAGTTCTTACAAGGTTTGTTTTGGCAAAGTTCAAGGTCATTGGAGTAAAGATCAAAATTTTTATTGTCACTTTGTTTCCACCAAGCTTGACACACACATATTTAGGTATGTTTTGGAATTCTCCATGGGAGATAGAATTTACTAAAGGTCAGTCACTGGGGTCAAAGTCATTGGGGTCAATAGTAAAAAGTTAAGTGTTTCCTCCAATTTACACTAAACTTGGCTCACATATGCAGAAGGGTTTGAGGGTGCTTTGTTTTAATTAAACAGTCGGATTCCCCTGGTCTGCACCAGTTCTAAGTCAGCTGCTAGGCACCAGTTGAGGACAAATTTACCAAATGCCAATCACTGGGGCCAAGGTCATGCCTGTCTGTCTGTTTGCTGGCCTATTCCTCCCAGGTACTTTGATGATTTCTACTAAACTTGGTACACAAATGTAGGCTGACCCTGAAATTGCCCTTAAAGAATTGATTTTGGCAAATGTCAAGGAATTTGACTTTCAACTCAATTTACACTAAATGTGGCACACACAGGTCAATTCAAGAACATAGGTCAACCATTTGGGTGACAATCAGGATTACTGGGTCAAATGTTGGATTCCTGTAGCCCTTACTGTCTCCACAGCCACAGGTACTTTTAACGAGTAGTATTAACTTTATGAATGATGTTGAGATGGAACAAGATAGAATATATGAAATAATTTTGCTCAAGTTCAAGCAATCCTACCTGATGTTTTCATAGTGGCTGAGTTCAGGCTTTTTCACAACAGTATGCCGGTACACTTTGAAGATGATTACTCCAAAAGCTAAAAGATTAACCTGTCAAAGGCCAGAACAAGCACACAAATGCATTTTTCTCTTTGAAGCAATCGCTTTCACTTAACATTTTCACAAATGTGTTTAATACATGAAAAAAGCCATCAGGTACAAATTATTTTCTCTGATCTTACCAGAATGATCAAACACGCTGGCCCAATGAAACTCCAAATGAAGTGGTTTTCTGTACTCAACCAACACCTAGAATACAAAGTGTTATTTTACAAACACTCATCAAAATTTAGTCTGTCTTGTGAGATCTTTTTAATCTTTCATTAATTTATCAAACCGCAATCTCAATGAGAACAAAGTTCCTTTTTCTAAAACAACAAGCAACAGTGACCTTAAGTGATCACCAGGACCCTGCAATTAGTAACAAGGCTGCAACCAAAATTGATAAATCTGTCTGTCTTTATGTTATGGTCATTTTGCATGTTAAAAGATGGCAACATGGACCAAAATAGTTCACTGGTCCTCACCTGCATCTATCATCACCCAAATTATCAGTTTATTCTTACTTACAGAAACTTGGCAGACACATTGAATATTTTTAATCATAACACTGATCTCCTTCTTGCAGGGTGTAAGACAGAAGCAGTTATTAGACTGTTGACCTTTTCTCACAGTCACAAACAAAATTGCATTTTTTTTTAATTGGCAGTTTTGACTCACAACAAGAATGCACTTGTTTCAAAGCCCACCTGTCCCCAGAACTCCTTCTAGGCTTAGCGCAGCAGATAAGAGAATATTTAGAGGGGAATTCTGCAAATGGTGATAAAAGCATCAAATTCGGCAGAAATACACCTCAGACAATCCTCTTTAGAAAAAATCGATTGGCCACTTGAATTTTCAATCGGTGGTCAGGTTGGGGTCAATTGAAGAAATACACAGAGGTCAAAATTAAAAGATGCTCCAATCATATTGAAAATTATTCCACATTATTTGCCTGATCATAAAGATTCCAAAAAGGTATAGTTTGGACTATCTGTGACTGAATTCTATGGAGTTACGGGATAAAAACAGCAAGAATGGTGACAAAGGTCAGTGTCATTTTGTACAGGGGTCAAAAGTTAAAGTTGCTCCAATTTTGGTAAAAAGTGATGCAAATTACTAGTTGAGTTAACACGGTTTTAAAAAGGAATAGTTTGGCCCATGTATCATCCTTACTTAACACGTTATGGGGTAACGTATGTCACATGTCATAGAATCCAATAGACATAGACCTTGTTTGACCTTTACTTTGGAGACCAAGCAATCAACACTGTCAACACTATTCCATTTATTAATCCTATTAGCTCAACCAATAATTTGCATCACTTTTTTACCAAAATTGGAGCAACTATAACTTTTGACCCCTGTATAAAATGACACTGACATTTGTCACCATTCTTGGTGTTTTTATCCTGTAACTCCATAGAATTTAGTCACAGATAGTACAAACTATACCTTTTTGGAATCTTTATGATCAGGCAAATAATGTGGAATATTTTTTCAATATGATTGAAGCATCTTTTAATTTTGACCTCTGTGTAATTCTTCAATTGACCCCTACCTGACCACCGATTGAAAAGTCAAGTGGCCAATCAGTTTTTTTCAAAAGAGGAGTGTCTAAGGAGTATTTCTGCCAAATTTGATGCTTTTTTCACCATTTGCATGGTTGTTTCACTTATCTGCTGCACTAGCTACATCTAGAGTTGCACCAGTAAGGATATCCTTCATAATACTTGTGATAACTCAACACAGGGATCCATGACAGATCCACTATACCGATCCAGAGCCAATCTGATCTCACGCCAAGTTTGTGGTGGCATCATAAAAAGTGATTTAATCTATTAATTTACTAGAGTCAGGAAATATAGTAGATTTTCATGATGGTATCACAAAATTTGAGGTGTAAGAATTGTAATTGCAAAATTGCAGTTTTGTTAGTGACTGTGAGAAAGCGTCAACAATCTAACAACTGCTTCTGTCTTATTCCCTGCAAGTAGCAGATCAGTTTTATGATTAAAATTATTCAATTTGTCTGCCAGTTAAAGTATTGTTGGGTTTCAGGTTAAATGTTATTAAAATGTGACAATTCTATATATGTGTATCTCAGAACCCGTGTGGTATAAGGTAAAATTAGACCTGAAATGGTTCCATTTAACACCTGAGTGAATTATGTCATGGAAGTCCACATCTGGACTAATGTTTTGTCTGTGAGACATGCCTTCTGAGCCAGTCCTCACTTTTCAGGACATGGGTGCAGCAATAAAAACAGTGATGGCTCTTTTACAAATGGAGAGGGCATGTGGCAAGCAACAGTTTATTTTCATTTAAAGCAACAGGGTCAGAAACAGGTCAGTTCTTAAGACATCTGAAAATGAAATATTTTTAAGCTGTATAACCTCATATACGAGACCTTTTTGGCTCCAAATGTTAATGCTGTTTTGAAGACATTTAATGATCTGCAATAGTAGGGAAATACTCGAGAGTGGCATCTGTGGACAGCGGGATACTGGACTGACGGCAGGATCCCATGCATGAAATTATTGTAGCTGATGTTTTGTTTTTTCCAAACTTTAGAAAACATTGTTAAACTTTGTAAAAACCTTGTAACTCAAAGGGTTAACCCTTTGAGTCTGGTCTGCTTGAGGTTTCTTCCTCAAATCATCAGAGGGAGTTTTTCCTTACCACTGTCACCTGTGTGCTTGCTCTAGGGGTTGGTAAGGTTAGACATGGACAGCGGCAAGGGGGCGCTAGGGGGTGCTAGAGCTCGCCCTGGATTTGTCATAGCACCCCATAGCAACTCCAAGAAAAAAACTCCTCCTTTATTATTTTAATTTAATTTCATCCCATGTTTTTAAGGCCTAGTCTACACTGAAACTGAACTTCTGCTATACAATCTTTTTCTTTGTCATTTTCAAAAAGTGTTCCATTCAAGAAATATCTCCGTTGTCACAGATCTAGTGAAACTGTGTGAAAATGCTGTAGTACACATGCCAGGCCTTTATGTGGCACTATACCGCTTCTACAAAAAATGGGGAAGAAGAAGTGGGGCTAATGTAGCGACGAAAGCTAACACTTCAGAAGCCGGTTTATGGATTAAATAAAGTCTTTTAATCTAACCTGTTGACCTGTTAATCTGAAAACTGTTGTGCAAATGACACTCGTGTTTTGGAAGATGACATCTGGAAATGCGTAAATTAATTCAAGTTTTTAAAGAAACCCCTCAGCATCTGTCTGCTCTGGATGAGTTTCTCAGACTGAGCTGGAGGACACCAGCACTTTGTCCCACCACCAAGAAAAAAAGGAACTAAATTAGACTGTTAAATTATACTGTTAACAACATGTTATAGAGGCAGGGCGATGACATCATCCTTTCACTTTTCCACAGTAAGACACTTCTGGCATTTTCAGATTTATGTGATTTGATAAATATTCCACTCATAAAAGAAAATAATCATTCATCAACAGAACTGATTGTTTTACGCAAAATGAGTAACATGACGTTCCACAATGTCATGATAATAATAATAAGGTACCTTTCATTAATAAAAATCTCAAAGTGCTACAGGAACAAATAAAACCAAGGAAAAATAAGAGAATAAAAACATAAAATCTTAAGATAAAAACAGTCACAGGTATGTAATAAAACCAAAATAAAATAGTAAAATAGAATAAAATGACTAAGATACAACAGATTCAAATTATTGAGACGTGTGATAGGCCTGTCTAAACAGACATGTCTAGAGACGTTTTTAAAAGCTTCCACAGTTTGTAGAGCCCTCAGATGATCAGGGAGGGAGTTACAAATATGAGGGGTAGCTGAACAGAAGGACCTGTCTCCCATGGTGTGAAGTTTGGTGCGAGGGGAGACGGAGAAGATTTGTGTTGTGTGAACGGGAGGGTGTGTGGGGAGTGAGGAGGTCTTTGAGGTGAACGGGGGGCATTGCCATGGATGCACTATTGGGTGATAAGAGCAATCTTAAATGGATTCTGTAGGTGATGGGTAGCCAGTGAAGGTTATGGAGTATAGGTCTAATGTGCTCCTGTTTACATACGCTCATCAGATTTCCAGCTGCACTGTTTTGAATGTATTGGAGCCTTTGAAAGTTTTTTCCAGAGATCCAAAGAGCAGGGAATTACAGCAGTCAAGCCTAGAGGAGACAAAGTCATGGACGAGTTTTTCAGCATCAATGTTGATGTCGTACTGCAGTGAGTGTAGTTTCAAGTTCATTTTTTTCCTGCTCAAATATCCATGAGTGGAATTGAAAAGAAGTGAAGTCTGTGTGGCCTAAAGAGCTACCTGAGGAACAGCAGTAGGCACAGACAAACCAGTGACCCGGTGTCACTCCTGGCAATTACCCCTCAGAGAACATGGCCTCTGAACAGGAACCAAATCACTGATGGTTTTGCTGTTAACCACAACAACAGGCGCATTATGCTGTTATGAAGACATCAATGGTAGGTGAAAGATTTTCTCTCTGTCTGCTGTTAAGAGCTGTTTTTTCCGTTAGGCTACAGACTACATGTGGAGGTCTGTGAATATGTGTATTGAACAGTAGCTCAGGATTGTGTGTGTGATTTTGGTCATTCTGTATGTCATTAGTGATTGTCGCAGATCAGAATGTGGCTATGTGTATGCATGCCCGCGAATGTGGCAGAGGTATAGTAGAAAGCCGTCGCGCACATAGCACCCTCATAAAAATGCCAAGCTCCCCATAGCACCTGCAGAAAAAAATCCCTGGAGCCGCCACTGAGGTTAGACCATATAAATGTAATAAATGTAAAATAGGTCTTTAAAAAAAATAAAAAAAGTTAAAGTGACCCCCCTCCCCTCCTGACAAAATATTACATGGATGACTTTTAAATGATGAAAATTTTTCATGTCATTTTACATAGGATTATAAACAGGATCAAATCTTTTCTGCTTACATTTTATCGGTGCCATAATATCTGTAACCCAGCGTTGCAGAAATGGCCACCACCACTGCTGGGCTTCCATAGCCGAAGATGTAAAAGTTACGATGCAAGAAGCCTTTGTTGTAGATGACGCCAACCACTATCAAGTACAGATGGATGCCCTCGATGCACATCCAGGCGAAGGCCGCGAGGAAGAAATAGTGCAGCAGCCCTGCAATAACTGAGCAGAACAGCTGCAAAGGAAAAGACAAAAGAGGAGAAAAGGTGTGATAAAGATGTGTGTGTGTAAGGGGGGGGTGGATTTTTTTGGTGGTGTTGGTGGTGGTGGGGGGGTGGTAGTTGTTGAAGGTGTAAAAAAAAAATTCAATTTTTTTCCCCCGTCTGTGATTTTGCATATTATCTGCAGGCTTTACACGTTAGTTTGTTTCATTTATAATGAGATGCGATCCTCGTCTTGAAAAATTCTTATCTGAGAAAAGATGTTAAAGGAAGAGATAAAAACAAAGCAACACACACACAAAAAAAAAAACAGCTGGCTGCAGACTACCTGTGCAACTGAACAGCATAAACCTCAGACAGTTTGTAATTTATTCAGATGCATTGCAGATGTCTACAAAATTATATTTGGGCTTCATTCATAAGCACACAATGGGACATTTTGTGCTGAGCCATTTTGTGCCCAAATGAAACACTTTGTTCACCTCCCAGCAATTTTTAAAAGCACATAGGTTACATTTTGTACATTAAATGACGAAGTACAGAAGTATTTGATATGAGCAAACAAAAATGTATTTTGCACCACATAAATTTATTTGTGTCTGCTCTTAGCTCATTGTCTCCGTGCACACTGTTCCTTGTGCAAATTGTGCTTCTGGCTGTTCCATGTATCAGTATCACACTAACAGTCGCGGAGCTAGATTATTTACAGAGGGGGGCATGGGTGGTTGTTAGGAGTACAGGGTTCTGGTATATTAGACATCACTGTTCTCCAAACAATTGTAAGTTTATTCCTATAGTAGACAGATGATGGTAAATGGTTGTAAACCCTCCAGATTAACATGATAACTCCAAAACCATAAATACACCATCTTGTATGTCTCTGAAATAAAAGGGCATATAATGAGGGTAAACTGATTATTTATTGAATTTTAACTTTGATGCATGAGATCAATCCAAACACAAACTTTGCTTTGCTTATATAGAGTTGTCTTCCACCTTCAGGACGTGCCTGGGACTGCCTTAGGGAATAGGATTATAATAATTTTTTTAAATTTCTATTTTTTTTTTTTTTTTTTTACCTTTCTGTGTTTTACCTCATGATTACCACAGTGGATCTGATATGGATCTGGATGTTGTTTTGGCAGGTTTTACGCTTGAAGCTCTTTCTCATGCAACTCTACATTGCACAGAGAATGGGCATGGGTGGTCTTGAAACAGTAACCTTCTGTTTTCCAGCCTACTTGTGTCACCACACAAGTGGGCTGCAAAACAGAAGGTGATATGCATGTAGCTTGAAATGAGCTTGTTTTTTAGTGTATTTCATGTCAAAAGGTAAGGTTTGGTGGTCACCAAGATATTTATTATACAATGGCTATTACAAAGCAAAAACCAATATTTAAAGTGGGTATGACAGTTAAAGACAACATAGTCTTATTACATGTAACAAAGGTTATATAATTCATTCAACCTAAGCATTTTGGGAAAATGGACGTGGTTCTCTTGTTATATACAACATTTGAATGTCCCGCCACTGAAAAATGTGCACGCCCCGTGACCAGCTTTCTGCTAAGCACCAAATCTGAAATACGTCACTACGTGTAGACCACATCAGCTTGCGCGCCTGTTGGCCTTTGTTTACACTTTTTTTAGCGGCAGAAACTTTGATTAAACACAGCTCTCAGGGACTTGTTTGTCGATATGCCTTACCAGTGTGTCACAGCATATTGCACAAACACAAGGGCGAAAGGTTTGAGCCTTTTCAAGTCCAGGCAGATTGATCAAAAGCTGCAGTGTTGTGTGATGCACGAAATGTCGGGCTGCCGCTCGCACACCCGCATTTGCTCCCGACAGCAGTCATTTTCCTCTACCGTCTCCATGTTCTCACCGCTCACAGGAACACCTAAAGTGTCAACCCCAAATAATATGTTCACAGTAATCTTGAAATGGTCAAGGAACTTGTAAAAATATCAGTGCAATACATAGTAAACACGGTGGCGCCATGTTCACTGTTGTTTTCGGTGATCTTTTTCGAAACTTTCACCGTTTATTTCCTGTTCTTTCGTGAAAATAATGTAACTAAACACGGATGAATGCAATGCCAGGCACTCGAAAACGGCAAAAACCCGAAGGTAATGACGGTGGTCCGCAAGTAGTAGCTACACTATTGCGGCTCCAGAAAAATAACAAACGCAATAAACAGATGCTAGAATTAAAAATGCTATAATTAGAGTTTTATAAACAGCAGCAACAAAAATCAAAGCCTCCCTTACCATTCCGTATTCTGCAGCCTTTCAAAATCCATCAGAACTGGCACGTCTCTTGCCACTGTTTCGGCTCCGCCATAAGCACCGTCGACATTATTTTCACTGCCAGAATGCTCCTGGTTTGAATGTTCGTCCGAAAGATACGGCTCGAATCTGTAGGGTCTAATCACTGCTGCAACATCCTCAGGATCCGAGTCAGTCTCGATTTCCTCACAGAAACAATCCACACTTGAAAAGGAGTCAGAAAAGTTCTCAGTCTCGTCACTGTCCATGCTGAGGTCTATTTGTTCCTGTTGTCAATCTAACAGACAAAGACGGAACTCTACACGCTGTGACGTCACGGCATCACGTGACCGCTGATGGAACGCTGCCAGCGCGCTTTCCAAGAAACACACTTTTGAGAAGCTGTACAAACTTTATTTCTCAGTGATAATGATTAAAACCACTTTCAGCTTACTACACTGTATGTATATTTTTGAAATTCAGTTTTACCTAATTTTTTAGGTGTCATATCCACTTTAAACTCAAGTTTTATTTCTGTAGCTAGTTTTAGTGTCGTGCTTTGTGCCTCGGGACAGACCTCAGAAGGTGTTGACTAAACTACATGATGGGAGTAATAGACTTTGAAATATTGACGATGAACTTAAAAAAGGTGATACAAATAAGCCACATCTGAGTAATACATAGGAAGACCAATGGATTATCTTCAAAAGTACTCCTACAGTCCAACTTAGATGTTATTTTATTATTTATTTTATTTAAGTTATGTCATATTCAGGGGCTCTCTACAGCCCATCTTCTTGGCTACTCCCGAGGACTGGCTTCGTTTGTAGCCTCACTCTGTTATACTGTTTACAGAACTCACCTTATGGCTGTTCATGTTGATCCCAACCAGGAAGATGAACTCGGCCATGAAGAGGCTACAGCAGAGGTTCTTGTGGATGGTTGTCCTGGTGCTCTGGATCTCACTGAAGAACCAGAAGGTGAAGATGCACATGGATAAACAGATGAGGGAGATTATCATTCCCAGCTGGGTGATCCGTGTCAGGACAGTATTATGGCCCACCAGCTGAAAAGCAAATGAAAAGGGAGGTGTTTCATTCACAGTTTCACTGCTTGCTCAAGTTCAAATGTTTTTTTGTTTTTTTAGGGGGTGGGGGGGGGGGGGGGTGTCTGCTTGGAATCACATGACAAAATATATGCATGACGGCATTACACAATATGTGTCTCAGACGTCGGCCTGTCATTTGGCATGATTACAGCCAAAATACATTTGAAACAGCAATTTTAAAAATTTTAAGTATTATGCTGAAATAAATTAAATGTAAAGAAAACCAAATCAAATTCATTTAAACTTTTTTTTATTTTTAAATAATTTTTTTATTTAAAAAATATATATATTCACAGATTTCACTCATTCAATATTTATCTTCTGAGAAGATAAATATTTGGTCAGCATCAGTGATTTAGTGAAATATTAAAAAATCCCTTGGAGAAAAAGAAAAAGAAAAGAAAGGAAAAGAAAAACTTCTTCCGTCATACTGTGGTATGGCTAGTTGTATCATCACTCACATTAGTTCGTCCAGAAGACATCAGGACAGCAAAGTGTGTAAGGTGGCTGCAGGAGCAGGTGGTTGCGTTGTTGTCAACATGGACGGTCTTACATCCATGAGTAGCCCAGCGGCCCTGCAGGCTTGATGTCTCGTACTCCCAGAAGGCACATTTACTCACGTCACTTTTAGGATCGATGGGCTTTAGAGATAAATGGGAACAATGATGACATGTAGATGTAGATTTTTATTTTTGTTTTTTTTTCTTTTGGTAGTTATTAGAAAGTACCTGTATTTCTGTGGCAAATCACAACATTACAGCTAATTTTATTGCTGGAAAAGTTTGTATTTAGGGGGAAATTCCACAGCAAAACCAGTAACTTTGCTCCGTGACATTTTGCAGGTGACAGGAAGGAGAAAATGCACAAACAAAATTCAAATTTCATGCTGCATTTGGTGAAAACTGGGAACTCTGGATTCCCGACTGAAAACTAGAAATTCCATATCTAATAAATCTACAACAAAAACTTTGTAAAATGTTGTAATTGTAACAAACATTATTACTGACAAATGACACACCAGAACTGTTTGAGTTTTGTCTTATCTGTCCAGCTCATAATTAGCAAAATCTTTATATAATATTTGTCCAAATTTTGAGTTGTTACCAACATGATCTTTGGAGACAATTGTGATATTTATGTTTTTGTCATTTTTTTGGTACTTTCAATCAGAATTTCTTTCTAACAGTAGCATATTTGACATAGCAATGCCATTTAACACCCAATAACTGAATTAACTGAATTTACATATCAATCATGGCATGTTGTTGCTGTATTTTCAGTGTTATGGATCAAAATTCTATTGTTTCCAGAAAAGGTAAATTTTGATCACATTAGTGATAGAAGAATGTGAATCCTTTATTTTTATACAAAGGAACAAAATTATAGTGATGAAGAAGAAAACCCTTTTAATGATGTACATTATGGCCGTTCATGTTATGTAGTGAAAAAATAAAAGTTGGGACAGACTTCGGGCCACATGTTGTTTTTGTTCCACTTGGGGTTTTATAGGTGCAGACCAAATTTGAACTCAGTCTGATAAGATTTAGAGGTCCCCCAGAGTGACATTTTCCTCTCCCTCTGCTGGCAAGGCAACATCACCCTAATGGGAGAAGACTCTGATACCATTATTTTTCTTTTACAGGTACAGGTGATATGCTTCTAATTGCAAAAAGTGGTGATTGATTGGTCACCCAGAGGAGAACATGACAGGAATTACTGGATTACAACATTGCTTGTTGCTTTGTGGGGGACCCCTAACAACGTCCGATTACAATAAAATTTAGCACAGATCTTTTATTTTATTCGTGGAACAACAACAACATGTGGCCCAAAAGATTTTGAAACATTTGACATTTTGAACAGGTCTAATGTACATGGTAAAAACTAAATAAAATGAAAGAGTCCACACCTATAACTTTAAACGTACAGTGAACAGCAAATAAAATGTGCAAGTTTGCACAGTTTCAGTGCCGGTTTCTGTGTTTTTGAACATTTTCTAGAACACACAGTTACACTGCAAGAATACAATTACCTACAACAGCCAAAAAACAAAACAGCAGTTTTTACGAGTATAAATAACATTTTATCGTATAAATTAACATTTTTAGACATGTAGGGCAGAATGTTTCCTATGTTTCACAGAAATGGTTAATACAAGAACAGTTTGTGTTCATTATTATTATTATTATTATTATTATTATTATTATTATTATTATTATTATTATTATTATTATTGTTATTATTACTGTATTATGTGTTAATTGTTGACCAGTGTATTTAAATTAATTGCAATAATTTATTAGATGTCTTGATTCAACTTTTTCTAAATCAAATATGGCCACTAAATGATCTTACAAATGTGAAACAATTATTGTCTTCATTAACATGTAATATATAAGATCAGTAACCCTTCAGTATAAAATGCAAGTCTGTCTTTCTTTCAGCTCCTCACGTTATTTTTATGGCACAGCAGATCCATCAAGGATCTACATGTTGGTTTAGCACTTGATGTCCTTTCCGGCTGAACTCCAGATGTATAAGCAGAATAGGCACAGGCATAACAATAATTGCATTGTCACAATGCAATTATTTCTAGTTATTGAGCATATAACAGCATCAAGTCTACACCAAGACTGAGGCAGAATAAAACAGATCTGCCACCACTTGTTGCACATAAACACTGACAGTGATGCAGCATACATTCAGACGGTATACCTTAAGAGTGCAGGAGCGAAACAGTAAACCAGCCAGCCTCAACGCTCTTTACCTCATTGTGCTTGAGTGTGAAGGTGACATGGTCAAGCTGGAAAACGTCAGCGGGTTTGATGGCTGCGGCGATGACTTGGGAGTTGACACTGATTTCCCCTGTTCCCGCATACTGCGAGTTGTCGCTGACACCTGGGTTGCTCCTCGGCTTTAGGATGTCACCAACACTGTCATATCGCACAAACACCGCCGACGCGCTGCCTGGTGGACAGGAAAAGTTTAAAAGTCAAGCTTATTGGGAATCAAACTTTTTCTTAACGAAGTTAAACCAAGTCAGCAGTGACCTCATAAAGAAAATATCTGTGCAGTACTTCATTCGCATTTTGACCACAATGACTGGAACGTCATTTCATCATCCTCTTCACTTTATATCACGTTGAATTAAAAATAAACATGAGTTTATGCATAGATATATTTCTGCTGACAGATGCCCAAATAAAGTTGTGTATTCTGTGTTGATGCCGTAACAACCATAGTTTTGGACATGTTACCACTTTTTATTGGAAGGGAAGGTTTATAGACATCCCCCAAGGCCTCGACAATAAATAACAACTTATAGTATTCGATTTTGAAATAAAAACATACACAAGTAATTTGTGTGACCTACTACATGTATAGTATACTGCCTATAATAAAAAGAACACCGCAGCACACCCAAGCACTTTGAAACAGTGTATTCATTTGGTCTTAAATTAAACAGCACATTCTCACCATTTCTGCCCTCTTCTGTGCTCAGTTTTGGGGTTAAATTTATATGATCTCCTCCCATTGAAGCAGACAGCTTGGCTTTTGTGTTACGGACTTCAAAAGTGATTAGTTTCAATTCTGTGGTTGGGGGATATGAAACATGGATATCAAAGAATGAGAAGTGACAAATATTCACAATGTGCAATCTGCACACACAGAAGAATAAATTGCAGCCAAATTTTTAATATCTCACCCATTTGTGTGGCTTTGATTTCAAGCTCAGCTGGAGTTCTGTAGCTGCCGGCTAACGTCAGAGCGCTTTCTTCAACTGCATGTAGCAGTTTGGTGATAGTATGTTCCCGACGTTCTTCTTTTAGTCTGCGCCAAGCCACATGTTCATCCCATTCCACCAAATTATTTACTGCTGTTACGAGTTTCTGTTGAAAACAAAATATTTCAGCATTACACACAAGCATTCACATACTTATGACATATACACATATGTTTTACGTGTGTGTGTGTGTGTGTATACTCTCCATACAAACGTACACAACCTTTATATTAAAATAATGCATAAATAAATTAAATGTTTTCTGTGTTAAATTAGAAGCTGAAAAGAAACTAGATTCTTTCATAGTGATGATAAAATAACTAAATAAATCAATCCTGAAGCCCATTGGCGTTGTCGCAGGCGTTGATGATACAGGCAATGTATCATCAGAATAAAACAAAAATTCAGTAACAGATGTGAATTAAATTTACTGGGACAGCTGTGTACATACCGAGAAAATTTCATTTTGACTTTTGGATACATTTTGAATGAGGGTATTTTTCCTTTACTTTCATCAGTTTTATTGGAAATAATGTAGACATCACACACGTTTTTGAGGTTGAAAAACTGGAATATGGGTCTGGGTTAATTTGATTAAAATCCCTGTTGTGCCGCAGAGTGCTAATTTAATTACTATTATAGGTTTTGGAAAAAGTTTCTTGAGCTATGTGCACAAAAGAACAGAACTGGCCTGTCAGTAAGACACTGTCTTTGTAAAATAGTTCAAAGCAGGATGACAGAATCTACATTTTGAATAAGAAAGAGGAAAGCTTGAAGTTTACTGAGAGAGTTGCGTTGATGAGGGATGGTTTGACCGCGTAATCCTGTTCTTTGGCTGCCAGCATTGATGCAGACTGACACAAGGCCTCGACATATGCGATCACTTCCACTGAGGTGAGCTCACCAGACGTCTGTTTGGCAATCTCCCTCAGTCGACTCTGGGGCTCTGTGAGGTTGTTCATCTTCAAAGGGAAACAATATATTCAGTTATTTGACACAGTGAGAGTAATCAATAATTTCACATGCCTTCAGTAATCTCATATTCCATAAAATGTCTGTAGATAAAAGAAACAGCAGCAGCACTATATTTTCCCTTTGTTTGATCCAGACTGTGAATTGACCAAATCATCATATTGCTGCTGCTTTTAAGAAGCGTGCTCCCTCAACTAGCTTGTAGCTCACGCTGAAGTCGTACGAGCTGCTTTCTCTCCTGTGTTCAATGATACAAGGCAGCACACAGTTTTTGACTGAAACTCAACATGCAAAGCAACAAATTCACAGACTGAGATCAGACGGCTGCAGTTGGGTGCAATAAAAAAAGAGTTTTCTTGTGATGTTGTGAAAGCCCAATGTATTGTGCACCATAGCAACCAGTGCAAAGGGTAAAACAGTACTAAGTCTCCAAAGACTGGTTTGTGATACTTTGTAGTTTAGTTGTATAGGGTGTGCTTGTAAAATCAAATATGTATTTTTAAATGATTATTATTGAGCACAAATTTCTTAAAATACTGTGCTAAATAATAAAAAAAATCTCAAATTTAAATCTTTCTGTTAAATGTAAATGTGAAAATATGCATTATATATAAATGTTTATTGTTCATGTTGATTCAAAGTTTTTTTTTACTAATTGTATTACCATTTACATTCATATTTGACATTTATATTAATTGACATTTAATAATAATAATAATAATAATAATAATAATAATAATAATCAGTTAAATTATACCTCTGATTTTAAAGTGACACACCATATAATTGTGCCCAAAAGCAGTTGCATTGCTGATTGCACCAACAGTAGTGCTAAAAGGGAAGATCTCCTATTTTTCTTGATTCTTATTGAACCAGAAAGAGGAGGGAAATAGATCCTGGTGATTACAACATATGTTTGAATTACTCATAGTTTGAATTACAGGGGGAACTGGGGGTTCTGGTCCCATAATTAAGACTTGCACCTCCTCCAAAAGAGGTAAAAACAGTTTTCGGGCTTTTAAACATTTATATATATTTCTTATTCGTAATTATAAATATTACACTATATTTTCCATATGCATGCCTGGAAGAATTTTGTAATACAATTTCACATTGCCCTAAAGTTCACCATTACTACACCATTTCCACATGGCGAAATTCTTGTTTAAACTTGGTTTCAGCCAAACATTGTGTGTGTCCTCTTAACTGTGGAACATTTTCCAGCCTGCTTCACGTCCATGTTTTCTTTATCACCCCCCAACAGAGGGCAGTGTCACCATATCTATTTTTTAACCACATTCAGGTGAAATCATTAGGAGAGACACTTACATATTCAAGTGTTTTGTTGACAGTCTGTGTGATGCACCCAATGTTGTCGTGGCAGTATTTTCTGGGGTGCTCTGGAAGATAATAATGATCAAAAATTATCTTTTTGATTACTGAATAATTTGGCATCATTTCTCCTGGATCAGTGATGGTACAGGCATCTTAATTTAATGAGAACTACTTAGCACATAACACCACACTGAGCTTCTTTTTTAAAAATATTAACATTTCCTGAAACATCAGTAACATTAGGGGTGGCACCATTTTCCTAATGCATTGCATAAGAGAGTTTGTGCACAATCCTCATTCTGTGTTACCGACCTTCACATCTTACACCACTGTCTGGATGAAAGTGTGGAGGGCCTGAAGTCGGGATGTAATCACGCTGACAGGTGCAATAGAACGAGCCGTTCGTGTTATGACAGCGTGTGTTTGGGCCACAGATCTGTCCCGTCTTGCATTCGTCAATATCTGAAAGATGCAAATGAAGACATCAGGTCCCGTTAAAGAAAAAGACACAGAGATTTTTTTTTTTGGGGGGGGGGGGGGGGGGGCTGTTTAAACATGATGAATTTAAGGTAGTGTCCTTTAAAGAAAATACATTCAATCAATTTTGATCCAACTTGCTAAGAAATCTGATTATGACCTGAAAAGAAATCAATATTTGGAAGCACTCAAGAGATCCAGAAAATGTTTGAAATTTATTTTTTTAAATTGCAAGCTGGAGCAAGTTAACAAAGTTTCCTTAAATTTGTCAAAAATATGCACCAGTATGTGGGATAATATAATTTCACAGAGGTAGGACAAAATTGTTTACATTTTATATGAAAACACTGCAAAAGGAAGGAGGATGTTGTGCTAAAGCACATAATTCTGTAAAGACTGTTGAAAATGGTTGATTTAGTCCAAAAAAAAACAAAAAAAAAAAAACAATTGTGTGCAGAACAGGTGGTTTGGTGACACCAGTGTTGAACTGCCAACCAAAATACCAGAGTGGTATGTCATCTTGAGAAACAATACTTTGTCTCCATTGTCCCAGTTCATCCAGCTGTAAGTCTATACTGGCCTTGGCTGTTACGGACTAACATGCTATCCAGGTTAGAGAAACTGGGCATGAGCACCGGCCCGATGGGCTACGAGATCTCAAAGACTTCATAGTCTCTATAACAGACAAAAACAGACATTTAAAACAATTATTTTAAAACAATATGAAACATTTGCAAAAGTTTTGAAAAAAAGACCATCAGATTTTACGGTTGTTGCCAGAAAAAATGAAAATGAAAATTTTAAATGATAATTTGTTTCACAGTCACAAGTACAAAGACATATTCTGAAAAGTGGGAAAACAATATATAAGAAATGTGAACACTACATATATACTTGTAAAACAAGTTGAACAATGTGAAAAAAAAACTAGCAAAATGCTTAAAAGGAATTTAAATTAATTTTTAGGAGTGTGCCGATCCAATAATCCAGCTTGGTATCAATCCGATATGGACCAAAACTGGATGAAATTAGACTGTGGAGTTAAAAAATTCCAATCCGAGTCTTCTATTGTACATATGAGGCACGTTGTGTACAATATATGTCTTCCTTTAGTGGAGTAAAATATTTGTTGGACAGTCTGCATTGATATTCATTAGACAGCTAGGTTAGACAAGTACATCCGGATAGATGTATTTATTAACAGATTAGTTGTTTTAAGTTTGGGAAAATGGTATCAGATCTACAGATTTTAAATGTTTCTGTATCACTATCACATCCGACATGAAAAAGTGGTGTCATGTCTGCCAAAGCTATTTTTAAACATGTTTTTTATGTCATCAAATTTTGTTGCAAATCTGCTAAAAGGGGTGGAGCCAATCAATTTTATGAGCCCTTTTTTCCTCAAAGAGCCCTGCTAAATTTCATAATTAAAATTCACACATGACAAAATGAAAACAATTGGAAATATCATGAAAATAAAGAAGGCAACATTATTATTTTCATCACTCGATACTGAAGTCTATGTGACTAAGTATTTTTTTTAAGTATCTGTGTTCGTACAGAGAATCCCATTTGTCAATCGACTGTATAGCTGTTAGGAAAAACACAATTCTTGTTGAATTTCAGTTTTTGTTCAGTGTTGCTACATAAGTCCCCCATACAAGTTGTCGAGACGTCTCCTGTGTAAGACGATGAACGTGCAGGAACGTTTCTTCGCATAACACAGGACAAATGTATTGAGCAAAAAATGGTTTCTCACAGCGGGGGAGTTGAAAGTCAAAGGGGAAAAGAAGCCACCTCTAATATGTTTGTCGTCTTCGGTGCAATGAAAAAGAAAAGAGTTGACACTCGCAGCTGTGCAATAACTGCTTTCTCACACACAGAACAGTCTGCATGTGACATGCAATCAGTAATGTTACATATAAACATGCATGCTCCCTGTCAAAACAAAATCTAGCCCCTTCATAATACTGTGTGAACAAAGACGCTGACATTCAGACATTACCGATGCATTCAGTGCCATCATTAGGTCGAAACTGTTCCTGTCCTGTCGAATTGTATCCATGTACACATGTGCAGTAGTAGCTGCCCTCGGTGTTGGTGCAGTTCCCCTTGTCCCCGCAGATATTCGTCACATTCCGGCACTCGTTGTCGTCTACAGTATGAAGGAGTAGAATGTAAACATTGTCAGGAAAAGTAAAACAAACTCAGTAAAGATTGACGTGTAGTAGACTGTATACCTCTGCCGGATTAACCTTGTGACCTTTGAACTGTTCAGTTATGTATAGCCACCTCAGTCTTTCCAAAAGGATCAAGACCCAACACAAAATTAAATATGTTCAGACATTTAAATTCCAAACATGCATGATTCTTTATAACAGACTGTGTATATCATGGACAGACCCTCCAGGGTTCTAGAAGTGTGGGTTTGAAGCTCAAATGCTCCAGATGATGCCATCTTGGCTGTACTTGACTCCACCTAACTCCCATCCAACACATAAATGGGTAAAGAGGTTAAGCATGGGCAAGACTGTCATCACCTATAATTGATGAATGAAGCTCAAACACACCTCCATTTCATAGTTACCAAAGAAGCTAATGCTAATAGGCTCAATCTTGTTTGGGTGTTTGATTCATGCACATTGTTGCTTACTTGGCTTTGACTTTCATTACAGGTGGATTGGGTGTGGTTATTAAAAACTATAACTGGAATATTGCCCTAGTAACTGTGAAACAGTGGAGCTAAGTTACTGATTATCAAGTTATCAATACCTGCTAATTTGTGCTAACGGTGCTAACATACAAATTAAACAATACTAAATTTTCTGTCATTGGAAATATTAGATCACCAACATTCTTCTTCAATACAAGAAATATTGGTTGCTGACGAGGTGCAAACATGTTCTGGTAGCGGACAATAGCGCAACAATACAATGTCAGACCATACCACATTTTTTGACAAACAGCGACATGGGTGCAAAAATGAACACAATTCAGCTGTGCACTCCTTTACACCAGGTATAGAGGCCCTGTACGGTTTAATAAACTTGAATATTTGCAATATTTGCTGGAGTGGAAAATTTAGTTTAAAAGTTTTCAGTCAAGGTGTAAGTTCAGATAAGTCCACAGCATTTTCTGTAAAAGATATACCGTATTTTCCAGAGTATAAGTTATGCTGGTTTTTAAAAGTTTGGGAGGTCCTGCGAATTATACTACAGTGTGACTTGTATACCGAAAAATCACACATAATAATTATAATAACTATTTATGCAGAATTTCCCATGAATCAAAGCACTAAAAATAAACTCTAATAATAAAAAAAACAATTGGCAATAATGAAAAGTACACAACAAAAATGCACAAAAATCTCAAATGAAAGAGGAGATAATGCAGGCAAAATGTACGAGTTATATATGGATTTTTCCTCTTGAAGGGGCACTTTAACAGGTGCTCATACTCAGGAAATGCTGGTAAAATGAAAACCTTCCTCAATCTGTTGAAGACAAAAGAAACGTTTATTTTGCATCTGGATCAGCATAAAAATGTATTTACATCTCGCATGTTTCAAGAACCATATCATTGCAGACCACAATCTGTCTTATACTCTCTGAGTTAATGTGTGAATAATGTACCTCTGCTCCTCCTCGAAATGTGTGCCAAGGTTGCACCTCTGTTCTAACACATTTTTTTTTTTTTTTTACCTCTTACAAAAATCTAAATAATTCATGATAATAAAACACCTTTTTACACTTTATGACAATTTGGTGACTGAGTAATGTTATTAGATTTCTTAGATTACATTAGATTTTTGTATTTTATTTCAAATAATATACAAATTAAGCTTTCCTTAGGCAACCAGGGCAAGCAGAAATTTAATATTCACAATCAGTAGTCCTATCATGTCAGGAAGTATGATGATAAACTATTCAAGAATCAATATCACTTTTCCTCAATCTGTTACATCATATTCTACTTCCTTTAAAACATTCCCAAACTGTCTATCAACAGACAACATGAAACAAGCTGAACTTGTTTGAGCCTGAGAAACTGAACCACAAAACATGCTGTTAATCCATTTACATGATTTAGATTTGTACATTGGTTGCACATGATGAGAATGTGTCCAAATACCATACTTATCTTGTGACTTTAGTTTACCTTACAGTGTCTACAATTATTATATAAGACTGAAATTTGAGCCTCAGTCGTCTGATAGCTGGAACATGATGAAACACAGCTGTGGTCTCATCCTGGTCTTGTTGTTACAGTGTATCAAACTCTTAACAGATTTAAATAAAAGCATTCACGCCTTCCTGTGTGCTGCCTGTTTTTGATTTTCTTTGTTTTCCTGTTAATGAATGTTTGCAGTAGAGGAAAACTTATGCGGCTTGCACTGAATGGAACATTCCATCAAATGTTCAACAAATGTTTTCCATTGCACGAAAACATTCACTATTTGTCTTGTATGATGCCTCTATAGATCCTTGTCATTTGCTATTTTTACTTAAAATTAGACAAGTGAAAAAGTAGTTACATCTGCATTCCGGAACCTAATGAAAAATCATCCATCCATCCATCCATCCATTTTCTATACCCACTTACTGCAATTAAGGTCTATTTGGGTGGGGGGTCTGGAGCCTATCCCAGCAGTCATAGGGCATGAGACAGGATACACCTTGGACAGGACGCCAGTCTGTCGCAGGCTCAGTGGAAAAATCATGACAGGAACCAATTCTTCAACTAACATCACTTCTATGGCTACTAACAATCGGCTTATGCCATACAGGATTTAGCTTCCTTGTTCCATATGTTTGGCTACTACTTTGACTACTACCTTTTTGTAATAAGGCGGTCATGATACAAAGTCGGTAAATGGAACCAAATTGTACGAAAACTGACATACTGACAAAGATCTATTTGCAAGTATGTGCTTCATGTGTAATGGATAAAGTGTAATGGATATAGGCTTGTACATAAGGATGTGCTTTTGTGCTCAGGTTAGAGTAGATTAGTGCTCATTAGCACTCATCAAGCTAAAATGGAACAGAGTTGTAAATTAAATTTAAAAAGGAATTAAATCAAAAATTCATGGAAAAATGCAAAACTTTACAGAACTCATTTTTGTACCATAGTCATCCATTGTTTGTCTTCCTTCTCTGGTTTGTGGAAGGGGATTCTCAAGACACGGGTGTCTGAATGTGGTTCTGTTATGCGCCTGGTGGGATACGCAGCTCGGGGGAGCAGAGATGAAGGAGGAGGACGAGATGTAGCAGGAATGATGCGCTTAACTGCTGTCACCTCAGTGAGCTGTAGTACACGCTGCTACTAAAAATGATTCACTGTGCTCTCTGTTGGTTTATACACAAATCCATCTCCTCACAGAAAACCTCTCACTTCTGTCACCTACTGAGCCTATCATCAAGTGATTGACCAATGATAATCTGATTACTTCACACCCATAAATAAATTAACGGACTAAAGACAACCGTTTGACACTCTGCACCTCACTGTCGGTATTAACAATAAAGTAAAACTGTAAACACTCCAAATGCACTTGCACAGTGTGTTTTAGAATGTGAGCTGCAGACTGTCAAGATAGGGCCCAGAAGGTTTAATGATGGTTACACTTTGTGGTGGTTTTATCTAAACCTTTTTCGTTTTGTTTTGTCTGCTGGTGCCTGTATTTGATTTTTGAGAACTTCGTGTTACTTAAAACATTTAATATTTTGACATTCAGGTTGACAAAGACACGACTCCCTCGTTAGAGACAGTGCTGTTCCAGATTTATTGTCAAACACACCTTCCATCTGTGTTCTGTCAATATTTTGACACTGACCTGCTTCGACTTTCCACTGTTATTTTAGTTTGGCTCGTTATGATGAACGTAGTGTCCTTCCTTTCCTCTGTACCTTGTGTACAAAAGTTGTCCAGGAGGGGAAATCCTTTGCTTTCCAAAGGGAGGTGACTAAATTCTCAGGGAAATAGCTCAGTAAGTGTCACTTCCACCAAATACTACATCCGTAAATTCACTTTGATGGCCTAATGTTGCTTTGCTTTTGTTTAGCAATTGATGAAAAATGAAGCCGATGTTTAAAACATGAGGTTTTAGTACAAACTGAATTTCATCCCCAAGCCCTCTGATTTTATTATTGTTTTTATCCCTGTAAGGCCAGAAGGATGACACAGAAATGTGCACCATTAGTGAGCCCGTTGGTCCATCAACTTCCACTTTCTTTTACCCTCAACAATGTGAATGTTCTCTTAAAAATCAGATTTCTGCCATATTTGAATTGGGCATCTAAAATGAGTGCATCTTGGACAAAAATCACATTTGAGCATGATTGAGTTTCACAAGATGCTGTAAGAACCACCCATTTTATGTTGTTGTTCCCATAATAACGAATAAAATTCATCATATTTTCATTTAATTTTAACAGAACATACCAAAAGAGTGTATTTTGGACAAGTTCAAATTTCAGTATGATTGAATTTCATCAAGATGCTGTAAGAACCACCCTTTTTATGTTGTTGTTCCCATAATAACTTAAATAAAATTCATCATATTTTCATTTAATTTTAACAGAACATACCAAAAGAGTGTATTTTGCACAAGTTCAAATTTCAGCATGATTGAATTTCATCAAGATCCTCGAAGAGCCGCCCACTTTATGGAGCAAAGTGTTTACTTTTGTTCCCATGATAACTTGAATAAAGTTAATCATATTATCACCAAATTGTAATGGAGCATCCCAAATGAGTGTATGTAGGACAAGGTCAAATTTGAGTATGACCCTTTAAGGGCCGCCTACTTTATTGACCATAGGGTTGAATCTTGTAATTTATTTATTTGTTAATTTATTGCCTCTGTCAGTGTCAGCTGGTGCTTTTCCATATCACTACCACAGGCCAATGAGCTGCAAACATCAAAACCTGGTCTTCACAAATTATAAACCTTCCTGCTTGAAATTCTGAAAGCAAAACTGCCAATATTCTGTTTTACCACAACCCATTGTGGTACCATGATTAGGTTTCTTTAATTTAAAAATACAGTATCAACAGAAAAATACATGTTTCAATGAATATCTTCCAATTTATCTCCCAAAGTGATCAAGTCAACACAAAACTAACAGAAAGCCATGGTACAAATTAGTAGTGGAGAAGACTTGGCCCATTAAATGTGCCTTCTATTTGTTCCTTATCAAAGATCTTGGAGAAACTTGTTTATAAAAGATTAAATGACCATTTGCTTAAGAATTCAATTTTATACAGCTATCAATATGGATTTCGGAAAAATCATTCAGCATATATATGGCCCTGATTGAACTGATGCATAGAATTCATTCAGCTTTAAACAACAATGAATTTGGAATTGGTGTGTTTTTAGACCATTCAAAAGCGTTTGATACAGTAAATCATGAAATTTTGCTTTCTATAAATATGGATTTAAAGCAACTGTTCATAAATGGCTTAGTAATTATTTATTAGAGAGAAAACAGTATGTTTTTCTAAATTTGGAATCAGAAATTAATTCTATAGAGTGTGGAGTTCCTCAAGGTTCGATTTTGAGACTGCTATTATTCATAATATACTGTATATCAATGATTTTGCATCCATTTCTACTACAGCATTCCCATTATTGTTTGCTGATAACACTAACCTTTTTATTTCCAGTAAATATATAGATGGTTTGTTTAAAAGTTTAAATAATGATCTCTTGAATTATCCAATGTGGTTCAAAGTTAATAAATTATCGTTAAATATAAAAAAAAGTCTCATTTTATGTAATTTGCTGGCAATAAAAAATACAATCATGATCAAATTAAAATTTATATAGACAACAAAGAAATATCAGAGGTTTCTTCTACATGTTTCTTGGGTGCATGGATGGATGACAAATTGTGTTGGAAAGAGCATAGCTGAACCAGTCCCAGCAGAAGACTGCCCCTCCTTGAGCCTGGTTCTGCTGGAGGTTTCTTCCTGTTAAAAGGGAGTTTTCCTTCCCACTGTTGCCAAGTGCTTGCTCATAGGGGGTCGTTTTGACTGTTGGGGTTTTTCTGTAATTATTGTATGGCTTTTACCTTACAATATAAAGTGCCTTGGGGCAACTGTTTGTTGTGATTTGGCGCTATATAAATAAAATTGATTTGATTTGATTTGATGTTTGTAAAAAAATAACTAAGTCAGTAGGAATTATAAGCAAAATAAGACATTTAATACATTAGAAATGTCTTTTAACATTATATTACAATTTAGTTTATCCTTACTTAAATTACTGCAATATTGTATGGGGAAGTGTCTTTGCAACTTATATAAACAAAATTTTCTTTTACAGAAAAAAAATTGTTAGAATAGCTACTTTTTCGAAACCTTGTGCTCCAAGTGTACCTTTGTTTTTCAAATTGCAGCTCTTATATAAATATCTTCCTGACCTGTACATTTGTTTTCAGAGCTCTTTATGATACTAATTGGCCTTCTTTTATCAAATATTATTTTTGGCATAACCATCAAATTCATAATTATCCAACAAGGCAGACCTCACATTTGCAATAATGGTTGCATAGAATGACTCGTTATCAGTGTCACATCAGATATCATGGTGTTAAATCATGGAATAATATGGTACATCTTGTAAATTCACCCATCACTTTATACTGATATAAAAGTGGATTAAAAGTAAAGCTCCTACATGAGTATTTATAATGACAACTTAATATTACCTGGTTTAATTTAATTCAAATGTTTTAAACTTTGTGAATGAGATAATACTGTTGTATACTGCTGTGATTTTTTTGTTTGGGAGTGGGTCTTTGATAGGCCTCTTTGGCTTCTACGACTCCCTTGCACAGTATGCTCATATTGGGCCTCATGTATCAAAGTTGCGCACTTGTGGCGTAAATTTACGGTGTAAATTTTAAGTACACCAAAGTTGCCCTAACATGTATCAAGCAGTGTGCACCTGCCCATTTCCAGCGTACGCCTGACGACACCTTGAAAAATGCGGCGGGTGAAAACTATTGTAATTATAATAAACACGCCCATAAATATTCAGACTCCGCTTCAGACACACCCTCATTTTACGACATGGAAGCCAGGAAGACAGCAAAGAAAAAGAACTCCACCAATCACGACGCGTGCCAATAGAGCGTCAAAAGCGGCCGTCGTATCAGTTGTTTTGTAGTATAATCAAAAAAGTGTTACAGTGGTCCCTCGTTTATCGCGGGAGTTACGTTCTAAAAATAGCCCGTAATACGCGAAACCGTGACGTAGTCAGCATTATTTTTTACAATTATTATAGACGTTTCAAAGCTGTAAAACCACTTTATACACTTTTCTCAATCAGACATGAACATCTTCTCACTTTTCTCTCGTGTGTAAACAAATGCCAAGTAGCGCAGCCGTTTTGGCGTACACCCCATATACACTCAAATATCGCTGTACGTACGTTGATACATGAGGCCCATTGTATCTTTTTTTTTATTGTTTTATGTATATATATTATTTTCGTAAGTTGTAATATTTTGTTATGAATTTCTATTGTGCTAATAAAAAAATTAATTTAATCAGTAACTTTTTTAGAGCAGTACAGTTGTAAGTCACACAACAACAACATAAAATACTTAATTTACTCTAGAATTAGTGTACAACATTTAGGGGTGAACTATTAAATATATTAATATATTAAATATTAAATAGAATTAATTTGTATCAGATCCACTTAATTTACTGAAATTTAGGAACTCCCTTATACTGAACTTTGCTTTTTTGTATTATTTTGTTTGGTTGTTTTGCAATAATTTAGCATTTTGGGTTCTTTTTCTGTGATTTTGCAGATTGATGGTCAGAAATGAAAAAAAAAAAAAAGGTTGCGCAGTTTCTGGGAGACCCATCAAATCAATAAATCTCTGTGAATGACATTTGCTGAGTTCTGAAGCCAAGTGTTCACAAGAAAATTAATTATTTAAATTAATAAATGTTACCAAGGACAACAATTTGTATATACAAAAAGATACAAAGCTTTCAAATTTTCTGAGAAGCAAATCTCCAACAAACAGGATCTGCATGTTTTGAAATAGCAACAATCATAAATGAGCTTGATCACATAAAAGCCGAAAGGGAACAAGATAAGAAAAATTTTAAAAAGTTTCACCACACATAAAATTTAACTATGTTCCTTTCTTCTTTCGAAGGCATTATTTGACAGTTCTTGACAAAAAAGGACATTTCTTCACTTTAGCTGTGTGTAGTAATAAGTGTATGAGAGGGCTATATCTTCACGCAGCAGTAGTCTCTGTTACAACTCATCTTCAAATGTGCGAATCGACTCGTGGTTAGAACAAGAAACCAACAATAACAGAAGAACAACATTGCGCTGAAATCAAATTAGCTCAGAAAATGTGTGACTCAATATTTTATGAGTTTTTGTGATTTGACAAAAGAGGAAGAAAAACAAAAAAATGGATGGCTGATTGCATTTTGTACAATGACAATAATGTATTCCTGTTCTATTCTACACCCAAACAGCTTTTTTAAAACAGTTATTTTTGAATAATTAGTTTCAAAATAATTTCCTGAATAAGTATTCATTAAAAACATGCTATTGACGGCCAGTCAGAACCTCTCAGACATTTTGATCTCTCTCGAAAAAGTTCATATTTGCATACTATATACATGCTGTGTGTCTGTCATTCTGTCTGGATAGATAGATAGATAGATAGATAGATAGATAGATAGATAGATAGATAGATAGATAGATAGATAGATAGATAGATAGATAGATAGATAGATAGATAGATAGATAGATAGATAGATAGATAGATAGATAGATAGATAGATAGATAGATAGATAGATAGATAGATAGATAGATAGATAGATAGATAGATAGATAGATAGCAAGCAAGCAAGCAAGCAAGCAAGCAAGCAAGCACAGGGTAAACCCAGGTTGAGTGTTGTCATGTATAAATGATGTCATTCTTCAGAGCTCGATACCCCTGGGAGGCTGTAAAAATGTCATGATGTTCCTACATTATGTTTTGACATAATGCAGTGCTTCTGGGTCAGACTGCACTGCAAGGTGAACTTGAATATTATTTATGTATGTGGTCCTGATTTTATCACTATTACCAACTACTCTCAAGTACACCTCTTACCAACTACTATGTAATATACGGCAACTGAGGCATCAGGTGAAGTCAATATTCCCTTCAAGGGATTGTGTCATCTTGACCATAATCATAGTACTTGCATTAGTTCCTGATAAAAGTGCTTAAAAACACTTTGCTGGAAAATGTTTTGAGTAATCCTCATAGCAGTTCGAGGTTAACTCTACATTTTATGGTGGTGGTATATTTTTGTTAAAGGTTTCTTAAAATATATAGTGCAGCAGATAACTGATACAACCCTGCAGATGGTGATAGAAGCAACAATTTCAGGACAAATACTCCTTAGACATTACTCTTTTGAAACTAATTGGCCATTTGAATTTTCAATAGACAGCCAGGTAGGGGTCAATTGAAGAAACAGGGCTAAAAATTAAAAGATGCTCCAGTCATATTGAACCCTACACCACATTATTTGTCTCAGCATAAAAATTCCAAAAAGGTATAGTTTGGACTGTCTGTGACTGAATGTTATGGAGTTATAGGGTAAAAACAGCAAAAATGGAGACAAAGGTTCATTTGTACAGGGGTAGAAAGTTAAAGTTGTTCCAATTTTGGTAAATGTGGTGGAAATTATTGGTTGAGCTAATAGGATTAATAAATGGAATAGTATTGACTGTGATGAATGTTTGGTCTGCAAAGTAAAGGTTGACGTCCATTGGATTCTGTGACATGTGACATATCTTAACCCGTAGCATGATATCTAAGCATGACCCATGGTGTAAACTATTTCTTTTAAAAATCCTATTAACTCAGCCAATAATTAGCATCACTTTTTTACCACTTTTGACCCCTGTACAAACTGAAATTGACCTTTGTCACCATTTTTGCTGTTTTTACACCATAACGCCGTAACATTCAGTCACAGACAGTCCAAGCTATACCTTTTAGGAATCTTTGTCATCAGACAAATAATGTGGTGTAGTTTTCAATATGATTAGATCATCTATTAATTTTGACCCCTGTGTAATTCTTCAGTTGACCCCTACCTGGCTGCCTACTGAAAATTCAAATGACCAATCTTTTTTTTTTTTCAAAAGAGTAATGTCTAAGGTGTATTAGTCCCAAATTTTGTGCTTCTACAAGTATCACCATTTGCAGGATTCTTCTGTAAATATTCTCTTATCTGCTGCACTAATAGTGCAAGCTTCTATGGCAACCATAAGCAAGACTGTATTGTGTCATCTCTGTGTTCAGCAATGTTTTACGGCTTTTTATATTCACCATGGCAAAATGTTGTTCCGTCTCCAGTATATCCATGGTTACAGAAACAGGCCTTGTTTGATCCATTCAGGGACTTGCACGTTGCGAATTGATGGCAAGAATTGCAAATGCCAGCGAAGCTGCATGGGTCCATGAGGCTGGAGAGCCATGCTGTGGAAACACAAGAAGGAGACACAGAATGTATAAATCATTGCTCGTGAATATTAATAAATGTAACTAGTCTGTGATATGCATATGCCTCTAGACTGGGATGTGATACTATATATATATATATATATGTGTGTGTGTGTGTGTGTGCGTGTTTGTATAAAACCATATTCCAGCCTATTTCAGGACACATGGCGGTACATAGGACACATGGCGGTACATAGGACACATGGCGGTACATAGGACACATGGTGGTACATAGGACAAAGTTTATATTGCATTTGAAGAATAACAAAATATCACATTTTTACATCATCACATTTTTTTATATTTTAAAGTATTCTCACATCTCACATTTAATTTCTATAGGAACATGCCTCCTTAATATACATGAAACACAGTCCTGCCATATAGGATAAAGATCACATACCTGTGAGGAGTATAATTTTCATCGGGGACTTGAGTAAGAACTCCATACTTGTGTCGGGTCAGTTTTACTTTTAGTACAGACTGTTTGGGGGGCTGGCCGGTGACGTGGCTCATTTCCTTGCATCAGTTTTCCTGTTTCCTTAAACCTGGCCCTTCCTGTCCTAATCTTGTATTCTGTTTTCAAAAACAAACAGCATGCTCCATCAAACACAGTAACCCCAATTTAAGAGTAAAGTTACCCCAAGTACAAATGAGGATTTGTAGCTTTTATTTTGTGTCTTGTCCGTTATTGATGCTGTAACTCCTGCAGTGTTTTTTAAGTCGTACCTTCATTGTTCTCACTCCAACACAGCAGGCTGTGTAAACATGGGTCAAATCTACTGCCTCTAACTTCACTGAAGCACGGCCTCCTCCCTTCCTCAGCACGTCACACTATCTGGCTATTCCACCTTATGTGCGACTTCCATCTCAAATCCTTCCAAATCTTCTTGTAATTCACTTTAATGTCTGGTATTAATATCTGGATTATAGTCTTTCATGCTTTTAATAAGACTTATTATTTGTGCATTTAGGGTTTTCACTTTATAGTACTTTTTCTTGTACTGAATACTAGTTTCACTTTATTTTACAGTCGAAATCTTCTTAAACTCATAATCAGTATTTTAGGGCAACTCTGGTTGAAATGTTGTAATTTATGTTATCCTTTTTGTTGTCAATGATAGAATTTGCATAATTAACATTGAAGATCACTAACAGCTTTCTTGTTATAAGAATATAACTTTTAGATTCTAAAGTTGCAGATTTTTAGGAGGAAAAGCCCATGTAGGTTGTACCACCAAAGTACTAAAAGTGAATGCTTTTTGTTGCCAATAAGGATATGATTTTTTGCTGACTCCATTTTCTGTTGTTAAACTTCATCAATTACCTTTTGAGGTACTTCTACTCAAACAGACAGTGGTTCAGCTGAGGAAACAACACAAATGTTTTAATATTTCCATAACTAGAAAAATGATCAACCATGCACATAACTGCAAGAGAATTTGATGAAATAATGGTATACATTAAGAGGAGTTAAATTACACTGTAAACCATGTGTGTAACAGTGTGTAACCAGTCTGGACAGAAATCTTTAATTTTTTTATTTATTTTGGAAAATAAGATTCTAAAATAAAAACCAACATTAATGTATCATAAACATGTGTGCGTGCGACACATGCGCACACATGCGAGGCACATGCACCACATGTGTGTGGATTTTTGCAGCTCCACAGTTGTGAGGGCACTTTGACAAATTTCACATCCAGCTCGACAGTGATCGCCCGCTGACTGTTTTTGTGTTAATAGTGTGAATGGCCACACATTTACTAAGTGCCAAATGAGCGGTGTTAGATGTTCATGTGTGTCAACTGGAATTTGGCCAAGACCTGCCGCAAGAGGGTTAGATGGGCTCTCACAGCGCACACTCTGTCTTTCAGCCACTGGTGTGCGCAAATAGTTGTAACAGCAGGTGTACGAGGTGTTAGATTTTACATGTTTGCATACGATTCCTGCTTCATGCACACTTCATGCACAAGTCGACCACATTTGTACTACACTCAACAAAAATATAAACGCAACACTTTTGGTTTTGCTCCCATTTTGTATGAGATGAACTCAAAGATCTAAAACTTTTTCCACATACACAATATCACCATTTCCCTCAAATATTGTTCACAAACCAGTCTAAATCTGTGATAGTGAGCACTTCTCCTTTGCTGAGATAATCCATCCCACCTCACAGGTGTGCCATATCAAGATGCTGATTAGACTCCATGATTAGTGCACAGGTGTGCCTTAGACTGTCCACAATAAAAGGCCACTCTGAAAGGTGCAGTTTTGTTTTATTGGGGGGGGGATACCAGTCAGTATCTGGTGTGACCACCATTTGCCTCATGCAGTGCAACACATCTCCTTCACATAGAGTTGATCAGGTTGTCAATTGTGGCCTGTGGAATGTTGGTCCACTTGTCAATGGCTGTGCGAAGTTGCTGGATATTGGCAGGAACTGGTACACGCTGTCGTATACGCCGGTCCAGAGCATCCCAAACATGCTCAATGGATGACATGTCCGGTGAGTATGCCGGCCATGCAAGAACTGGGACATTTTCAGCTTCCAAGAATTGTGTACAGATCCTTGCAACATGGGGCCGTGCATTATCCTGCTGCAACATAAGGTGATGTTCTTGGATGTATGGCACAACAATGGGCCTCAGGATCTCGTCACAGTATCTCTGTGCATTCAAAATGCCATCAATAAAATGCACCTGTGTTCTTCGTCCATAACAGACGCCTGCCCATACCATAACCCCACCGCCACCATGGGCCACTCGATCCACAACACTGACATCAGAAAACCGCTCACCCACACGACGCCACACACGCTGTCTGCCATCTGCCCTGAACAGTGTGAACCGGGATTCATCCGTGAAGAGAACACCTCTCCAACGTGCCAAACGCCAGCGAATGTGAGCATTTGCCCACTCAAATCGGTTACGATGACGAACTGGAATCAGGTCGAGACCCCGATGAGGACGACGAGCATGCAGATGAGCTTCCCTGAGACGGTTTCTGACAGTTTGTGCAGAAATTCTTTGGTTATGCAAACCGATTGTTTCAGCAGCTGTCCGAGTGGCTGGTCTCAGACGATCTTGGAGGTGAACATGCTGGATGTGGAGGTCCTGGGCTGGTGTGGTTACACGTGGTCTGCGGTTGTGAGGCTGGTTGGATGTACTGCCAAATTCTCTGAAACGCCTTTGGAGACGGCTTATGGTAGAGAAATGAACATTCAATACACGAGCAACAGCTCTGGTTGACATTCCTGCTGTCAGCATGCCAATTGCACGCTCCCTCAAATCTTGCGACATCTGTGGCATTGTGCTGTGTGATAAAACTGCACCTTTCAGAGTGACCTTTTATTGTGGGCAGTCTAAGGCACACCTGTGCACTAATCATGGTGTCTAATCAGCATCTTGATATGGCACACCTGTGAGGTGGGATGGATTATCTCAGCAAAGGAGAAGTGCTCACTATCACAGATTTAGACTGGTTTGTGAACAATATTTGAGGGAAATGGTGATATTGTGTATGTGGAAAAAGTTTTAGATCTTTGAGTTCATCTCATACAAAATGGGAGCAAAACCAAAAGTGTTGTGTTTATATTTTTGTTGAGTGTATGTGTAAAGGGGCCCATAAACATGTATCTGAGATGATAAGAATAAGTGGATACCAGAGATTGGCCTGACATGGAGCCGCAAAGGGGTGGCTAACCCTTAGTTACACAACATGGCAATGAGTTCAAAAAGAACCTCAAAACTCCAGAGTAAACAGAGTCAAATGTCTGAAGGCACTGGGAAGAGGCACATTTGAAATTAACTATCAAGAATGGAAAAATGTAACAGACATTTCTTTTCAATATTAAAAGGAAAATCCACTATTGTGATGGTGCAGTTTATGTGGCAGGGAGGGAAAGTTTCCACAGACGTGCCCAAAAATTTTTGAAGGTAAATGGGTAAATGTACATATCTGTCCCACGGATATGTTTGCAAATTTAATACCCATTACTACATTGGATAACATTAAAATTGAGGATGACTGTTTCTGCAACATCAAATATTTTGTGTCTGTTACCTTCAACCCACGTGGAACTTCTTAAACCGAAACCTACGGTAATTTTAGGCATCGTATATACATTACTCTGGAACCAACCCCACTGAGGTCCTTAGTTTGTGTCTCCTTACCATAAGGTCACTGTCCTCAAAATCACTGTTGATAAATTATGTAATTATGGAACACTATATGATTGTTTAATGTGAAACCTGGCTTAAACCTACTGCTGGCTTCCAAAAGTATTGGAACATTTGGTATTTCACAAATTTTAATTTGTTTAAACCATTTCAAATACAGAAAATACAAAAAATACAAAATTTAAACATTTAAAAATTTCTTAAATTATCTTCCTTGAACTCAATATGAAAGAAAATCTTTACAACTTGATATAAGTTAATTAAAAATTTACAGTAAAAGCCAAGATGATGGGCTGCATAATTAATGGAACCCTTGCTATATTAACTTTAAATAATCAGTTTCATTGCCAGTTTTCTTCAGACAAGTCAGGGGATGGCTAATGAACATTTCCAAGTCAATGAATATGTCTTGGACTTTATTTACAACAATTATGAAGAAATACAAACAGTACGGCACTATATCTGTATGGAGTAGATAGTTCTCAAAAATGTCAGTGACTGTGCAAGAAGGAGAAGCATGAGGAAAGCCACCAAGACACCCAGACAACCCAGAAGAACCTATAGGCTTCTCTAGCTGTGATTGGAGAAAATCTGCATAGTCCATGCTTTTCATTTTGTATCTTCACTTATACAGCTTCATGATGTAGTGATATAGAGGAGGATTTTCTTTCACAATACATCAAATCTAGGCTTCACTCCTCTGAATCTGGTCTGCTTCAGGTTTCTTCCTCAATATCCTCAGAGGAAGTTTTTCCTTACCACTGTCACCTCTGTGCTTGCTGGGGTTGGTAAGGTTAGACCTTACTTATGTGAAGCACCTTGAGGCAGCTTTGTTGTGATTTGGCACTATATAAAATTAAACAAATTGAAATTGGAAAGCAATACTTGTATCTCAAATTGAAAAAGCTATAAGCCTTAACCTCATGTACTGAGCATGAATACCGTTTCAGTTGCAGGATCCAGACAGGCAGATAATCAGACTGTTTTTATTATTTCATTTATTTCCACCTTAGATTAAACAAAATGAATCTACATTATAACACAAATGGATTAAAGTCTTTCAGAGACTTTTTGTGCCATATTAGACCGCACACTGTGCAAATGCTTTGTTTTAATAACATGTCTCAGCATGTTTATTTTTGCAAGAAAATGTAGTGTGATACATTTTCATTTTCTATAAAGGAGGGTGGGCTGCAGTCTTTGATAAGACAGAGAGGAGTTGGATGTTTTTCTAAAGAGAATTCTATTTAATTCCTATCACAGGTGTTAAAGTTCTTCCTTTCGGGCTTCCTGTCGTTTTCCTTGTAAGTGTATCTTTTTACACAGCAAATGATATGCAAAGTGTATAGTTTGCATTATTAACATTACAGCTAGTGCATGCAGTGCCACTGAAAATTGTGTCAAATCAACTTTGTCACAGTAGAAATGAACTCTAATAGTGTTGATCAAGTTGACTGAACATTCCATTTTGAATGTGACCACATCCACTTGCTGCAATGTTAATTTAACATGGCAAAATTTACAGGGTAACTGAGTTTATGTCCAAGAATTTACAGTATTTTAGGAGATTTGTTCAGGTGAAGACATAGACAAATGAGGTGACATCAGTGAATATAGGAAAAGAGTGTCTCATATCCCTTATGACTTAATAAATATGTGCTAATCCCACATGTACGTGTTATTAAAATCAATGCAATCCATAGTCCATGTTGAGATATGTCACATTCTGTCTGAATGCAAACTGTCAGATTTTAATGACTTGATGTTTGCTGTGAATTGACATTTAAATCCCAATATATAGAGGATAGGCAGCGAAACAAAGTCAAATCTTTGAACATTGCACTTGACATATTGCCTATCAAGCCACCAACAGAGACATATATTGCCATATATTGTCTGAATCCCTTTCTAGTCCAAAAATTGCTAGACAAGCAAAACATTTGCACGATAACATTTAATATTTAGTCAATGCACTTTTGTCTGATTTTACTAGTTTGTGCTATAGCACCATGATAAAATAACAACAAAAATCTTCGAGCCTATAATTGCCATATCTGTAAATACAACGCAATGCTAAAAAACCCTCAGCCATTTGAGAAATATGTTCTTTATAATATGCAGTTGTTTAATTAATTACATACAATTTGTACATGTTCAATAAAGCCTTCTGTCAATCAGTCAATCAAAAACAATATTTACATTTTAACAGTGTCTGCAGGAGGTCTTGTGTGTGTGTGTGTGTGTGTGTGTGTGTGTGTGTGTGTGTGTGTGTGTGTGTGTGTGTGTGTGTGTGTGTGTGTGTGTGTGTGTGTGTGTGTACATGAGCTTTTGACAAGAGCGGAAATTGTGCAAATCAAGGAATATTTGTAGATCAGACCCCAGAGGTGTTTTCAGGTTACAAAAACAGTGTTTTCAGTTTTAGAAGTGTTTATTTCTTGCTAGCTTTTACATAATATATGACAAAGAGGTTTTATTTACGAAACTGAGTTTTGCAGCTAGCTTCCAGCCTGTGACATCACCATGGTATTGTCTGTGAAATATTAAGTTCAGAGGTGTTATTAGGTTCCAAAAACAACGTTTTTAGTTTTAGAAGTGTTTATTTCTTCCTAGCTTTTACATAATATATGAGAAACACGTATATAAACACACAAAATTAAGCGGTTTTGGAGAGAGCAGCCACTGACGTTATGGAGCAGCTCTACTCTGATTGGCTGTCACCCCCGCCACTCAAAAACAGATCAAACAGATTGAAACAGAATGTGACTTTTTAACCTCTTAAAATAACACTTAAAATAGATCACAGTTAGCCACCTTTGAACTTGTCCAAGTTCTGTGTCCCAAGAATGTTCCCTGTGAATAGGGCTGTAATAGGACTGATGGATGGACGCGAAGCCTTCGCAATACCCGACGGCCATATTTGACGGCCTCGAGAAAAAGTCATTTAAAGTTTTTCCCCATATGTACAGGCTGTGAAACAAACAATTGGAAACAACTCTCCACTCCGTAAATTCTATAAAACAGACCTTGAGGTGTAAATTAATGTCTCACTGTGCTAACTAAAGTAAGCTGAAGACAGAATGCTAGCCATTGCCAGCAGCAGTTAGAATGCTTGCCAAAATGAGCTACTGTATATTCAGAAAAATAAATGATGCTGGCTAAAGTAGTGGAAGCAAAAAAACTTCATTATTATGTTTGTTTCTGTGTAGAACTTTTCCTGCAACACCATATTTTCAGGTCTGAAATGCTGTGTTCAGAACCCTCAGTTCAGAGATTCCGGCATCCAGTATGGGCAAAAATGCCTTGAATGCTACTTTGGGTTAGAATTTTTGCTCAGAAAATTGTGAGGAATTTGAGAAACCCGAGGTGCCTGATTTACCCAAGTTAACGTCACAGGCATGGTGGCCCCCGTTGTGACTGCTGAGACAACAATGTTACTAATGTTGAAAATGCATCTTTAAATTAATTTTTAACAAGACATTACTACTATATGTATATGTTTACATTCTATGTACAGTTAGTTAAGTTACCAGTATCACACATCAGCAAAAATGTCTTTGACAGCTTATCATTTAGCCTCAAGAATAATGGTGTAATTTCCCCCAGTTCTTTATGTAAAATACTGCCCCTTTCCAAGAACCAAAACATTATAGTTCTCATTTTGAGTTTATTGAAGGTCACATGAAAACCAGGCCTGGGTCCCTCACAGACAGCAGCCATCTTGTGAAGAGACCCCGTATGTAGCTTGTACAACCCTTTTATACTCGGTGGACGTTACAGTGGGTGTGGTTTAGTCTCACATTTCTAATGTTACTGGCTCTCTCCAACAGGGGGAGCTCTCTCTGAATCTGAAACTTGCACATGTGATGGAAGTGAAACTTAACTCTTCTTGAAACTTTAAACGAGGTTCCAGACACTGTTAAACAGATAACAAAGCAAACACTTGAGAACTAGTATAAAATAAGGAATTAGTACAGATATTATCTAACAGTGGTAACCAAAGGTATCCTGTGGTATAGGCTAAGTAGTTGTCTCAAATTACTGGGGTAATTACATGAACACACTTTGCGGAAGTGGGGCTTTTTATGTCGGGTCTTTTCAAGTGTCTGAGTGTTCTGAACGCAGCATAAGAACATAATTAGAATAGCTTGTGTGTATCGTGCTTTAAATAGAAGTGAGCTGCTTCTCGAGAAACACACTGGTGTTACACTGAGCACACATTGCATTAGTGGGCATTTCTGTGACATTGTCATGGAAGTTTAATCGAGAAGTTTAAAGGGTACATTTTTGCTTCTCATCCCTGACTACCGGGACACGCACACACACATACACACAACACACACCACCCACACACACACCACACCATATATATATATATATATATATATATATATATTATATATATATATATATATATATATATATATATATATATATATATATATATATATATATATATGCCTAAATCATTTAGCAGAAGTGACAGCTAAAAGCTAAACCGATTAACTTTAGTATTGACTCCAGTACACTGGCAGCTACTTTTGAGTAAAATTAAAGGCAGTCCACAAGCAACAATGAGCCAGCACCTCTGACTGAGATCAGCCCTTCTCTCTTCATTTTATGTTTGTAAAATTGCAATGTGAAAACAGTGAAATACACCACTACATCAGTTTTGATTCATTGATATTTACATTTACTGTTACCTACCTTTAGTGTGTAATTTTGTTACAAATTTGATTGCAAAACAAAGTCTGCATGAAGGACTTCAAATGTGTTTGTCTTTTAACCAAGTATTTCCACTTAGTTTGTGGAGTCCAGCCATTATAGTTCTGCTGGACAAACTTTAGCCCATTAACTATTATACAAGTATTTATAAGACATCAGCATTACAAAAATAATGTTGGGCAATTGTTTTGATTAAAATGATTGGCATTGGCTTATGTCTAAAACAGGTTAACCCGGGAAGCACCGGGTACCCCAGCTAGTATACACACACACATACATACATACATACATACATATATATATATATATTATATATGAGGTCTGTGAGAAAGTATCCAACCTTTTTATTTTTTTTCAAAAACCATATGGATTTGAATCATGTGTGATTGCATCAGCCAAGCTTGAACCTCGTGCGCATGCGTGAGTTTTTTCACCGCCTGTCGGTTTGCGTTCGCCTGTGAGCAGGCTTTGTGTGAGCAGTAGTCCACCCCTCTTGTCAGATTTTTATTGCGAATAAAATGTCTGCATCAATTTTTGCCAGAAACTGTGAGAGACCTCCAGGTGGTAACCATTCGGAAAATTCAAATGGCTTTCAGGGACGATTTTATGGGGATTACACAGATTAAGGAGTGCTCCAGCCAGTTTAAAGACCGCCCACAGCTGCTGAGAGCGCACCGCGCTCCGAGCGCCGATTGACAGGCTCAAACCCGCTGAAACAACCAGATCATTTCCAACGTGAAGGCTTTGTTGATCCGGGACGTTGTCTGACTTACACAAAATGGCAGGAGACGTGGACATCAGCACTTTTTCGGCACATTCCACTGTTACAGGAGTTTTTTTTCATAGAAAGAAAAGCGGGACGGATGAGCCATGGAGCCGTTCATGGCGCGGCACAAAACCACCTCCGTGTTGGTCTTACAGGACGGCTTTGAGATGGCTTTCAGATGGCTGTCGGTGGGTTTTCAGTCGTGTGACTAACCGAGAAATTGAGCATGAGCTGGACATGCCAGAACATGTCCTGTGAGGCTTCATCACGGCGTTGCTTTGCACCATGCGGCTCCGTCCCGACGTCCGGAATTCCTCTGCTCCTCTTTCCATGACAAAAACTCCTGTAACAGTGGAATGTGCCGTTACTTTCCAAACTGGACGCTGTGTTTTATCCGGGACGTCCTCTGACTAGCACAGGAATTGCGGAAGATGTGGACATCAGCACTTTTTCGGCACATTGAGACAGACGTGCGGAGGAATTCCACGCGTCGCGGTGGAGCTGCATGGCGCAAAGCAATGCTGTGATGAAGCCTCACAGGACATGTTCTGGCATGTCCAGCTCATCCACAATTTCTCGGATAGTCACACGACTGAAACCCACCGACAGCCGTCTGAAAGCCCATCTCAAAGCCGTCCTGTGAGACCAACACGGAGGTGGTTTTGTGCCGCGCCATGAGCGGCACGGTGGCGCATCCGTCCGCTTTTCTTTCCATGAAAAAAACTCCTGTAACAGTGGAATGTGCCGAAAAAGTACTGATGTCCACGTGTCCTGCCATTTTTGTGTAAGTCAGACGACGTCCCGGATCAACAAAGCCTTCACGTTGGAAATGATCTTGTTGTTTCAGCGGGGTTTGAGCCTGTCGATTGGCGCTCGGAGCGCGGCGTGCTCTCAGCAGCTGTGGGCGGTCTTTAAACCGGCTGGAGCACTCCTTAATCTGTGTAATCCCCATAAAATCATCCCTGAAAGCCATTTGAATTTTCCGAATGGTGTCCACCTGGAGGTCTCTCACAGTTTCTGGAAAAAATTGATGCAGCAAAGCTCCAAATTGTTCAGACATTTATTCACAATAAAATCCGACAAGAGGGTGGACCACTGCTCACACAAAGCCTGCTCACAGGCGAATGACGCAACCGACAGGCGTGAAAAAACCCATGCATGCGCACGAAGGTTCAAGCTTGGCTGATGCAATCACACGTGATTCAAATCCATATGGTTTTTTAAAAAAATAAAAAGGTCGGATACTTTTCTAACAGACCTCGTATATATATCCTGGCAGTCAGGAGGATATAGCAATAGCAAGAGAATTTTTACAGTATGTGTATTTAGACATGAACATGAAACCCCCACTACAACTACGTATATTTATTTGTCAAAGGCAGATTGAAGACACATTAAAATTGTGCCCAATACATTCAGGGTGCAATTTTCTACCTGGTGCAAAGTGGTTCTCAGCACAGCATAAATTTCATTAGGTGCATTTGACTTTATTCTGTGTCTAGACCTAACACATTGAATGTTGGTTCCAAATTTAGTCTGACTTTCTCCGGTGCAGCACAATGTCACCATGCCACATGACACTAAAACCTCACAGGAGCAAGCCACTTACAGTCAGGCACTGGTTTGCTCTTCCGCAGCTACACCAACTGGGAACCGCCCCTGTGACAACAGAAGTTTGCCCTGATTGGCTTAAAGCTTTACTGACACTCATGATTTGTGATTGCTTGCTGTTGTGGAGAGATGTCTCTTTGTTTGGAGTATTTTATTTCAAACACCTGGAATAATACGGCTTGTTTATGTGGTGAAACATCCTAAAGGATCTTCTAAGACATCTCTGTTGCAAGATTTGCACTGAATAAAATTCTTGCCAGATTTAATGTTGTATACTAATAATGTTAGCAATTTTAGCAGATGTTGGGAGTTTCATCCGTTAAATCCACTTAATGTATGATTACTGAGAAAATAAGCCACCCAAACTTTTAAAGTCCACACCAAGTTAATTAACGAGAACATGTCCAACTGAAGTTATAATTAGAGTGCAATGATATGATTTTTTTTTGTGGCAGATATGATACCAGTAGGGTGAAAAATTTACAACACTAATATATTTGCCGAAATATATATAAAAAGCCACTCTTAACCTTTCCTTATCAAACAAGAAATGTACCTTAGGCTTGATGTGTTACTGAGTAAATATGACCTTTCTTACAAATAACTATAAATATAGCCAACAACCTTGATGTTGGGCAGCACAATGGATTCATGGTTAGCCCTGTTACCCCTCAGCAAGAAGGTTCAGGGATTGCTTCCCACCTGGGCCTTTCTGTGTGGAGTTTGCATGTTGTCCCTGTGTTTCCGTGGGTTCTCTCTGGGTGTTCTGGCTTCCACCCACTTCCAAAGGCATGCAGGTTAGGGGAATTTTAGACTTTACATTGACCGTTGGTGTGACTGTGTTTGTCTGTTTATATGTAGTCCTGTGATAGACTGGTGTCCTGTCCAAGGTGTACCATACCTTTTGCCCAATGTCTGTTGGGATAGGTTCCAGCTCCCCTGTGACCCTTAATTGGAGCAAATGGGTCTAAAAAAATGAGTGAACTTAGATCTTTTACCATTTAAACATGAACTGAATTATAAACAACTATAAATATAATCAATAACTAAACAACTTATATCACACTGCCTTCACTCAGATTGGCAGTAGCTATGTTAGATCATTGGCATTTGCAATAAACAGACTTCTCATTTATTTAGGTCTTGCCTAACTAGCAGCATAGCACCCATTTGTCTATTGTAACCACTCTGACTGACAATAATGGCATGTGGTCACTTTGCTTCTGTCTGTTGTACCTAATGTGACCAAGGGATGATGGGGTCCCAGCTGTGCTTGACAGCATGGTAAAGTATGCCATTGGAGTGCCAGTGCTGAACAAATTATGTAATGCACCACTTCCAATAGCCAAAGTGTTTTTTACCCTCATTTATCAATCAGGCTCTCGTTAAAATAGTCTTAGTTTTGTGATAATTTGTTGGTTGCAAAGTGTAGACAGATCTCTTAAAGATCTCAACAATGTTCAAATGTTCTTGTCTTTTAATGTCAAGCTGAAAAACCCTGCAGATAAAAGACAGTGTCAGAAGGTTCTCAATAAAGATTGATAAAATGACAAGGCTAACTGGACTGACTGAAAAGGAATTCAGGTAGTGAATGAAGTGAATTCTCTACAGATCACACTTCATAATGGTATCTGTATTCAAGTCCAATTTCAGTTGTTCATCATAACATTTCCAGGATATATGTATGACTTGACTTTCACAACACACTCAACATGAATGACACGCGCTTTGAGTATGTCTCTATCAAAGCAGTTTCCATCATACCACCGAATTAAATTAATGAGAGCATTTGTATGGTCTGAGTGTGGACCCTGAAGAAGGAAAACAGAGATCAGTGCCATTTCACAAGATAGCAGCCCTCACTGTGACTCCTGCATCTGTCAGTGTACAGGAAGAAGAGTAAAGGCAACAGGATGTATCCCTGTGGTCACCCTGTGAGCTGGTAATGCTATCTGATAAGATTTGTTGACAAGAACCCACTTCTCTACATTTGGTAAATAATCTAAAATCCACAATTCAAGTTGGTGGTAGAAGTTAAACCACTTAGCAAATTTCAATTAGGAAAAAGATGAGGTTACATCGTGTTAAATGCTGAAGCAAAATCTACAATAATTTTGTTGATAATCTTTTCAAAAATGTTTTTAATATTACTTTCATAATGATTTTTTTATGAGTCTGAAATCACTGAGTTGCACAGCATTTGTGGGTATCACAGTCAAAGATTTCCAGATGGCAGGAATTTGCCCACCATTGGCAGACATTTGGAGGAAATGATGGAGGACATTTCCAAGCTGATCAGCAGAGCACTGCAGAGTGCGCCCAGAAATGCCATCTGGACCCAGAGCTTTCCGAAGGTTAACCTGACTTAAAAGATCAGTGACCCTCTCCTGACTAATCACAACGTGGTTATCAAACTGAAGAGAGTCTTTTAAGGCTAAAATATTTGCAGAGAAATTATGCTTTTCAAAGCAAGAATAGCACATATTAAACACATTTGGAATTTATGCTTTCAGGTTTGAAAAGTTTCTTGCTACTATCAGATCCCTGGGTGATAGATTACAAGCATTTGACCCTTCTCCAGGCTGTCCGTATGTCACCGCTACTCTACTTATATTCTATCCTCTTCTCATATGTCTGTCTTGCTTTCTTTATCTCCTTTCATATCGCTTTAGAGCTTGCTTTCTTTTAATAACTGTTCCCTTTATAAAAATGTGTTTTCTTTTAATTAAGACATTTTTAAATTCTTTACAAACCCATGGTTTATTGTTAGGAAGCTTTTTTTTTTTTTTTTTTTTTTTGCAGACAATGAAAGCACTTAAAAAATGAACTACTAACCTTTCTCACCCAGTGAGCAACTACATTGTCAACAGTGGCAAGGAAAAACTTCATCAGGCCTTTTTGAGTACAGGAAGAAACATCAAGCAGACCAAACTAAATGGGATGACCATCTGGTTTGCCCACCAATAGCAAAATAAACAAAGCACAACAAACAAATGACAAACATGCAAAGACAGAAATGTTTCAGTGAAGCAACTAGCTATCTGTTCATGGAAATCAAGCATCTATCTATCTATCTATCTATGTGTGTGTGTGTGTGTGTGTGTGTGTGTGTGTGTGTGTACCGACTTGAGCTTCAAATGAGAAGGAAATTCCTAACAAGATGATGTGAAATTTCAGCTTCAGTTTGCCAGAAGGCACATGGGGTACTCGAGCCTAAACTTGATCTGCCTTCTCTCTTCTCTCTGTGCCAATCTATATAAGGCAATAAATGAGAAGTCTGTCGTACATCATTGCTGTCATGGATGTCTTGATGGCTTCCCTCACTGTTCTCATTCTTGCACTGTCACTATTTTTTCAGCTACCTAAACCAGACAGATTTACCACACTGTTTGCATTTGCACTCTTTGGGCTCTCTGTTGGGACTGTTTACACAGAGACTGCTACCTGCTGCTTTGGACTTGAACTAACAGTCTTTTTCAAGACTTTTTTACCTTTTTACTTTTTTTAACTTTTTTACTGTGCTCCAACGCCTAAGGAAGACCTCTAACGGTCGAAACATCGTGACAGAGCACTTTTATCAGCTAACTTTCATTAGCGTTGGCAAGCTAACTAGCTTGCTAACGCTTTCGTTTTTATTTTTTTATTTTTTTTATTTTTATTTTATTTTAGCACCGTTGTCGTGCGTTCGCTGTTGTCGTGCGTTGCCTGTGCTGCTTCATGGCCTGTTTGGTGCCTTCATTGGGGCACTCCTTCTGCTGAATCACCTCTGGATTATTTGCACATTATTCACTTTGTGTGTTTTTGGGAATCCGCTAGCTTAGCGCAGCTACTAGCTCTTAGCCGGTTTAGCATGGCGGCTTCTCCTGTCTCTCCCGTACTTTTCTGCTCTGGGTGTGAAATGTTTAGTTATTCCTCGGCCTCCTTTAGCAGTAACGGTACTTGTAATAAGTGCAGCTTATTCGTAGCTTTGGAGGCCAGGCTCGGCGAATTGGAGGCTCGGCTCCGCACCGTGGAAAATTCTACAGCTAGCCAGGCCCCTGTAGTCGGTGCGGACCAAGGTAGCTTAGCCGCCGTTAGTTCCCCCCTGGCAGATCCCGTGCAGTCGGGAAAGCAGGCTGACTGGGTGACTGTGAGGAGGAAGCGTAGCCCTAAACAGAAGCCCCGTGTACACCGTCAACCCGTTCACATCTCTAACCGTTTTTCCCCACTCGACGATACACTCGCCGAGGATCAAACTCTGGTTATTGGCGACTCTGTTTTGAGAAATGTGAAGTTAGCGACACCAGCAACCATAGTCAATTGTCTTCCGGGGGCCAGAGCAGGCGACATCGAAGGACATTGAAATTGCTGGCTAAGGCTAAGCGTAAATTTGGTAAGATTGTAATTCACGTCGGCAGTAATGACACTCGGTTACGCCAATCGGAGGTCACTAAAATTAACATTAATCGGTGTGTAACTTCGCAAAAACAATGTCGGACTCTGTTGTTTTCTCTGGGCCCCTCCCCAATCAGACCGGGAGTGACATGTTTAGCCGCATGTTCTCCTTGAATTGCTGGCTGTCTGAGTGGTGTCCAAAAAAATGAGGTGGGCTTCATTGATAATTGGCAAAGCTTCTGGGGAAAACCTGGTCTTGTTAGGAGAGACGGCATCCATCCCACTTTAGAGGGAGCAGCTCTCATTTCTAGAAATCTGGCCAATTTTTTTGGATCCTCCAAACTGTGACTGTCCAGCGTTGGGACCAGGAGGCAGAGCTGTGGTCTTATACACCTCTCTGCAGCTTCTCTCCCCCTGCCATCCCCTCATTACCCCATCCCCGTAGAGACGGTGCCTGCTCCCAGACTACCAATAACCAGCAAAAATCTATTTAAGCATAAAAATTCAAAAAGAAAAAATAATATAGCACCTTCAATTGCACCACAGACTAAAACAGTTAAATGTGGTCTATTAAACATTAGGTCTCTCTCTTCTAAGTCCCTGTGGTAAATGATATAATAATTGATCAACGTATTGATTTATTCTGCCTAACAGAAACCTGGTTACAGCAGGATGAATATGTTAGTTTAAATGAGTCAACACCCCCGAGTCACACTAACTGTCAGAATGCTCGTAGCACGGGCCGGGGCGGAGGATTAGCAGCAATCTTCCATTCCAGCTTATTAATTAATCAAAAACCTCGACAGAGCTTTAATTCATTTGAAAGCTTGTCTCTTAGTCTTGTCCATCCAAATTGGAAGTCCCAAAAACCAGTTTTATTTGTTATTATCTATCATCCACTGGTCGTTACTGTGAGTTTCTCTGTGAATTTTCAGACCTTTGTCTGACTTAGTGCTTAGCTCAGATAAGATAATTATAGTGGGTGATTTTAACATCCACACAGATGCTGAGAATGACAGCCTCAACACTGCATTTAATCTATTATTAGACTCTATCGGCTTTGCTCAAAAAGTAATGAGTCCACCCACCACTTTAATCATATTTAGATCTTGTTCTGACTTATGGTATGGAAATAGAAGACTTAACAGTATTCCCTGAAAACTCCCTTCTGTCTGATCATTTTTAATAACATTTACATTTACCCTGATGGGACTACCCTGCAGTGGGGAATAAGTTTCATTACACTAGAAGTCTTTCAGAAAGCGCTGTAACTAGGTTTAAGGATATGATTCCTTCTTTATGTTCTCTAATGTCATATACCAACACAGAGCAGAGTAGCTACCTAAACTCTGTAAGGGAGTTAGAGTTTCTCGTCAATAGTTTTACATCCTCATTGAAGACAACTTTGGATGCTGTAGCTCCTCTGAAAAAGAGAGCTTTAAATGAGAAGTGTCTGACTCCGTGGTATAACTCACAAACTCGTAGCTTAAAGCAGATAACCCGTAAGTTGGAGAGGAAATGGCGTCTCACTAATTTAGAAGATCTTCACTTAGCCTGGAAAAAGAGTTTGTTGCTCTATAAAAAAGCCCTCCGTAAAGCTAGGACATCTTTCTACTCATCACTAATTGAAGAAATAAGAACAACCCCAGGTTTCTTTTCAGCACTGTAGCCAGGCTGACAAAGAGTCAGAGCTCTATTGAGCTGAGTATTCCATTAACTTTAACTAGTAATGACTTCATGACTTTCTTTGCTAACAAATTTTGACTATTAGAGAAAAAATTACTCATAACCATCCCAAAGATGTATCGTTATCTTGGCTGCTTTCAGTGATGCCGGTATTTGGTTAGACTCTTTCTCTCCGATTGTTCTGTCTGAGTTATTTTCATTAGTTACTTCATCCAAACCATCAACATGTTTATTAGACCCCATTCCTGCCAGGCTGCTCAAGGAAGTCCTACCATTATTTAATGCTTCAATCTTAAATATGATCAATCTATCTTTGTTAGTTGGTTATGTACCACAGGCCTTTAAGGTGGCAGTAATTAAACCATTACTTAAAAAGCCATCACTTGACCCAGCTATCTTAGCTAATTATAGGCCAATCTCCAACCTTCCTTTTCTCTCAAAGATTCTTGAGAGGGTAGTTGTAAACAGCTAACTGATCACCTGCAGAGGAATGGTCTATTTGAAGAGTTTCAGTCAGGTTTTAGAATTCATCATAGTACAGAAACAGCATTAGTGAAGGTTACAAATGATCTTCTTATGGCTTCGGACAGTGGACTCATCTCTGTGCTTGTTCTGTTGGACCTCAGTGCTGCTTTTGATACTGTTGACCATAAAATTTTATTACAGAGATTAGAGCATGTCATAGGTATTAAAGGCACTGCGCTGCGGTGGTTTGAATCATATTTGTCTAATAGATTACAGTTTGTTCATGTAAATGGGGAATCTTCTTCACAGACTAAAGTTAATTATGGAGTTCCACAAGGTTCTGTGCTAGGACCAATTTTATTCACTTTATACATGCTTCCCTTAGGCAGTATATTAGACGGTATTGGTTAAATTTCATTGTTACGCAGATGATACCCAGCTTTATCTATCCATGAAGCCAGAGGATACACACCAATTAGCTAAACTGCAGGATTGTCTTACAGACATAAAGACATGGATGACCTCTAATTTCCTGCTTTTAAACTCAGATAAAACTGAAGTTATTGTACTTGGCCCCACAAATCTTAGAAGCATGGTGTCTAACCAGATCGTTACTCTGGATGGCATTTCCCTGATCTCTAGTAATACTGTGAGAAATCTTGGAGTCATTTTTGATCAGGATATGTCATTCAAAGTGCATATTAAACAAATATGTAGGACTGCCTTTTGCATTTACGCAATATCTCTAAAATCAGAAAGGTCTTGTCTCAGAGTGATGCTGAAAAACTAATTCATGCATTTATTTCCTCTAGGCTGGACTATTGTAATTCATTATTATCAGGTTGTCCTAAAAGTTCCCTAAAAAGCCTTCAGTTGGTTCAGAATGCTGCAGCTAGAGTACTGACGGGGACTAGCAGGAGAGAGCATATCTCACCCGTGTTGGCCTCTCTTCATTGGCTTCCTGTTAATTCTAGAATAGAATTTAAAATTCTTCTTCTTACTTATAAGGTTTTGAATAATCAGGTCCCATCTTATCTTAGGGACCTCGTAGTACCATATTACCCCCATTAGAGCGCTTCGCTCTCAGACTGCAGGCTTACTTGTAGTTCCTAGGGTTTGTAAGAGTAGAATGGGAGGCAGAGCCTTCAGCTTTCAGGCTCCTCTCCTGTGGAGCCAGCTCCCAATTCAGATCAGGGAAACAGATACCCTCTCTACTTTTAAGATTAGGCTTAAAACTTTCCTTTTCGCTAAGGCTTATAGTTAGGGCTGGATCGGGTGACCCTGGACCATCCCTTGGTTATGTTGCTTTAGACGTAGACTGTGGGGGGGTTCCCATGATGCACTGTTTCTTTCTCTTTTTGCTCCGTATGCATCACTCTGCATTTAATCATTAGTGATCGATCTCTGCCCCCCTTCTCGGCATGTCTTTTTCCTGGTTCTTTCCCTCAGCCCCAACCAGTCTCAGCAGAAGACTGCCCCTCCCTGAGCCTGGTTCTGCTGGAGGTTTCTTCCTGTTAAAAGGGAGTTTTTCCTTCCCACTGTGGCCAAGTGCTTGCTCATAGGGGGTCGTTTTGACCGTTGGGGTTTTTCATAATTATTGTATGGCCTTGCCTTACAATATGGAGCGCCTTGGGGCAACTGTTTGTTGTGATTTGGCGCTATATAAGAAAAAAGTTGATTGATTGATTGATTTCATGGATCCATCTCCTGACTTGTCCAAAGAAAAGTGGCTGTAAAAGTGAGGATTTAGTAGTGTTGTACTGATACAACCCCAATTCCAATGAAGTTGGGACATTGTGCAAAATGTAAATAAAAACAGAATATAATGATTTGCAAATCCTAATCAACCTATATTCAATTGAATACACCACAAAGACAAGACATTTAATGTTCAAAGTGATAAACTTTATTGTTTTTGTGCAAATATTTGCTCATTTTGAAATGGATGCCTGCAACACATTTCAAAAAAGTTGGGACAGGGCAACAAAAGACTAGGAAAGTTGATGAATGCTCAAAGAACACCTGTTTGGAAACAGGTGGATGTCATGATTGGGTATAAAAGGAGCATCCCCAAAAGGCTCAGCCATTCATAAGCAAAGATGGGGTGAGGATCACCACTTTGTGAACAACTGCATGAAAAAAATAGTCCAACAGTATAAGAACAATGTTTCTCAACATTCAATTGCAAGGAATTTAGGAATTCCATCATCTACAGTCCATAATATAATCAGAAGATTCAGAGAATCTGGAGAACTTTCTACATGTAAGTGGCAAGGCCAAAAACCAACATTGAATGCCTGTGACCTTCGATCCCTCAGGCAGCACTGCATTAAAAACCGACATCATTGTGTAAAGGATCTTACCGCGTGGGCTAAGGAACACTTCAGAAAACCATTGTCAGTTAACACAGTTCGCTGCTACATCTACAAGTGCAAGTTAAAACTCTACCATGCAAAGCGAAAGCCATACATCAACAACATACAGAAACGCCGCCGCCTTCTCCATGGGCCCGAGCTTATTTGAAATGGACAGACAAAAAGTGAAAAAGTGTGCTGTGGTCTGATGAGTCCACGTTTCAAATTGTTTTTGGAAATCATGGACGTTGTGTCCTCTGGGCAAACGAGGAAAAAGACCATCCAGATTGTTACTAGTGCAAAGTTCAAAAGCCAGCATCTGTGACGGTATGGGGGTGTGTTAGTGCCCATGGCATGGGCAACTTACACATCTGTGATGGCACCATTAATGCTGAAAGGTACATCCAGGTTTTGGAGCAATACATGGTGCCATCCAAGCAACGTCTTTTTCAGGGACGTCCCTGCTTATTTCAGCAAGACAATGCCAAGCCACATTCTGCACGTGTTACAACACCGTGGCTTCAAAATAAAAGAGTGCGTGTACTAGACTGGCCTGCCTGCAGTCCAGACCTGTCGCCCACTGAAAATGTGTGGCACATTATGAAGCGCAAAATACGACAACAGAGACCCCGGACTGTTGAACAACTGAAGTCGTACATCAAGCAAGAATGGGAAAGAAGTCCACCTACAAAGCTTCAACAATTAGTGTCCTCAGTTCCCAAATGCTTAATGAGTGTTGTTAGAAGGAAAGGTGATGTAACACAATGGTAAACATACTACTGTCCCAGCTTTTTTGAGACATGTTGCAGACATCCATTTCAAAATGAGCAAATATTTGCACAAAAACAATAATGTTTATCAGTTTGAACATTAAATATCTTGTCTTTGTGGTGTATTCAACTGAATATAAGTTGTTATAGGTATAGGTTGTTCTCTGCCAGCAGTGCCAGGTCTGACAGCTGGAGACGGTGGCCACCTGGGGACCCAGGACTTGGCGGCTCCGGTGTTCTTCAGATCCGTTGGCGGTGAAGGCTGTGTGGGATCCGGCTCGGTTCTGGACGGGCGTCTCCTATCCTCAAGCCTGCCCACACGTCACTCAACGTATAATTGACTGTAGTTCCAAACCTGTTATTGTCTGTATTCCGTTGTGCACAATTTACAACATTAAATTGTTACTGTTTGGCTTATCCATTGCCCGTTCATTTGCGCCCCCTGTTGTGGGTCCGTGTTCCTACACTTTCACAACATTATCATTATTATTATTTTTTTTATTTCTGGCTTTGATTACTTTATTTTGCAGTTTGTAGAAATCAGAGGTTGATGTGAATTAAGAAGGTTTCATTTAATGCAACAGGATTTTTCTTATTTGACTTCATAAACATAAAAAAATGTAAGAGCTCAAGAGGGGCATAAAATTTTCACAGCACTGTACTTCTGTTGGTGTGCTTGAGGTGCCATACAATGCACTGTTTTAATTGTGCACAAAATGTTCAAATAAATGAAAGAATGCACTTTAGTCCCCCCCGCCCCCGACCTCTCATGTATAAATGGCTCCATTCTTCCTGTGGAGGAAACGAGCAGGACTGGATATTCAGTGATTACTTTTTTCCTCCCTTTTTTGTGTGACTGTATCATTAATCTGCATATAATGTAAGATAAGCACATGGACTTACGATATTTACAGTGTTATGTTTGTCTGCACTCATACGTCTGTTAATATATTTGTCAGACTCGAATTGGTTGAGGAAGATTGAAATTAAGAGGTGAATTCAGAAATGTGCACAGGTGGCAACAGTAAGAAGAAGGAAAAAAAGGTGAAAAAGGTCAGCATTCAGGTGTGACGGAGATCTTTTTAAGCTGCCTTCTACGTTCTGGCGCACAAACACATTCATCGATGAATAGTTTCACTTGGAAGATAAGTTCTTTGTTGGGCATACTGCAGTCTGTGGAGGCGGTTTGAATCGCTTAGACAAGGCGTTCAGTTTATTGCTGAGAAAGGCAGCTGCTTTGAATGACACCATTAGTACTGCTCAGCATTACTGTCCTGGGAAAGTGTTTGGTGAAAACCACATCTGAATGTCTCCCTCTGACACTTTCCTAACCATAAGGAAGGAAGCGATGTTGTCTCAAACAAACCTGAAACTGATTGCACCCTTCCTTCTCTGTCTTTTTTGTTTTTGTCTCAGGAAATCTCTCATTTAGTGAGGAATTCGCAAAGCTCTTCCAGGAGCTTGAATGTTGCACAATGATATTATAAAAAAAAAAAAACACCTTTGAGAAAAGATCTCTTCAAGTGTGTGGAAGTAGTCTCGTGTAAATGTTTCCTCTTTTCCTTCCCTCCTTCATGCATATGGAAATTCAGTGACTCCGCAGCGGCGGGATTTTGCGACGGTTTGCGTGAGCAAATGAGCGGTGTTTGTGCCATTCAGAAGATGTGGAGGTTTGTGAGGTGGTGCACATCGGAGAATCTGCTTTGGCATTTTCCACACATATCTATTCTGATGGCGGCCGTGCGTTCAGCCATGATGGGAGGACTGAATGCTGGGGCACAGATGGCAGCAACTGTCTCATAAATTTGGAACTCTTGAATATTTCAGCTCACGACATTGTAGAGACAAAGTACAGTTTGTGCTCAGGTTCATATTAGCCAGCTGCTGTGCAACTGGGAAGCTAAATTTACATGAAGGAGTGTAGATTATCTGAAATTACACCACTATTAAATGAATAAAGGGAATTAACTTCTGATTTGTGCAAAATCCCCACATACAGTGCATGTGGAAAGCATTCACAGTGCTTCACTTTTTCCACATTTTGTTATGTTTCAGCCATATTCCAAAATGGATGATATTCATTTTTTTTCCTCAAAATTCTGCACACAATACCCCATAATGACAATGTGAAAAAGTTTTTAGTTTTTTTTTTTTTTTTGTTCTTTCAGATGTTTGCAAATTTATTTAGAAAAAACCTAAGAAATCACATGTACATAAGTACAACCCCTGGCAAAAATTATGGAATCACCGGCCTCGGAGGATGTTCATTCAGTTGTTTAATTTTGTAGGAAAAAAGCAGATCACAGACATGACACAAAACTAAAGTAATTTCAAATGGCAACTTTCTGGCTTTAAGAAACACTATAAGAAATCAGGAAAAATAATTGTGGCAGTCAGTAACGGTTACTTTTTTAGACCAAGCAGAGGGAAAAAAATATGGAATCACTCAATTCTGAGGAAAAAATTATGGAATCATGAAAAACAAAAGAACGCTCCAACACATCACTAGTATTTTGTTGCACCACCTCTGGCTTTTATAACAGCTTGCAGTCTCTGAGGCATGGACTTAATGAGTGACAAACAGTACTCTTCATCAATCTGGCTCCAACTTTCTCTGATTGCTGTTGCCAGATCAGCTTTGCAGATTGGAGCCTTGTCATGGACCATTTTCTTCAACTTCCACCAAAGATTTTCAATTGGATTAAGATCCGGACTATTTGCAGGCCATGACATTGACCCTATGTGTCTTTTTGCAAGGAATGTTTTCACAGTTTTTGCTCTATGGCAAGATGCATTATCATCTTGAAAAATTGAGGTTGAGAGACTAGAGATAGTCGGGCTCACCTCCACGCACAGCTTGGGCTCTGGTACCGAACTCCTGGAGAGGGGCTGGACGCTTCATTTTTCTGGCGTCGCCCACGGCGAGAGGCAGAGAGCTGGGGTCGCATTGCTTATTGCTCCCCAGCTCAGTTGCCAAGTGTTGGAGTTCACTCCGGTGAATGAGAGGGTCGCGTCCCTACGCCTTTAGTTCGGGGACAGGTCTCTCACCGTTGTCTCGGCCTACGGGCCGAGAGGCAGTGCAGAGTACCCAACCTTCTTGGAGTCCCTGGGAGGGGTACTAGATAGCGCTCCAACTGGGGACTCCATTGTTCTGCTGGGGGATTTCAACGCTCACGTGGGCGGTGACAGTGAGACCTGGAGGGGGGTGATCGGGAAGCACAGCCTCCCCGATGTGAACCCGAGTGGTGTTCAATTGTTGGACGTCTGTGCTAGTCAAAATTTGTCCATCACGAACACCATGTTTGAGCACAAGGGTGTCCATAAGTGCACGTGGCACCAGGACACTCTGAGCTGGAGGTCAATGATCGACTTTGTAGTCGTATCATCTCACCTTCGGCCACGTGTCTCGGACACTCGAGTGAAGAGAGGGGCAGAGCTGTTGACTGATCACCACCTGGTGGTGAGTTGGATCCGCTGGGAGGGTAGGAAGCCGATCAGACCTGGCAGGCCCAAACATATCGTGAGGGTCTGCTGGGAACGACTGGCGGAACCCTCTGTCAGCGAGGTCTTCAACTCCCACCTCCAGGAGAGCTTCTCCCAGATCCCGGGGGAGGTTGGAGACATGGAGTCCGAGTGGACCATGTTCTCCACCTCCACTGTCGATGCGGCTGCTTGTAGCTGTGGTCGCAAGGTCTCTGGTGCCTGTCGCGGCGGCAATCCCCAAACCCGGTGGTGGACACCGGAAGTAAAGGATGCCGTCAAGCTGAAGAAAGAGTCCTACTTATCTTTGTTGGTAGGTGGGACCCCAGAGGCAGCTGACAGGTACTGGCAGGCCAAGCATGCCACAGCCCATGCAGTCACAGAGGCAAAAACCCGGGTCTGGGAGGAGTTCGGGGAGGCTATGGAGGAGGACTATCGGTCGGCCTCGAAGAGATTCTGGCAAACCGTCCGACGCGTCAGGAGGCTGAAGCAGCTCTCCACCAGCACTGTTTACGGTGCGGGTGGGGAGCTGTTGACCCTGACTGGGGATGTTGTCAGGTGGTGGAAAGAGCACTTCGAGGATCTCCTCAATCCCATCATCACGTCTTCCGAAGAGGAAGCAGAGACTGGGGACTCAGAGGCGGACTCATCCATTACCCAGGCCGAAGTCACCGAGGTGGTTAGAAAGCTCCTCGGTGGCAAGGCTCCTGGGGTGGATGAAATCCGTCCTGAGTACCTTAAGTCTCTGGATGTTGTGGGGCTGTCTTGGCTGACACGCCTCTGCAACATCGCGTGGCGATCGGGGACAGTGCCTCTGGATTGGCAGACCGGGGTGGTGGTCCCTCTGTTTAAGAAGGGGGACCGGAGGGTGTGTTCCAACTATAGGGGGATCACACTCCTCAGCCTCCCCGGTAAGGTCTATTCCAGAGTACTGGAGAGGAGAATTCGACCGATGGTCGAACCTCGGATTCAGGAGGAGCAGTGTGGTTTTCGTCCTGGTCGCGGCACACTAGACCAGCTCTACACGCTCCATCGGGTGCTCGAGGGTTCATGGGAGTTCGTCCAACCAGTCCACATGTGTTTTGTGGATCTGGAGAAGGTGTTCGACCGTGTCCCTTGGGGCGCCCTGTGGGGAGTGCTCCGGGAGTACGGGGTCCGGGGTCCTTTGCTAAGGGCTATCCGGTCCCTGTACGACTGCAGCAGGAGCTTGGTTCGCATTGCCGGTAGTAAGTCAAACCTGTTTCCAGTGCACATTGGCCTCCGCCAGGGCTGCCCTTTGTCACCGGTTCTGTTCATTATTTTTATGGACAGAATTTCTAGGCGCAGCCAGGGTGTAGAGGGGGTCTGGTTTGGGAACCACAGAATCTCGTCTCTGCTGTTTGTGGACGATGTGGTTCTGTTGGCTTTGTCAAATCAGGACCTTCAGCGTGCACTGGGGCAGTTTGCAGCCGAGTGTGAAGCGTCCGGGATGAAAATCAGCACCTCCAAATCCGAGGCCATGGTTCTCGACCGGAAAAAGGTGCTTTGCCCTCTTCAGGTCGGTGGAGTGTCCTTGCCTCAAGTGGAGGAGTTTTAGTATCTCGGGGTCTTGTTCACGAGTGAGGGACGGATGGAGCGTGAGATCGATAGATGGATCGGTGCAGCATCTGCAGTGATGCGGTCGCTGTATCGGACCGTCGTGGTGAAGAGAGAGCTGAGTAGGGGGGCAAAGCTCTCGATTTACCGATCGATCTACGTTCCGATCCTCACCTATGGTCATGAGATTTGGCTCATGACCGAAAGAACGAGATCGCGAGTACAAGCGGCCGAGATGAGTTTCCTCCACAGGGTGGCTGGGCGCTCCCTTAGAGATAGGGTGAGGAGCTCGGTCACTTGGGAGGAGCTCGGAGTTGAGCCGCTGCTCCTGCATGTCGAAAGGAGTCAGTTGAGGTGGCTCAGTCATCTTTTCCGGATGCCCCGTGGACGCCTCGCTGGAGAGGTGTTCCGGGCACGTCCCACTGGGAGGAGGCCCTGGGGCAGGCCCAGGACAAGCTGGAGGGACTACATCTCTCGGCTGGCTTGGGAACGCCTTGGGGTTCCCCCGGAGGAGCTGGGGGAGGTGTGTGTGGATCGGGAGGTCTGGGTGGCTTTGCTTGAGCTGCTGCCCCCGCGACCCGACTCCGGATAAAGCGGAAGAAAATGGATGGATGGATGGATGATTATCAAAAATTAATGTCTTTACTTTGATGTACTGTCTTTGATCTTGTCTTTGATTCTGTTCTCTATTTTCATATATACATATACGCATGTGTGAGAGTTCATGTACAATTACTCTTTTAATTAATCACTCATTGTCAAAGCAATCATATACACTGAACTGTTCAAGTAATCATTAAAACTGCTAACACAGGAAAGTGAACAGATGATGTTTGGCTTAGTGAATGTGCAGACTGTTTTGCTAAAGCTATGTTTTTGCTAAGCGCAGATGTGCGTCTTTAATTAACGGGTCAGCCTTGAGGGAAGAGCAGTGTGACCGGCACACTGGTTCAGGGCTGAACGTTGTTATCAGAGGACTAGGAGACTGGAGGCTTAAAGCCATAACAGTTTTCATATCAACGTGAGACCAGACTCTGTGTCTTTTCCTTGTTTTGTCCTATATGCTTGTATGTAACTTTATTCAATAAATAGGAGAGGCAGATGGGCGGGGCCCTTCAGAGCGGATGAGACGGTGGTTGGCGAGGGGTCACACTCGTTTTCTCTCTCCTGATCAGGAAAAAGAAATTCAGTGTCTCCTGCATGATTATTTTCTGTGTTAACTGAGTTGTTCTTTTCAGGCCCAACTCTGAACAACTCTGACAGTGACCATGGGTCATCTACAGAGGGACAGATGGATCATACTTGTATTGTCCGCTTGATAAAAGGGATTCAATAAAATGTGTTTTTTTATATGTGTGTGGTTTTATTTTTTCTTAAATACGTCCATGTCCGTCTTGATATCAGGCAGTTTCCCGCACCTTTTACAAGACGGCGATGGTAGCTGAAATGTGTTGCGTCACCAGCAGCTGAGGAGCTAAATCTCTGCATGGCTTCACCAAAAACTGTTGACCCCAGTGAGATCCTTAGTTTGAGGCTCATTAACATCAGATCATTGTCTTCAAAGTCATTGCTGGTGAATGATTTAATTATAGATCATTGCCTAGATATGATTGGGTTATGTGAAACCTGGCTTAAATCCACAGCTGTCCTTCCTATGAATGAGGCCTGCCAACTGGTGTACACTTTTAGTCACGTTTCTCGTTATATGAGGCGGGGGGGGGGGGGGGGGGGGGGGGGGTGTTGCTTTTATTTTTAAATCCAGGTTAACCTTATTAACTGTTGGGGTAATAAATATAATTAGTTTGAGCATGCCCACGATGCTAAGTATTGTCAGGGTCAGAAAAATGGAAATCAGTTATGTTACTTTGTCACTGTTTATAGGCCTCCTGGCCCATACTCTGACTCCTTAGATGAATTTGGTGTGTTCATCTCTAGTCTGTCAACTAGTGCAGATAACATCTTGATTGCTGGTGACTTTAACATTCATATAAATAAGCCATCTGATCTCCTCTGCAAATCAATTATGGAAATTGTGGTGCATTGGGAGTCCAGCAATGAATTCAGGACTCAGCGCACATTAGTGGAAATAGCCTGGATTTGGTTCTCGCACGTGGCTTTGCTGTCACGAATATCAGCATCTTGCCTCGTGCATTGGTGGTCTCTGACCATTCTTTTATTAGGTTTACATTTACGCTGCCATGTATGGTGGAGCAACAACCTTGTTTATTACTGCAGCGACATAGTAAACCTTGAACTATGACTAAACTTGAAGGTAGACTGCCTGACATTTTAACTTCAAGTCTGGTGAATGTTCAGTCAGTGGACAGTCTTTCGGATAGCTTAAATTCAGCGCTCAAAACCACATTTGATAAGATTGCACCTTTAGGAAGGCCATGCCTTCCCAAGGCACAGTCACCTTGGTTCAACAGTTACTTGCGTGACTTCAGGCAGAAGGCTAGCGGTTTGGAACGGAAATGGTGTAGTTCCAAATTAGAGTGAATTATTGGTTAAGCAAATAAGATTAATAAATGGAATAGTTTTGACAGTGCTGAATGCTTGGTCTCCAAAGTAAAGGTCAAACAAGGTCAATGTCCATTGGGTGCTATGACATGTGACATATGTTACACTGTAACATAAACTAAGCAAGACACATGATGCAAACTGTTACTTTTTAAAACTCGATTAACTCAACCAATAATTTGCATAATTTTTTACCAAAATTGGAGCAACTTTAAGTTTTGACCCCTGTACAAACTGAAATTGACCTTTGTCTTCTTCTTTTACCCCGTAACTCTATAACATTCAGTCATAGATAGTCCAAACTATACCTTTTGGGAATCTTTGCGATCAGGCAAATAATGTGGTGTAGATTTCAATATGCTTTTACCATCTTTTAATTTTGACCCCTGTGTAATTCTTCAATTGACGCCTAACCTGGCTGCCAATTGAAAATTCAAGTGGCCAATCAGTTTTTTTTAAAGAGTTAATGATTATTTGTGCCAAATTTGATGTTTGCAGGATTCCACTCTAAATATTCTCTTATCTGCTGCACTGTATATGAGATGTAAGATGCTGATCCTCAGTGCCCTCAGTGGTATTGGGACACTTGGTATTTCACACATTTTAATTTGTTCATTCCATTTCAAATGCATTTTTTTCTTCTAAAATTATCTTCCTTAAACTGAAAACAAATCGCTACAACTTGATATAAATTAATTACAAATATTAAATCCAGCTTCCAGATGAAGTGGTGTAGATGAGGATTTTCTTAAAAAGACCTGATAGTTCAGCTACAATTTTACAGAAAGTACATCTGAGATATAAGCCAAGACTTGATGTTTTGGTCAAAGAAACTTTTGCATTTCTTCATAATTGATGGAAATAAAGTCCAAGACATATTCAGTGACTTGGAAACGTTCATGTTTCCATCCCGTGACTTGTCTGAAGAAAACTGGCAATAAAACTGATTATTATTTCCAGGTAAGATCATTTTTGAATTTTTTATTCTTTATATATATATATATATGTGTGTGTGTGTGTGTGTGTGTGTGTGTGTGTGTGTGTGTGTGTGTGTGTGTGTGTGTGTGTGTATTTCTTGCATTTGAAATGCCATAAAAATGTGTGAAATACTTTTGGAGGGCACTCTGAACCTTATGATGAGTGCAAAATGAGTGTGGTATTATTACTGTTTTGTTTAAGAATGTTTAATTTACACTTTTGCTGCACTTTGTGTGAAATCATAGTCATATCGTACTGATATGACAACATTGAGATACGATAATTTCGCCATATTGTACAGCCCTATGTCAACTCGCTGAAAACTTGAAGTGGTGGGGAGTTAAGAGGGCTGTAATTAGGGAGGTCAACTGAAAGGCAAAAAAAGAATAATGCTTAAAAAGGCAGGGGCTCTGGGAGGTAGGTCCTCCCCCCAAAAGCTGAAAGGCAGAAAAAGGAAAATGCTTAAAAAGGTGGGGGGGAGCAGAGCCCCCCCCCCCGAAACTGACAGGTTTTAGCCATGCTAATGCTCCCCTGAAGCATTTACTCAAAAAAAAAAAAGTCTGAAGGAACTATATGACATGGTGAGATGCTGAAGAGCTTTGCTCGTTCATGTCCGTGACATATACATATTATATAGATAGATTATAGATATAGATTATAAGCATGTACTATTGGACACAAAGCAGTCCTATTATTCTGATTTGATTGCTAAAAACAAGCATAATTCAAAGTTTTGTTTGACACGGTAGCATTTCTCATTCATGGACAGCCACCTGTTGGTCGCTCTCCTTTTTCACCATAGGACTTCCTGGATTATTTCGAGTAGAAAATAGAAGATATTAGGTTGAGCATATCTCAGCACACCTTGGTCCAGCCACTGCGCCCTGCTGTTGAGTTGGGTGCTACCTTCGGGGTGTTGCCTAGATTTAAAGAATTTAATCGTACCTCATGAGGCGTGCTGACGAAACTCGTGATGTCTACAAAAAGTACAACCTGCTTATTTGATCCCATACCAACAAAACTGTTTAAGGACCTATGGCCCATTCTTTGGCCAACTGTGCTGGAAATTATTAATCTCTCACTAACTTCTGGATCTGTTCCTAAATATTTCAAATCTGCAGTGATTAAACTATTACTTAAGAAATCTAATCTTGACCCTAGTGTATTGAAAAATTATAGGCCAATATCAAAACTATCATTTTGTTCTAAAATTCTGGAAAAAGTGGTTTCACGGCAGCTTGTGGACTACCTTACTGAGAATAATCTTTTTGATCCTTTCTTATTTATGTCCATATAAATACAGCAATCAGACACATGTGCCTCACAGCCGACAGTTGTTTGTCCATGACTGTCCAAACAGTAGGTGTTGCCCTGCTTGTCATTCATGTCATTTCATGACTGTATGTCTGTGACCCTGGGTCATCTACAGAGGAACAGAAGGTTCATACTTGTATTGCCTGCTGGATAAGAGGGATTCAGTACAATGCGTTGTTTTCATATGGTGTGTGGTTTTATTTATTTTTTTAATACGTCCATATCCTTCCAGATATCAGGCAGTTTCTCCCACCATTCATGGGACAGCAATGGTAGCTCAGTGGTAAAGTTATTTTAACTTATAAGTCTGTCAGCAGCCTTTTGAACCAGTTGCTGGATTGTGATAAACCAGAAAATAGAATATTGCAGTCGTCCCATCAAGCAGCAACAAATGCATGAATCAGGGTCTCAGCATCCGCCATAGACAGGATGGGACGAATCTTCACTATATTTTGCAGGTGGAAGAAAGCATTCCTCGTAATATCTCTAATGTGGAGGTCAAAGGACAACGTAGGATCAAAAATTACCCCGAGGTTCCTCACTTTGTCAGTGTGATGTATGACACATGAGCCTAGGCTAAGTGTTAGCTGGGCAAATTGATGCCGATGTGTCACTGGACGAAGAACCATCAAATCAGTCTTATCAGAGTTTAAAAGTAGGAAATTGCTAGACATCCAGTTTCTCACTGATGCAAGGCAATCTTCTAAGGATTTTATGTGAATGAGATTGCCAGCAGTTATCGGCATGTATAACTGAGGATCATCAGCATAGCAATGAAAGGTAATCCCAAAACACTGCAATATGTGCCCAAGGGGAACTATATAAATGGAGAAAAGCAGGGGGTCTAAGAGGTTCATGAGAGGTTAATAATTTCCAGCACAGTCAGCCCAAGAGTGGGCCACAGGTCCTTAAACAGTTTTGTTGGTATAGGATCAAATAAGCATGTTGTGCTTTTGGTAGATGTTACGAGTTTCGTCAGCATGCCTAGTGAGATGCGATCAAATTCTGTAAATCTAGGAAATACCTCAGTGATGGCACCCACCTCGATAACAGGGTGTGGTGGCTGGATTAAGGCATGCTGGGATATATTTAACCTAATGTCATCTATTTTCTTCTCGAAGTAATCAAAGAAATCTTGGGCTGTAAAGGGAAAACAACTTACAGGTGGTTGTCCATGAATAAGTATTGCCACCATGTTAAACAAGAACTTTGAATTATGCTTGTTTTTGTTTATCAAATCAGAGTAATAGGCCCGCATTGTAGTCCATAATGCATGCTTATAGTCTAAGATAGCATCACACAACGCAAGGTGGAATACTTCTCATTTTGAACTACGGCATTTTCATTCTAGACGTCTAGCTTTATGCTTGAGGCCAGGCAAGTAATCATTGAACCAAGGTGACTGTGTTGTAGTGGGGGAAGCGTGATTTTAATAGAGGAAAAGTGAATGCAAAAATCAAAACTTGCTGTATGCACAATTTCTCATCTTTCTTTTGATCCAGCACAATCATGAATTCGGATCAATCTTAATCACTCAATCTTCAAACACTCTTTGATTCTCAAGTGGCTAAATGTCTGCCTAACATTGGCAGACTAATATGACAATGTCAAACAGCTAGCATTTACGCAGGTGTTCCGCAACTCACTTAAGGTGAAGAGATACAAGGTTTAATCTGTCTATTTCCATTTATAAAATGAGAATGTTAAAGGCCAACGTGGCTGTATGTGCCAAATCGTTTCTAGAGTCAAAGTGGATGTGTCTGGAAATATCTGAAAGGTTTTAATAACACCCTTCAAACCACTTATTATAATTGTGAAAGTAATTGGACAGACCATCATGCCAGAGTTCCTGTGTGTTGCTTGAGCGAGCAGAATAAGGTCGGGTCAGTTTGAGAGCTTTTTAGAAATGTACTGTTGTATGCAACTGGATGACACGAAACCCACAATAAAAGGAAAAAAAAATGGTGCTTTCTTTCATATCGTTACCATCGAAACACAGTTCAGTTAGTATGAATAGAAAGAGAGAGAAGGAGAAGGATCAAAACAGTTTTCTGGGTTTTGATGATGAACCCAAATATATGTTTTAATGGGGAAGATCCATTTTACGACAGAGTAGGTGACAGGTTGGCAATGCAATTGAAATGTTACGTAAACAGTCTCATGACCCTATTTTTGAATGAGAAAGACTCAACATATCTTTCTGTTTCACTGTGCTGTTATCTATCCACTATCAAAACAAAAATAATAAGACTAGAGATGTGTGAGTGAACTCAGAAATGATACTGCATAAAAATGATGCCATATGAGTTGTTTACGAGGGCTGTCCGTAAAGTATAGGTCCTTTTTATTTTTTCAAAAACTATATGGATTTCATTCATATGTTTTTACGTCAGACATGCTTGAACCCTCGTGCGCATGCGTGAGTTTTTCCACGCCTGTCGGTGACGTCATTCGCCTGTGAGCACTCCTTGTGGGAGGAGTCGTCCAGCCCCTCATCGGAATTCCTTTGTCTGAGAAGTTGCTGAGAGACTGGCGCTTTGTTTGATCAAAATTTTTTCTAAACCTGTGAGACACATCGAAGTGGACATGGTTCGAAAAATTAAGCTGGTTTTCAGTGAAAATTTTAACAGCTGATGAGAGATTTTGAGGTGATTCTGTCGCTTTAAGGACTTTTCACGGTGCGAGACGTCGCGCAGCGCTCTCAGGCGGCGTCATCAGCCTGTTTCAAGCTTAAAACCTCCGCATTTCAGGCTTTATTGATCCAGGACGTCGTGAGAGAACAGAGAAGTTTCAGAAGAAGTCGGTTTCAGCATTTTATCCGGATATTCCACTGTTAAAGGAAATTTTTTTAATGAAAGACGTGTGGGCGGATTGCAGCGTCGGCTCGCAGCCGCCGCGACGCTCCGCCACAGGAAAAACACCTCTGTTGGAAGCCTTGAGGACACGGAACATCTCCAGCTGATAAAGAATTTCTCATATACTCACTCCACTGAAAGCCATCAAAAGCCGCCTGGATTTTACAAATGGTTATCAACACGGAGGTGTTTTTCCTCTGCCGCCGCGCCGCGTCGGCTGCGTCCCGACGCGCGGACCCGTCCGCACGTCTTTCATTAAAAAAATCTCCTTTAACAGTGGAATATCCGGATAAAATGCTGAAACCGACTTCTTCTGAAACTTCTCTGTTCTCTCACGACGTCCTGGATCAATAGAGCCTGAAATGTGGAGGTTTTAAGCTTGAAACAGGCTGATGACGCTGCCTGAGAGCGCTGCGCGACGTCTCGCACCGTGGGAAGTCCTTAAAGCGACAGAATCACCTCAAAATCTCTCATCAGCTGTTAAAATTTTCACTGAAAACCAGCTTAATTTTTCGAACCATGTCCACTTCGATGTGTCTCACAGGTTTAGAAAAAATTTTGATCAAACAAAGCGCCAGTCTCTCAGCAACTTCTCAGACAAAGGAATTCCGACGAGGGGCTGGACGACTCCTCCCACAAGGAGTGCTCACAGGCGAATGACGTCACCGACAGGCATGGAAAAACTCACGCATGCGCACGAGGGTGCAAGCATGTCTGACGTAAAAACATATGAATGAAATCCATATAGTTTTTGAAAAAAATAAAAAGGACCTATACTTTACGGACAGCCCTCGTACATGTATTATATATCAATGGTGGGAAATGTTTTCTGTTCAAATTTCTGAATTTACAAACTGGTCAGTCTATACTGAGGAACGCAATCAGTACATTTACATGAGGGATGCACCAATCAGATGTTTTGGATTGCTGTCAGCTCGATATTGGCCAAAATTTGTTGTGTGGGCCGCTGGAGAGGAGGTACTGCTGGCCCACCACCAGAGGGCGTCCTGCCTGAATGGCGGGCTTCAGGCACAAGAGGGCGCAGCCGGAAATGACAGCTACCACTCATTACCACCTGACAGCTGTCACTCATCACCACTTCATCACCACATCCCATATAAGCCGGGCAGCAACTCCACCTCCCTGCCGAGATATTGTCTACCCGTCAGGTAAACTGCTCAGCCTGCAAAATATTACAGTAGTAACGTCTTTACTTCTGTGTGAGTTAATCCCTAACTTTGCAGATGAACGTTTGTGCGCTACAGAGTAGTCATTGTGTTTGGGGAGTTGGCGTACTCCGCTCCTCGGTTGTGGACTGCTAGTGTGACATCAGGATCTGCATTTATTTTGGGAGTATTGTGATTAAGAGGTGGAGGTGTTTCCCACCATTGTACTGACTGTTTGCTGGGTGTTCACGCACCCACCATCACCTGTTCTGTTCTTCCTGCCAGCAGTACCAGATCTGACAGTTGGAGGCAGTGGCCACCTGGGGACTCAGCGCTTGGTGGCTCCGGTGTGGTCCAGATCCGCTGGCAGTGGAAAGCGTGTGGGGCCCGGCTCTTCTCTGGACAGGCATCTTCTATCCTCGAGCCTGCCCACACGTCACCTAGTATTATTTACTGTTATTCTAAACTGTATTTGTCTGTTTTTCCATTGTGCACATTCACAACATTAAATTGTTGTATTTTGGCTTATCCATTGTCCGTTCATTTACGCCCCCTGTTGTGGGTCCGTGTCACTACACTTTTCCAACAGGATATCTCGGCCAACGTCATGGATCCCGAGGGGCGTCAACCATCGAGTGAACCACCAATGGAAACGCAGGGTGCACAGGCGCTGGCAGGAGGCATATTAGGTGTGCTGCAGCAAATCTTAACTGCCTTCACTGCTCGGTTGGACTTGGTGACCAAGCAGAATGTTATTCTCAATCGGAGGATGGAGGCTGTCACCGCCCAGGTGGAAGCGTGCACACAGGGCGCTGCTGCAGCACCTCCTCCTGCTGTTCAGGCGCCGAATACAGATATTCCACTGGTCATTCAACGAACCCCCCCACCGTCCCCTGAAGCATACATAAGCCCTCCGGAGCCGTACGGAGGTTGTGTAGAGGCGTGCGCAGACTTCCTGATGCAGTGTTCACTCGTCTTTGCACAGCGACCCGTTATGTACGCGTCAGACTCCAGCCGGGTGGCTTATGTTATTAATCTGCTTCGAGGTAAGGCACGCGCCTGGGCTATGGTGCTCTGGGAGCAGAATGCATGGCTCCTAATGATATATACTGAGTTTGTGAGGGAGTTCAGACTGGTGTTCGATCACCCACATAGAGGCGAGACCGCTTCGAGTGTGCTGCTGTCTATGAGACAGGGGCGTCGGAGTGCAGCCGAGTATGCAGTCGCCTTCCGCATCGCGGCAGCGAGGGCCAGCTGGAATACTGTTGCACTCCGCACCGCCTTTGTAAACGGACTGTCTCTGGTCCTTAAGGAGCACCTGGTGGCTAAGGACAAGCCGCAGGATTTAGACGGGCTTATCGACCTGGTAGTATGGTTAGACAACCGATTAGCAGAACGTCGATGGGAGTGGGGCGAAGGGTGTGGTCAGGCACGAGCCGTCCCTCTTCCTTCTGGGTCTGAAAGGTAGCCGTCTTCTCCATGCTCCACAGCCAGAGGGCTCCGTGTGGCAACAGCTCCCCCTGCTGACATTGTTAGGGAAACGAGCAGGGCCAAAATTAGATCAGATGACAGATTGAGGAGGCTGGCCCGCAGGGAGTGTTTTCTTTGCAGCTCAAAAGAGCATATACAGAAAAACTGCCCCAAACGGCCAAAACAACAACACTCGCCCTTAGAGACTGGGCTAAGGGTGGGTCATAACACGCACGAGGGGTGTGCACATAAATCTGCACGACTCCCAGTTACGATCATGAGTGGGGATCTAACCCTTCACGCCCCAGCACTGGTGGACACGGGGTCGGAAGGGAATCTGTTGGACAGCAGATGGGCAAAGGAAGTGGGGCTCCCTCTAGTGGCCCTTCCTTCACCATTGAAGGTACGGGCACTAGATGACACCCTTCTCCCTTTAATCACACACAAGACACAGCCCATAACATTGGTTGTGTCTGGGAATCATCGGGAGGAGATTGTGTTTTTTGTAACACCTTCTACCTCCCGCGTTATTTTGGGCTTCCCATGGATGATAAAACACAATCCCCGGATTGATTGGCCATCTGGGGTTGTGGGTCAGTGGAGCGAAACCTGCCACCGGGAGTGTTTAGGATCCTCGGTTCCCCCCGGTATGACCGCTAACGAGGAGGTTAAAGTCCCCCCCAATCTGACGGCGGTGCCTGAGGAGTACCATGATCTTGCTGATGTCTTCAGCAAAGATCTGGCACTCACTCTTCCCCCACACCGTCCGTATGATTGCGCCATTGATTTGATCCCGGGCGTCGAGTACCCGTCCAGCAGGCTGTACAACCTCTCACGTCCAGAGCGCGAATCAATGGAGACCTACATCCGGGACTCGTTAGCTGCTGGGCTGATCTGGAACTCCACCTCCCCGATGGGTGCTGGTTTATTTTTTGTGGGCAAGAAAGATGGCGGACTCCGTCCATGCATCGATTACAGGGGGCTGAACGAGATTACGGGTCGCAACCGATACCCGTTGCCCCTGTTGGATTCAGTGTTCACGCCCCTGCATGGAGCCAAAATATTTACAAAACTTGATCTTCGTAATGCGTACCACCTGGTTCGGATCTGGAAGGGAGACGAATGGAAGACGGCATTCAACACCCCGTTAGGTCATTTTGAGTACCTGGTCATGCCATTCGGCCTCACAAACGCCCCCGCCACGTTCCAAGCATTGGTAAATGACGTCTTGCGGGACTTCCTGCATCGGGTCATCTTCGTATATCTAGATGATATTCTCATCTTCTCCCCGGATCCTGAGACTCATGTCAAGCATGTACGTCAGGTCCTGCAGCGGTTGTTGGAGAACCGGCTGTTTGTGAAGGGCGAGAAGTGCGAGTTCCACCGCACTTCTTTGTCCTTCCTGGGGTTTATAATCTCCTCCAGCTCCGTCACCTCTGATCCGGCCAAGGTTGCGGCGGTGAGAGAATGGCCCCAACCGACAAGCCGTAGGAAACTGCAACAGTTCCTCGGCCTTGCAAATTTCTACAGGAGGTTCATTAAGGGTTACAGTCAGGTTGTTGGTCCCCTGACAGCCCTGACCTCCCCAAAAGTCCCCTTCACCTGGTCGGATCGGTGCGAAGCCATGTTTAGGGAGTTGAAACACCTGTTTTCGACTGCACCGGTTCTGGTGCAGCCCGATCCTAGCTGCCAGTTTGTCGTTTAAGTGGATGCCTCTGACTCAGGGATAGGAGCCGTGCTGTCCCAGAGCAGGGAGTCCGATAAGGTCCTCCACCCTTGTGCCTATTTTTCCCGCAGGTTGACCCCGGCAGAAAGGAACTATGACGTCGGCAATCGGGAACTCCTAGTGGTAAAAGAGGCTCTTGATGTTGTGAAAGTGTAGTGACACGGACCCACAACAGGGGGCGCAAATGAACGGCCAATAGATGAGCCAAAAAGTAACAATTTAATGTTGTGAAATGTGCACAACGAATATACAGACAATCTCAGAATATAATTACAGTCAATCCACAAAGATGATGTGTGGGCAGGCTCGAGGATAGAAGACGTCTGTCCTGAGAGGAGCCGGAACCACACGATTTCCGCCGCCACAGAACCTGGTGAATACTGGAGCCGCCAAGTCCCGAATTCCCAGGTGATCACCGTCCCCGACTGTCGGATCTGGTACTGCTGGCGAGAACAAAGACAGTCAAGTGTGGGTGTGTGTACACCCAGTAACAACAACGGTGGGAATGCCACCTCCACCTCTCACTCAGAATGCTGATGTATTTACAGTAATCCCTCAGAGGAAAAGAGTGCCGTCCTGCACTCACTCAGCCTCCACAGGAAGATGGACCGGTACTCCTGCAAACACTCACAATATACAGCTTAAGATAAACACAAATGGCTGATGATATTACCTCCAATGAAGTATGATATCTCGGCGATGAGGTGGAGATGACGTCTGGGTTTTATGGAGTGAGATGATGAAGAATGAGTGACAGCTGTCAGGAAGTAATGAGTAACAGCTGTCACTCCTGGCTGTGTCCGTGGCGGCAGCGCCCTCTCGTGCCTGAAGCCCGCACTTCAGGCAGGGCGCCCTCTGGTGGTGGGCCAGCAGTACCTCCTCTTCTGGCGGCCCACACAACACTTGAGGAGTGGAGACACCTGTTGGAGGGAGCCGTGGTACCATTTACGGTTTTCACGGACCATCGGAACCTGTAGTACATCCGGACCACCAGGCGTCTGAACCCCAAGCAAGCCCGCTGGTCACTGTTCTTCGGGCGTTTTGACTTCCAGATCACCTACCACCCCGGGACCAAGAACCAAAGATCCGATGCCTTGTCCCGGGTACATGAATAGGAAGTCAAAACCGAGCTGTCAGATCCAACAGAAACCATCATCCCCGAGTCCACTATCATGGCCACCCTCACCTGGGACGTGGAGAAGACCATCCGGGAGGCCCTGGCATGGAACCCGGACCCGGGGACTGGCCCGAGGAACAAACTCTACGTTCCACCAGAAGCCAGAGCTGCAGTCCTGGACCTCTGTCATGGTTCTAAGCTCTCCTCCCACCCAGGGGTGCGAAGAACTATGGCAGTGGTCCGGCAGCACTTCTGGTGGGGATCCATGGAAGCGACGTCCGGGAGTATGTCCAGGCCTGTACCACCTGCGCTAGGGGCAAGGCTGACCATCAACGAGCACAGGGACTCCTCCAGCTGTTACCTGTGCCTCATCGCCCCTGGTCCCACATCGGCCTGGACTTCATCACGGGGCCTCCCACCGTCCCAGGGCATGACAACCATCCTCACGATAGTGGACCAGTTCTCCAAGGTGGCCCACTTCGTGGCCCTCCCGAAGCTCCCGATGGTCCAGGAGACAGCAGACCTCCTGGTCCACCATGTCGTATGTCTGCATGGGATTCCATCTGACATTGTCTCTGACCGTGGTCACCAGTTCTCCTCGCAAGTCTGGAGGAGTTTCTGTAGGGAACTGGGGGCCACCGTAAGCCTCTCGTCCGAGTACCATCCCTAGACGAACGGACAGGCAGAGCGGGCGAACCAGGATTTGGAGCAGGCCCTCCGCTGCGTGACCTCCGCGCACCTGATGGCCTGGAGCAGCCATCTGGCCTGGATCAAGTACGCTCGTTGAGGGAGAGGTCGGCGTGCCCTCGGTCCAGGCCCGCCTAAGAAGGTGCCGTCGCATGTGGCGTACTGCCCGCTCTGCCCTGCTTAAAGCCCGGATGAGGGCCAAGGCCCATGCAGACCGCCGGCGTTCCCCGGCCCCTACATACCAGCCCAGGCCGGAGGATTGGCTATCCACCAAGGACATCCCACTCAATGTTGAATCCCAAAAGCTGAAAGACCGTTTCATTGGACCATATTCCATCCTGAAAGTCCTCAGTCCGGCCGCAGTGAAGCTGAAGCTACCAGCTTCACTGCGGATTCATCCTGTATTTCACGTGTCATGCATCAAACCCTGCCACTCATCACCACTCTGCACCCCCGGACCGGCGCCACCTCCTGCCCGGATCATTGACGGGGAGCTGGCATGGACGGTTCGCAGGCTCCTGGATGTCCGTCGAAAGGGCCGGGGGTTGCAGTATCTGGTGGACTGGGAGGGTTATGGACCCGAAGAGCGCTCCTGGGTGAAGAGGAGCTTGGACCCGGCCCTCCTGGCCGACTTCTACACCCGATCAATCAATCAATCAATTGATTGATTGATTGATTGTCCTGCCTGAATGGCGGGCTTCAGGCATGAGATGGCGCAGCCGGGAATGACAGCTGCCACTCATTACCACCTGACAGCTGTCACTCATCACCACTTCATCACCACATCCCATATAAGCCGGGCAGCAACTCCACCTCCCTGCCGAGATATCATCTACCCATCAGGTAAACTGCTCAGCCTGCAAAATATTACAGTAGTAACGTCTTTACTTCTGTGTGAGTTAATCCCTAACTTTGCAGAAGAACGTTTGTGCGCTACAGAGTAGTCGTTGTGTTTGTGGAGTTGGCGTACTCTGCTCCTCGGTTGTGGACTGCTAGTGTGACATCAGGATCTGCATTTATTTCGGGAGTATTGTGATTAAGAGGTGGAGGTGTTTCCCACCATTGTACTGACTGTTTGCTGGCACCCACCATCACCTGTTCTGTTCTTCCTGCCAGCAGTACCAGATCTGACAGTCGGAGGCAGTGGCCACCTGGGGACTCAGCGCTTGGTGGCTCTGGTGTACTCCAGATCCGCTGGCAGTGGAAAGCGTGTGGGGCCCGGCTCTTCTCTGGACAGGCGTCTTCTATCCTCGAGCCTGTCCACATGTCACCTAGTATTATTGACTGTTATTCTAAACTGTATTTGTCTGTTTTTCCGTTGTGCACATTCACAACATTAAATTGTTGTATTTTGGCTTATCCATTGTCCGTTCATTTACGCCCCCTGTTGTGGGTCTGTGTCACTACACTTTCCCAACAAAATTACTGCATTGGACATTGGAAATATAAATTAATTAATAAATAAAATCCAATCCTCTCCGAGTCCTCCTTTGCATATTTGAGTCATGTTGTCAAGGTGTCTGCTATGTATTTTTTTTTTCCTTTCGGGGGTGTAGAATATTTCTTTCACAGTTTGAGCTGATGTTTTGTCAGATGGCTTGGTTACCAAAATACATCCATACAAATGTATTTATTAAGAACTTAGATGTTTTAAGATATGGAACAACAAAACAAAACATGGCATTGGTATCTGCTGATACTGAAGATTCCAATATGAGTATTGTATCGGACATGAATGAGTTGTATTTTGCCTTTCCTAGTTTGTAACTGACAAATATGATGTATAAAACAACCACCACAACAACAAACGTCTAATTTTCTTCCAGTGAAGATGTTAGATAAGAATTTTATTCCTTCATACACATCTTCACATGGTGTGCCACCACTGTATGAAGTTTCACTCATATCCACTAATTGGATTACTTCTAAGCATCTTATATATATTACTCTGGAACCACCTCTACATCCAAACAGTTCAGTTGTTAACCCCACTCATTAACAGAAGATCATTATCCTCAAAATAATTGTTGATTAATGATCTAATTATTGATCATCACTTAGATATGATTGGGTTATGTGAAACCTGGTTTAAACCACCAGCTGTCCTCCCCTTAAATGAGGCCTGCCCACCAGCATATACATTTAGTCAGCTTTTTTTTAAATGTGTTGCAGGCATCCATTTGAAAATGAGCAAATATTTGCACAAAAACAACAAAGTTTATCAGTTTGAATATTAAATATCTTGTCTTTGTGGTGTATTCAATTGAGTATAGGTTGAAGAGGATTTGCAAATCATTGTATTGTGTTGTTATTTACATTTCACACAATGTCTCAACTTCATTGGAATTGGGGTTGTAAATATCATTAACCATTTTGTAGGTTCATAGTGATTTGCATTGTCTCAATTTTATATTTGGGCTTCATTGTGAAAAAGGCAAATTTCTGTATTGGAGACAATTTGCAAATGAATTTCCTTCATGCTTGAGGGTTTCATAAAGGCATTTGTCCTGACTGAGATTGAACACAGTTGAATGATCTTATCCATATTCCAGTGTTCCTTAGAAAGCTGTTTTCCAACATGCAACTCTTACATTTTCATGTCCTCAGGTGCAGCAAGTGTTACTGATTGGATCGCCTTTTTTAGGTTGGGACGTGGGAGATAAACCTCTTTTGGGTTACTGACTAGAACAAAATGTCAAGAAAAAAACGGTTGTGCTACTTTGGGAAAATCTGTTGAGGTGACAAAGCTTTACAGTGCCAGTTTTTTTTTTTTTTTTTGCTATAGTGAAAAAATGAACTGGAACAAGTTTAATTGACTACAAATTGCTCAGGCTGCTTTTGGTAAAAAAAAAAAAAAAGATTGATCCTCGCAGATAGTTGTCCAGATAATTACTCTGGGTGAACTTGTAGTGCTGTTTTTTTTTTTTTTTCTTTTTTTTTGTTGCTTCTGTGGCTTCAACAGCTGTTTTGTGCATGTGCACACACACACACACACACACACACACATATATATATATATATATAAATATAAATAAAACATATGTATAAGCCATAATGTGTCCAATAATTTCATCCAACCCTGTAGTCAGCTTTCAGGAAGTACAAACACATTTTTGATACATTCACACTCACATGTTATGATGTTAAAACCTGCATTGATACATTCTGGCATGATATATTCTAACCTTTGCTGTGATCAATTTATGCAAAGCTAAAGGTGAAACCATTAGTTTCTGGTATGAGATCCCTCTGTGAGGCCAATTCTGAATTTATAAAATTTCAAGGAGCTGGGATAATTTAATTTGGATTGCCCTTTTATAGGTTAGGTCACCTGCAGAGCGGCCAGCAAATTGAATAAAGAACAGTAATAGAAAACAGGATGTCAGGTGGGCTCCCTGCTTATAAAATCATTAACAACAGTGTGTCTTTTCTCATAACCGAGCACATTTATTCTGAGAAGGAAATGTTATGAAAGTGCGGAGCGACTCAATTTATTTTTCATTTTGGAATTAACTTGGGAGAATCAGTGAGAGTGTTAATAGCTGTATGTTTACAGCTTGTAGTGTTGGATAGAGCCTGTTCAAGGGGCTGCATTACATTTTGTTTCATTAATGTGTGCTTTTTGCAGTTCTGACATGCAATATCGGCTAACTAACATAAAGTGCATGATCAACATAGTATTTTTTTTTTTGACAAATTCTTATTTTGAATATAAAGTTGCTGTTTACCCTCGCCTAGACCATTAAAAACTTAATGTATCAATGTTTCCCGTTGTGAAGAGGGGAATAAGATGCAGACTGTACCCCCTGCTCTGGTCTCATGCTGATGGCTTTGTTATGGTCACATCACCACAATGCAGCAGTGAGGTCAAATCCTCGCCATCCTTAAAGGGTTCCCGCGGAGTTCCTGGTGCCCACAGCAGGACTCGCACCATGTGCCGCAGGAGGTACAAAACCCTGCCTAATCCTTTCAATGCTTTGACAAATATCTATATTTTCTCACTGAGCAGATCTGAAGATTACTGCTGCAGCCCGTGTATCTGTGGACAAAGAGTTATTATTGTACCCACATGGTGGCTTTTCGTCAGTCCAGTGGGCTCTTTATAGCTCAAGCAGATTTTCTGGAAAGGGTCTGGGGACTACAGTGAGTGTTACTGCAAGAATCAAGTTGTTTCCAGGTCTTTTTGTTTGTTCACCTTAGAAGCCCTGTAATATGAAGGTACTGTATATGGATCTTTCATTTTGTAATAGTTACTTCCACCAAAGACTGTACTTTCTCCAGTTTTTGTATTGATTTTGTTGTTTGTAAGATCAGTCAGAAGTGTAACTAATTTTCTCAATTCAGACGTGGCGGCAATAGAATATAATTTTAACCATATGATTTTTCACATTAAATTCTCAATAAAGCATTCATTAATTTTGTTCAATAGACCGTTTCACGGATACCTCCATTTTGGATTTGGTGCGGTGCACCCTGGGATTGCTTGGGGACATCCTGCATCGTTCGTCTATTAGAACGTGTTGTAGAAGTTGTTATTTTCGGGTGTGATCTGGTAATTAAGTCATAAAACCCTGCTGAATCTAATCATTGTACTCATTTGTCATGCCAGTGTGTGTCTGAGCCTGAGAGTATAATGGGTGGGGCTGCTTATTATTATTATTATTTTTTTTTAATTGAAGCAGCAAGTCCAAAATGTATTCATCAACCTCTGTCAAAGCCATTTAAAGATGTCAATTGTAACTCACCTGTCTGCTGATTAAAGACCGGGACCCATGTCTGCCATTTCACAGTGTGCAGTTATTATTAGTTCCTCGTTAACGTGCTATTTTCCGTGGGGTAGCGCACCATCCTCTGAAGTGACAGGACTGTTAATATCTCCCATTTCACAAAGTGAAGCTACGTCCATGTAAAAGAAGACAATAATAATAATAATCTTCCATTAAAAGTTGATATTCAGTGCACATTGATGCTTTGAACTATTTTAACCCCACAGGCAAGACAGTTGAGTTTAAGGAGAAAATATTGCATCTCATTATTTCACAATTGCTATTTTATTTATTTGGTTATTTTTTTTATGTGGTCAAGGATCTCATTTCCAAATGACATGCAGAATAAAAAGCACAGATTCTGAAGTATAACAAAGTTGGATTAGATTTCTGCTGGTAAACAGCTGTGATCCATACCGTCCATCCATGACAGGAAACCATGAGTTGACCAAAGTCTTATGGTCGAAGTCTCCACTGTTTATTTACTTTATTAGCAGATCCAAAATGAAAGACTCATACATAATTCCCGACTTTATTTCCCCTGCCTCTATTGATGAAGTCTTCATTTGAAAATGCAAACTGCATAAAAATTAGACTTTACACATCATCATCAGCATATATCATGATATTGAGTGCACTTTAACCCAATAATTCCCTGAGTGAAAGAAAGCATTTATTAGTGGTGTTTTTTTTTGTTGTTGTTTTTTTTTTAAACAATGCAACCCATGATTATAATGCAGTTCTGAACACCAAGTATACACATATGGGTTATTCATGCAGGTTGCATATTAATTACTTCACTGCCTCTGGTGCACTTCATCAGGGGTGTTGCTTTTGAAGTGTGCCTTTATCAACAGAGGATGCTCATGGCATTACAACCAACTCTGAGAAGAAGAAGAAGAAAAAAAAAAAAAACCGACTGAAAGTTCAACCACCAGGGACACTCCGCTAATAAATTCTCTCAGCTAAAACCACCATTTTTCAGTCCCATTCACTTTAATGTAGAGCATGATTGCCAACAAGAATACCTGCAGACTGTACACAGTGTTCTGCTTTGTGGTTTAAGGCTTTAAAAATGGAATATTTTGTAGCATGAAATATAAATGACACCACACAAAGCAAATGTCTGATACTGCCTCATGCAGACTGTCTGTTCATATTCTCGGATGCTTTATGGAGATTAAAAAAAATTGCTATGACACATCATATATTTTTAACGTAATCTCAATCTGGAATAGATAGGTTGAGATAGAGGTTGTAGCTTTTGTTTTCATCATCAGTAGGTCAATTTGAAATGTCAGAATATTTTCAAAGCAACAAAGATGATGTGTTTTTTTGGCGTTGGTGAGGCTGAGGGAGGCAGTTAGCAATTAACTTACTTAGTTTCAGGCATAATTTTCAAATTACAATCATAATAATAATAACACACCATGTTTTGATTCAAGTCCATTCATGATTTATTATTATTATGGAGCATGGCTTACTTACTTCCAACATAGTCGCCTCTCAGTCGATAGTTATGTAATATTCTCTTGTCTGTAGGCAGTGACACTGGTGGTCCAGGTCTTGGCAGGCCTGCGCCTTGGTGGTTCCTGAGTTGTTCATCACCATCCAAACACGTTTCTCAGCAGAAGGTAACAGTTTCGGTCTACCTCCAAACCAAATCATTTGTACTTATGTACAGCTGTTTAAACCACCAATCTTGGAAACTGCAGTTGTTTATAGATTGCTCCAAGAGATATTCCTAACTTGTGTAAATCTATGATTATCTTTCTTGGATCTGCATTGAGTTCTTCACTACCATTGTTCTTTGTCTTGGACAATCCACTGAGTTCTTTAAAATAAACTCTTTTTTTTTTTTTGTTGGCACACAAAAGATACCAGCTGTAGTCAATCATGACCACTAATAGGAAATTAAGAGACATGGCAAGTTAAATGCCATTTTGAAACTTTCACCACCACTGAACTAATAATCTAAGTAGGTGGATGTATAATCACTCTTTGTTGATCTTGGGAAACCCAAAACAAGGGAAACCTTGTGCAAGAAATTCTTGAATTTTTTTTTTCTTGTTCTTCCTATTAAAGCTGCATATTGGAAAATCTGCCCCAGAAAAACAACAGTTTGAAATATCACTGAAAAGCCAATATCAGTGTGACATTCATGCCAATCATAAACTGACCACAGCTCTGGATATACAGACAGATAACAGATGTGAAAATGTACCCAAAGAGTTGTGATACTCTTTCAGTCTTTAGTCAACATGTACATCTTCTAGATCCTGTTTTTCAGATATAAATCAAAGTAAACAATCCAGACTATTTTATCAAATCATACTATAATTTTCTTTATGAAACTTAAACAAAAGTGTTTTTTTTATTTTGTAACTGACATCTTAAATTCTCAAATTTGCAGTTGAACATGAATTTGTGTTCTTTGTGGAAGGGTTTTCCCAACGCCAGAGCCAATTTCAAATCTGAAAATCTTTTGGTGTTCACCCAAACCTTTAATCATAATTTTTCTAGAGCAGATTGGCTGCAGATGAAAAGAACAGGATAGATTATTAATCAAATATTTGACATAATCTTAAATTTTATTACAAAATTGAAAAGCAAATATACATATTTACCTGCAGTAGCATAGCAGACCACACTTTGGGAATCAACTTCAACTTCAACTTTTTTTTATATATAGCGCCAAATCACAACAAACAGTTGCCCCAAGGCGCTTTATATTGTAAGGCAAGGCCATACAATAATTATGAAAAACCCCAACGGTCAAAACGACCCCCTGTGAGCAAGCACTTGGCTACAGTGGGAAGGAAAAACTCCCTTTTAACAGGAAGAAACCTCCAGCAGAACCAGGCTCAGGGAGGGGCGGTCTTCTGCTGAGACTGGTTGGGGCTGAGGGAAAGAACCAGGAAAAAGACACGCTGTGGAAGGGGGCAGAGAGCGATCACTAATGATTAAATGCGGAGTGATGCATACAGAGCAAAAAGAGAAAGAAACAGTGCATCATGGGAACCCCCCACAGTCTACGTCTAAAGCAGCATAACCAAGGGATAGTCCAGGGTCACCTGATCCAGCCCTAACTATAAGCCTTAGCGAAAAGGAAAGTTTTAAGCCTAATCTTAAAAGTAGAGAGGGTATCTGTCTCCCTGATCTGAATTGGGAGCTGGTTCCACAGGAGAGGAGCCTGAAAGCTGAAGGCTCTGCCTCCCATTCTACTCTTACAAACCCTAGGAACTACAAGTAAGCCTGCAGTCTGAGAGCGAAGTGCTCTATTGGGGTGATATGGTACTACGAGGTCCCTAAGATAAGATGGGACCTGATTATTCAAAACCTTATAAGTAAGAAGAAGAATTTTAAATTCTATTCTAGAATTAACAGGAAGCCAATGAAGAGAGGCCAACACGGGTGAGATATGCTCTCTCCTGCTAGTCCCTGTCAGTACTCTAGCTGCAGCATTTTGAATTAACTGAAGGCTTTTTAGGGAACTTTTAGGACAACCTGATAATAATGAATTACAATAGTCCAGCCTAGAGGAAATAAATGCATGAATTAGTTTTTCAGCATCACTCTGAGACAAGACCTTTCTGATTTTAGAGATATTGCGTAAATGCAAAAAGGCAGTCCTACATATTTGTTTAATATGCGCTTTGAATGACATATCCTGATCAAAAATGACTCCAAGATTTCTCACAGTATTACTAGAGGTCAGGGAAATGCCATCCAGAGTAAAGATCTGGTTAGAGACCATGCTTCTAAGATTTGTGGGGCCAAGTACAATAACTTCAGTTTTATCTGAGTTTAAAAGCAGGAAATTAGAGGTCATCCATGTCTTTATGTCTGTAAGACAATCCTGCAGTTTAGCTAATTGGTGTGTGTCCTCTGGTTTCATGGATAGATAAAGCTGGGTATCATCTGCGTAACAATGAAAATTTAAGCAATACCGTCTAATAATACTGCCTAAGGGAAGCATGTATAAAGTGAATAAAATTGGTCCTAGCACAGAACCTTGTGGAACTCCATAATTAACTTTAGTCCGTGAAGAAGATTCCCCATTTACATGAACAAACTGTAATCTATTAGACAAATATGATTCAAACCACCGCAGCGCAGTGCCCTTAATACCTATGACATGCTCTAATCTCTGTAATAAAATTTTATGGTCAACAGTATCAAAAGCAGCACTGAGGTCCAACAGAACAAGCACAGAGATAAGTCCACTGTCCGAAGCCATAAGAAGATCATTTGTAACCTTCACTAATGCTGTTTCTGTACTATGATGAATTCTAAAACCTGACTGAACCTCTTCAAATAGACCATTCCTCTGCAGGTGATCAGTTAGCTGTTTTACAACTACCCTCTCAAGAATCTTTGAGAGAAAAGGAAGGTTGGAGATTGGCCTATAATTAGCTAAGATAGCTGGGTCAAGTGATGGCTTTTTAAGTAATGGTTTAATTACTGCCACCTTTAAAGCCTGTGGTACATAGCCAACTAACAAAGATAAGTTGATCATATTTAAGATTGAAGCATTAAATAATGGTAGGACTTCCTTGAGCAGCCTGGCAGGAATGGGGTCTAATAAACATGTTGATGGTTTGGATGAAGTAACTAATGAAAATAACTCAGACAGAACAATCGGAGAGAAAGAGTCTAACCAAATACCGGCATCACTGAAAGCAGCCAAAGATAACGATAACGATACATCTTAGCCTCCGCCTAGACGTACACCAGGAAGTCATGAAATGATGTGGATTACTGTTCTCCCTTTTATGTTTTACATGAATTACCTGATGAGCCCCTTTCATGAAGAGCTGGGCTGTTGCATCGTGATCACATCAGCCAGCATGGCGTGTCCAGCACACAGTGATCCGCTGCAAATGTGATATGTATTTTAATTATTACAATGTGGGGAAATCCCGCAGATACACGCACCAAGTGAGGGAGTCCCATGGGGTGATTTCCTGCACGATATTCACTAGCGTTACGGTGCTCTGACGTGGTGGTCAACTAAAGTGATACGTCTTTTAATTTATGTTCATTTGAGGACAGCGTGCTGATGTCAGTGCTTTACGGTGAAGTTATGCGACGTCATATTCTAAAAGCCACTACAGGCGTTCTCCAGCTGTGACTTGCGGGCACAGATATCTGAACAGCTGCAGGGACACATCGAGGTCTGCAGATCTCATCAGGTCACAGAAAAAAAGGCTCACTCTCTGTTGCTTTGTTCTGTGATTTTAATTTAATGTATGTGTTATTATTTTTGTCCATCATCTGTCTAATGTCTGTGTCTGTAATGTAACAGCTTGCGTGCATGGTCAGATCCAGCTTTTGATTTGAGTTAACCTTTATTTAACCAGGTAAGTTATTAAGAAAACAAATTCTTATTTACAATAATGACCTGGTGGACAGGGAAAAACACAGAGGTAAATCACAAATGTGGATCAAACAAACATCAAACATTTTTACAGTATATACAACAGACTAGAATTAGTAAGAGACAATAACATTTTCAGTCATATACGAGGTCGGTCCATAAAGTATAGGTCCTTTTTATTTTTTTCAAAAACTATATGGATTTCATTCATATGTTTGTACGTCAGACATGCTTGAACCCTCGTGCGCATGCGTGAGTTTTTCCATGCCTGTCGGTGACGTCATTCGCCTGTGAGCACGCCTTGGGAAGGACTGGTCCCGCCCCCTCGTCGGAATTCCTTTGTCTGAGAAGTTGTTGAGAGACTGGCGCTTTGTTTGATCAAAATTTTTTCAAAACCTGTGAAGCACTTCGAATTGGACAAGGTTCGAAAAATTCAGCTGGTTTTCTGTGAAAATTTTAATTGCTGATGAGAGATTTTGAAATGATTCTGTCGCTTTAAGGACTTCCCATGGAGCTGAACGTTGCGCAGCGCTCCCAGGCGCCGTCGTCAGCCTGTTTCAAGCTGAAAACCTCCACATTTCAGGCTCTATTGATCCAGGACATCGTGAGAGAACAGAGAAGTTTCAGAAGAAGTCAGTTTCAGCATTTTATCCAGATATTCCACTGTTAAAGGAGATTTTTTTAATGAAAGACGTGTGGGCGGATTTGCACGTCAGCTTGCAGCCGCCGTGATGCGCCGCCACAGGAAAAACACCTCCGTGTTGATAACCATTTGTAAAATACAGGCGGCTTTTGATGGCTTTCAGTGGAGTGAGTATCTGAGAAATTGTTTAACAGTTGGGTGTTGTATGGCTGGGGGGACCTGGCTGCCTTTTTGTTTCTGTCTTTTGTCCTGTCTTTTGTTTTTCCTTCCAGGTGGCTTGCATTTGGGACTGAGTGGCTGTGTAGCTGAGTTTATCAGGACCTCACTCTGATCACCTGAGGCTGATCACCTGCGGCTCGTCAGGACTCACAGCTGTGGTGCATCTACATGGATTGGAACATGGTGGCATTTAAGACTGGAGTACACAGTGTGTATTTGCCAGAGACTCGACCTTGTGACCAGACGGGTGAGATCGTCATCTCAAGAGCCATCTCATCATCAGTGGATGCAGAGAACGTCCAGGTTTGATGCATGGTCTGTGAAAGAGGAGGGGGTGAGGTCTCACGCTCGTCAGCACACTTCCTGAGGTACGTTAGATTTTGTGACTAACATTTATGCAGTCAGTAAATGTGGTGTCCCTCACACCTTATTATATTGAGCTGTATGTTGGTCGTTTAAATCAGTTTCCACTGCAGTGGAGTTTTGTGAACTGGGTGTTCCATGCCTGCAGGGTGGGAAGCTGATTTGCAATTAAGCCAGGAAGTGTTTGCTGTTTGTACACCTTTGAGTGGTCTCTCTGTGTGTTGAGTGTGGACTCCCATAATGATTTCTTCTGTCACAGACTCGGTTTGTCGCGGCCACCTGGGGGGTGTCGGCGGGGTCCTTGGGTCCGAACCGGTTCTGGCTCCGGACCGTTAGTGCTGCTGGGAGCGCACCGCAATCCACCACGCCAGACCGCGCACTTTTATATTTTTCACATCACTGTTATGTTTATTAAACTCTGTTATCCTTTGTACCGTGCTCTGCTTATTTTATACTGGGTCCTTCAAACGCTGGTCGGTTCTCCGGGCTGCGTCCGACACATAACAGTAGTCTCTGGCCAAACATCGCGGACCCAGCGGTAGCAGAGACGGTAATGCGCCGGGAAGGTGGCAGCAGACGTTCAGAAGTTATCCGGATCAGTTGCGGGTGCTCTCCACCCGGATGGTGCGCGTTGGAGAACCCATTACTGAATACTGATTTGAGCGCTCATGCAGCCGTGTTCCTGTGTTTGTGCCTTATCCGTGGGTCGTGGTGGAGTGTGACTGGCGACGGCTTCGCGTCACACTTCGACTGGATAAGAGGTTTAAACGGGAGCTGCAGGAGTGGGTCTGTAATGGGTGAACGCGCATGGCGGAGCTCTGTGGCACGGGTCGCGGTGCTTCCTGTGTTATAGTCGTAGCCCCGTTTCCCCGGGTAATGATAGCTACTGCGTCTGTTGTGTCAGCTCCGGTGTTATTTAGTTGAATCACATTTTTGGTTGTGTGTTGCACACAGCTGCGCACAGAAAAGCAGCTCGTTTGTTTTCTCTGTCACCAAAGGGGGTTTTTCATTTTTAGCACTCTGGCTCCCTCTGTTGGTGACTGAGTCACATTACCGTCAAGCTCTTAAGTTGGAACAGGTGTGTTCCATTTGTTTGAGCTTGACGGTATAAATCACTTATTTGTTTTGTGTTAGTTCATTTTGTGTGGGTGTTTTTTGAGTTGGTTTTTGTGTGGGATTTTATTTTTTGTTTTCCACTATTAGTGTCTGGGGTTGTGACCCTGCAGCCTGTTTGGAGCAACAAAAAAGGACCCAAGCAACTTTATGTTAGTCTGTTAGTCTTTCTTTTTATTTCTTTTAGTTTCACCTCCCCAGGGTTTGATGGGACGGTCCCCTGGGGGGTGATGGGGGGTAATTGGGTTGTTTTTTTCTTTTTTCTTTTTTTGTTTTTTGTTATGCCCTCTCTTCTCCTCTGACTCCAGCCGGGTGAGCCGTAGAGTCGGCGTTGCTGGAGTGGTGCAGTTTGGTTATGCTGGGCGTTTCCCAGGTAACCTCTGCACCCGGGAGGGGAGGGGGGGGGGTTTGGGGTATTTTCTTTTTGTTCCCTCTCTTCTCCTCTGGCTCCAGCCGTGTGAGCCATAGTGTCGGCATTGCTGGAGTGGTGCAGTTTGGTTATGCTGGGCGTTTCCCAGGTAACCTCTGCACCTGGGGGGGGCGGGGGGTGTTTTTGTTTGTTGATTCCCTGTTCCACCTCCGGCTTCAGCGCGCCTTTGAACCGTCTGCCATCGGCGTGGCTGAGGTTTGGGGCAGTGGGATATACCCGCAGCTGGTGGCTGGTTTGGAAGTCGGAGGAGTGGCGCCGTTTTGTGCCGTCTGCCATAACCGCTGTTCCACTCCTCCCGGTTGGCTTCTGGGGTATAGTCACTGGTTGGTGACACTGGACGTGCTTCCAGTTTCCACTGCGCCAAGGGGGTGGGGTTGGGGTTGTTTTGTTTGTATGTTTTTTTTTTCTCCTTTTGTTTTTCCCCCCAGTTTCCGCGCTCAGGGTTTGACTGTGGTGTCCTCTGGGGGGGAAAGGGCTGTGGGTCCATCTATCCATAGACGGCCGGGGCTGGGTCCGTTGGTCATGAGGGGAGGCATCTCCTGGGGTTGATGGAATGGTCCTCTGGGAGGCGCTGGGAGTCCCCGTGGGTGACATTGGATCCCAGAGGGACCTCGGCTGTGGTTATTACTCCTGGAGCTGGCGGGATGTCCTCTGGGGGGTGTTGGTCCCTACATGTCGTTGGGGGGGGGGGGGGTGTTAGTGTTTTTATTTGTTAGCTTAGGTTTGGGTTGTTTTCTTTTCTCCCCTTCCCGGGGTTTGATGGAACGGTCCTCTGGGGAGGGGGGGGGGGGGTGTTAGCATTTTTATTCGTAAGCTTAAGTTCGGGTTGTGTTTTTCTTTTCTCCTCTTCCCGGGGTTTGATGGGACGGTCCCCTGGGGAGGGGGGGGTGTTTTGGTTGTTTGTGTTTGTCTTTTTTGTTTTATGACTAATCAGACTGTGAACATGGTTGGACAAAGGCTGACCGCACAGGTTCAAGAACTCCTGGCCACACCTGTGCTAATTGACTGATAGAAACAAGGGCAAAGATGCAGCCAGAGGAGAAGACATCAACCGTTCTGTTAGATGAAGATTCTGTTGGAAGATGAATGTGGATACGGTTTCCAGCCATGGTCCCTGGAGGGGGGTGTTTCTCCTGGACCAGGTTTGTGTGGTCGCCGGGAGGCTTCCCGTGAGGGTGGGGTACTGTTGTATGGCTGGGGGGGCCTGGCTGCCTTTTTGTTTCTGTCTTTTGTCCTGTCTTTTGTTTTTCCTTCCAGGTGGCTTGCATTTGGGACTGAGTGGCTGTGTAGCTGAGTTTATCAGGACCTCACCCTGATCACCTGAGGCTGATCACCTGCGGCTTGTCAGGACTCACAGCTGTGGTGCATCTACATGGATTGGAACATGGTGGCATTTAAGACTGGAGTACACAGTGTGTATTTGCCAGAGACTCGACCTTGTGACCAGACGGGTGAGATCGTCGTCTCAAGAGCCATCTCATCATCAGTGGATGCAGAGAACGTCCAGGTTTGATGCATGGTCTGTGAAAGAGGAGGGGGTGAGGTCTCACGCTCGTCAGCACACTTCCTGAGGTACGTTAGATTTTGTGACTAACATTTATACAGTCAGTAAATGTGGTGTCCCTCACACCTTATTATATTGAGCTGTATGTTGGTCGTTTAAATCAGCTTCCACTGCAGTGGAGTTTTGTGAACTGGGTGTTCCATGCCTGCAGGGTGGGAAGCTGATTTGCAATTAAGCCAGGAAATGTTTGCTGTTTGTACACCTTTGAGTGGTCTCTCTGTGTGTTGATGATTTCTTCTGTCACAGACTCGGTTTGTCGCGGCCACCTGGGGGGTGTCGGCGGGGTCCTTGGGTCCGAACCGGTTCTGGCTCCGGACCGTTAGCGCTGCTGGGAGCGCACCGCAATCCACCACGCCAGACCGCGCACTTTTATATTTTTCACATCACTGTTATGTTTATTAAACTCTGTTATCCTTTGTACCGTGCTCTGCTTATTTTATACTGGGTCCTTCAAACGCTGGTCGGTTCTCCGGGCTGCGTCCGACACATAACAGTTGGGTATGTTCCAACTTGTCCTTAAGGCTTCCAACGGAGGTGTTTTTCCTGTTGTGCCGCGCTGCGCCGGCTGCAAGCCGACGTGCGAATCCGCCCGCACGTCTTTCATTAAAAAAATCTCCTTTAACAGTGGAATATCCGGATAAAATGCTGAAACTGACTTCTTCTGAAACTTCTCTGTTCTCTCACGACGTCCCGGGTCAACAGAGGCTTAAATGTGGAGGTTTTCAGCTTGAAACAGGCTGACGATGGCGCCTGGGAGCGCTGCGCGACGTCCCGCTCCGTGGGAAGTCCTTAAAGCGACAAAATCACTTCAAAATCTCTCATCAGCCGTTAAAATTTTCACCAAAACCAGCTGAATTTTTCGAACAGTGTCCACTTCGACGTGCCTCACAGGTTTTGAAAAAAAATTTGATCAAACAAAGCGCCAGTCTCTCAGCAACTTCTGAGACAAAGGAATTCCGACGAGGGGGCGGGACCAGTCCTTCCCAAGGCGTGCTCACAGGCGAATGATGTCACCGACAGGCGTGGAAAAACTCACGCATGTGCACGAGGGTTCAAGCATGTCTGACGTACAAACATATGAATGAAATCCATATAGTTTTTGAAAAAAATAAAAAGGACCTATACTTTATGGACAGACCTCGTACAGTGAGGAAAATAAGTATGTGAACACCCTGCGATTTTGCAAGTTCTCCCACTTAGAAATCATGGAGGGGTCTGAAATTTTCATCTTAGGTGCATGTCCACTGTGAGAGACATAATCTAAAAAAAAAAATCTGGAAATCACAATATATGATTTTTTTAATAATTTAGTTGTATGTTACTGCTGCAAATAAGTATTTGACCCCTACTAACCGGCAATAATTCTGGCTCACACAGACCTCTTATTCTGCACTCTTTACCTGTATTAATTGCACCTGTTTGAACTTGTTACCTGTATAAAAGACACCTGTTCACACACTCATTCATTCACACTCCAACCTGTCCACCATAGCCAAGAACAAAGAGCTGTCTAAGGACACCAGGGACAAAACTGTAGACCTGCACAAGGCTGGGATGGACTACAGGACAACAGGCAAGCAGCTTGGTAGAAGACAACTGTTATGATTATTTATTAGAAAGTGGAAGAAACACAAGATGACTGTCAGTCTCCCTCGGTCTGGGATTCCATGCAAGATCTCACTTTGTGGGGTAAGGATGATTCCTAGAAAGCTCAGAACTACACAGGAGCACCTGGTCAATGACCTGAAGAGAGCTGGGACCACAGTCACAAAGATTATATTAGTAACACATGATGCTGTCATGGTTTAAAATCCTGCAGGGCAGCAAGGTCCCCCTGCTCAAGCCAGCACATGTCCAGGCCCGTTTGAAGTTCACCAGTGACCATCTGGATGATCCAGAGGAGGCATGGGAGAAGGTCATGTGGTCAGATGAGACCAGTATAGAGCTTTTTGGAATCAACTCCACTTATCATGTTTAGAGGATGAGAACAACACCAAGAAAACCATCTCAACCGTGAAGCATGGGGGTGGAAACATCATACTCTGGGGGTGCTCTTCTGCAAAGGGGAGTGGCCTTGCCAGTCTCCAGACCTGAACTCAATAGAAAATCTTTGGAGGGAGCGTGTGTGTGTGTGTGTGTGTGTGTGTGTGTGTGTGTGTGAAAGTTGACTGATTTTCCTTGTTGTCAAGTGATGCCATTCCCTTGATTGAATGCTCTCTTTTTTTGCCAACTCTGTTTTATTTCTATCTAATTTGAGGCCATGATATGAGACGTGAGACCATGAGCAGATGTAAACAGTGTGGCACCGAGAAAAAAAAAGTACTTTGTGTTTTATTTCAAGCCAGACAGTAATGCGCTGTCTCCCAAACTGTGCTGATCATCTTGTCTTAAAGCCTGAGGCCACTCACATACTCTCCATGACCCCAGAGAAGTGACCTCGGCCGGCAACTTTCAGTATCAGCTCCTAAATTAAAAGCATGCATTGATTATCTCCAGTGTTGCATCATAAGCTTCAGAATTGACTGGTTTTTATTTGAGCTTTTTTTTTTAACAGCTCAACATTTCAGGCATTAAAGCATTTGTGCTAATTCTGCATTTTACGATGGCTAACATGATTTAAGCAACTTGCTCACGAAGGGCTTTCATTCAAAGGTCATCGTGGAAAAACTGGAAGGAGAGGAACACCTCGTCACTTTTTGAAGGACTAAGTGTTCTGCGCTGAAATCGACCGTTGGGAGACTCAAATGACTCCAAAGGCTATATCAGCGAGCACTTGTGGTCGGCGTTATTTATTTATTAATTTGAGGCCTGTCTACTGACACATCTGAGTGGTCTAATTGCTGCGAATTGACACCGGTTACTGTCCATAATGGGAGCTTGGGAGTCTTTCCTAACCGCAGTTCATTCAGCCGCCCCTCGCTGCAACTTAACTGCCCTTAAAATGTCTGATTGCAACATGGGAGCTGTGGGGCGAGACAGGATTATCAGTCTTTGTTGTGTGACTGTGTCTATTATCCTGACCTCTATTCACAGTGGGCCCTTAGGAGTGTCGCTTGCAGCCACACAGCAAACTACCCCATCCCCGACAAACAACAAGTGAACCAGAGATTTCCCTCCGTCCCAATGCACCAGACACTTAGAGCTCCAATGCTGGGCAAAGCACTCCACTGCAGGTAAGGCTATCAAACCCATATTGATTTAATAAAGATATACTGGAGGCACTTCCTCTCTGTTATTGCAGCAGACACGATTGATCGCTTGTGCTGACTGGTGATATTGTCATGACTAAGTTGGGTGACCAGCGTTAGTTCATGACTAGTGAAGAGCCTCTTGCAGGATTTTTAATAGGGATATAAAATGCAGTGGGGAGTTGTGTGTGGCTCATGTGGTGAAGTGTGTAACAGTGTGCATGCAAGTGGGATTGTGGAAGGCTAGGCAACTTCACAGTAAAATATTCTTTGCAAAGTAAGTGGATGTCATCATTCATCTTTATTTTTTGTGTGTGTACTTCCATTTGAAGTTTTTTTTGTTGTTGTTCTTGTGACTCACAAAGTGATGACCTCATCCAGTTAATTACAAAAAATTGGAACTCTGAAAGGTTGAGAACTTAATCTGCAGATAAGCAGTTTATCTGATTCCTTCAGCAAAATGTGGTGATCAGTTCTACATGAAAAGCTTAAATTTTATTTTAAAAAAATCAGCAGTGAAATTTTTCAAGTTTCACATCCATTTTTATATGTGCTTAAACATAAATTATAGAAAGTTATTTTGTGACAGAAAAATAAAATAAAAACAACAACTCTGAAAGGTGCAGTTTTGTTTTATTGGGGGGGATACCAGTCAGTATCTGGTGTGACCACCATTTGCCTCATGCAGTGCAACACATCTCCTTCGCATAGAGTTGATCAGGTTGTCCATTGTGGCCTGTGGAATGTTGGTCCACTCCTCTTCAATGGCTGTGCAAAGTTGCTGGATATTGGCAGGAACTGGTACACGCTGTCGTATACGCTGGTCCAGAGCATCCTAAACATGCTCAATTGGTGACATGTCCGGTGAGTATGCCGGCCATGCAAGAACTGGGACATTTTCAGCTTCCAAGAATTGTGTACAGATCCTTGCAACATGGGGCCGTGCATTATCCTGCTGCAACATGAGGTGATGTTCTTGGCTGTTGGCACAACAATGGGCCTCAGGATCTCGTCACAGTATCTCTGTGCATTCAAAATGCCATCAATAAAATGCACCTGTGTTCTTCGTCCATAACAGACGCCTCCCCATACCATAACCCCACCGCCACCATGGGCCACTCGATCCACAACATTGACATCAGAAAACCGCTCACCCACACGACGCCACACACGCTGTCTGCCATCTGCCCTGGACAGTGTGAACCGGGATTCATCCGTGAAGAGAACACCTCGCCAACATGCCAAATGCCAGCGAATGTGAGCATTTTCCCACTCAAGTCAGTTACGACGACAAACTGGAGTCAGGTCGAGACCCCGATGAGGACGAAGAGCATGCAGATGAGCTTCCTTGAGATGGTTTCTGACAGTTTGTGCAGTAATTCTTTGGTTATGCAAACCGATTGTTTCAGCACGTGTCCGAATGGCTGGTCTCAGACGATCTTGGAGGTGAACATGCTGGATGTGGAGGTCCTGGGCTGGTGTGGTTACACGTGGTCTGCGGTTGTGAGGCTGGTTGGATGTACTGCCAAATTCTCTGAAACGCCTTTGGAGATGGCTTATGGTAGAGAAATGAACATTCAATACACGAGCAACAGCTCTGGTTGACATTCCTGCTGTCAGCATGCCAATTGCACGCTCCCTCAAATCTTGCGACATCTGTGGCATTGTGCTGTGTGATAAAACTGCACCTTTCAGAGTGGCCTTTTATTGTGGACAGTCTAAGGCACATCTGTGCACTAATCATGGTGTCTAATCAGCATCTTGATATGGCACACCTGTGAGGTGGGATGGATTATCTCAGCAAAGGAGAAGTGCTCACTATCACAGATTTAGACTGGTTTGTGAACAATATTTGAGGGAAATGGTGATATTGTGTATGTGGAAAAAGTTTTAGATCTTTGAGTTCATCTCATACAAAATGGGAGCAAAACCAAAAGTGTTGCGTTTATATTTTTGTTGAGTGTAATATTTTTGAGTACATCTGCAGTAGCTGAACAGCTATAACATTTTCTTTTGTTAATAGAATATGTTCATATGAAATAATAAGATGAAATATGGATATTGTTGATGCAGTAACTTAGCTGAAGGTGAAATTAATTTTCGTTTTAATTTTAACATATTTAGTAAGAGTTATATAGAGTTTATATAGCCAATCTACTAGGTGGAAATTGTTCTTTTTTTTTTTTTTTAGTTTTCCTATCTCATGAGTCCAGATGACACAAATATGACACAACTAAGGGGAATGTTTGCGTCATCCAGATACATATTTGTGGTTTCTGTTTGGTAGGTCAATGAATACAAACAGCAACAATTCAGTTGTAACTTGTTACATTTTTTGTTTATTTTTCGAATGGATTTCACTGAATATTATTTTTTTATTTCTTTATGGATTTCATGTTGATTTCAGTGGATACTTTTTTTTTTAATTCCAGCATTAAATTTGTCCTAAAATTAAACTCCACACATAATGAAAAAAAAAAGACAATGGATTTATTTACTACTGACATAGTCAAACTGATATGTCATAAGACATTAAATTTTATCATTCCTCAGAAAATGAACTACGGCAGTACTTTGGATACCTATATTTTTCATGTGGCAGTGGCAATTTTTAAACATGAATATTCACTACATGCTTAAATTAAATTTACTTCTGATTGTGCTGATACATCACAAATTGTTTAATGATCTGCAACTACAGTCGACATCATTAAAGTCTTGTGCAGAGATAATTTCCAGTGGGGGCCTTCAGAGACATTTTCAATTTTATAAAATTAATTTAATATATTTTTGTTGTTGTTATTGTCGTTGAAGTGCATTGAAGTGGGGACAGTCTAAAATGCACTCTTGGTTTCATAAACCAAATTAATACAAAGGAGTGAGTGTCACAATGTTTATATATATATATATATATATATATATATATATATATATATATATATATATATATATATATATATATATATATATATGTATATATATATATATATATATATATATATATATATATATATATATATATATATATATATATATATATATATATATATATATATATATATATATATATCATATTTCTTGCATCATCTGGAGTTTTAAAGATAAAAAGTTTGGAAAAATGTCTTAAATTTTGTATTGGGATGGGGGTACATATGCATGTGGGAGGCTGGTTAAATAAAGTGGTTATTATTGTTCACATATGCAGCCAGGTGACAAATGAAATCAAAGCCTATCATTATGTGTATATGTAAGGTGTCACTACCGTGTGCTGCCCCAACAGCTTCATTCCAAATTGGAATTCATTCAACAAGTCTCTCAAATGGATGGATGGATGGAATGCCATTTGGTGTTTTGATGATGGTGATGGAGAGTGTTGCCTATCCAAAATCCCCCACTGGTGTTCAGTTAGCTGAAGAACTGGTGACGTAGCATATGATTCACATCATTGTTTTACGCATCAAGCCAGTGAGTGTTCCCTCATGCCCCCGTGGATAAGAGCAGTGATTATGTTTGTCCATTCCTCTAGGTTTTTCCTTTAATTTGCCAAAGGTCTGTATGTCACATCACATAGTTACTCAGAGTTACATCAAGTAATTTTAACTATACCTTACATTTAAGACATGTGCACAGGAGAAGTTAAAAACAAATCCATCACCTACAGTCTGAACCACAGCCATGTTTGCTTCTATTACCTTTGACTAATAAATGCCCATCATGTGTTTGGCAAAAATGGAGGAGACAGGAAATGAGCTTTTAAGCTGAATTTCAATTGTTTTGACTGAACCTGTCTCCAGCGTGTTGCACTACTGCACAGATCTGGTCTACAGACTGTGGAGGCTCATCCTCCCTCAGCCCACTACATGAGATGAGGATGATTGCAGTGTTGAAATCAATAAAACCACAAACCTCCCTGATAATGTTCCCATTTGGGTGCAATGGTGGATAGAGTGAGGGCAGGCCATTTATGCGATTTCCTTTATGGTGAAATGTTTTGAGATATTGCAGGTTTGTAAATGTCTTGTCTAGATTTTAAAAAAGCAGAGATAGAAAGATATCTATATTTTCATTAGTTAAGGCATTTGAGTAAAATCAGTCGATCAATGAATGTTTTATTAACAGAATCATTGAGAAACCCAGGTTTCTCACAAAGAATGAATGGGCTCGGTGTTTTTCTGCTTTTTGTTCTTTAGTGCATGCGAGGAAACTCTCAGGAACACTTGTACACGATGACACTTTTGTTCATTGGATTTCTGAGATCATGTCCCCCAGAGAAACATCCCCAGATCTCTAAATGGACCATTTTGACAATATAAGTCTCTCAAGCCCTCCAATCAATCATTGCTTTCCACAGCATTATTCCCCAAACAATAAAAAGACAATATCAGATTAATATATAGTCACTTCTTGGCTGGGATTTACTCTTGTGGGGTGGCGAATGTCTTCTTGTCTGAAGTCATGGAGCAGTAAGAAGGATTTGGTTGACAGAGCACAACAGGGCAAGAGATGCCTTCGTAGTTGAGGTCACTGGTGAATAGCAAATTTCTGTCAATTTCTTCCAATCTAAAGTGGGTGTCAGAGATTAGCGGTGCGTTCATTCTCCATGACCTCTAGGAGCTAAAGACATACTGCTTTGCCATTTTGTGACATGTCAAACAAAGCTATGGTAAGACTGTCATGGCGATGCCATGCTACACCACTTGATGCCTCCTTTGTTAAATGGTTTTTTGAATGAATGAAAACTGTTTATTTCGAACATTTGATACAACAACAATTACAAGATAGATCAGTAAAGACAACAACAAAAAAGTTCCTACTGTGTACCCAACATGTCCGAAAAGGGGTAGGGTGAAACATCAGCTTATTTATCCCTACCCCTTCTTCCCCACAACCAGTAATACCCTTTGCCACATATACACATAGATTCCTACACACCTAAACCGATATCAATATATATATATATACATATACATACACATACACATACACATATATATATATATACATACACACATCAACATACATGCACATATACATACACATATATACACATGTACATATATACACATATATATACACAAACATAAATATACACCTACACATACCTACTTACATACAAAATACTATATATTTACAAGCCGAAGCAAAAAACAAAAACACCCTAACCCTCATTACCCTTCCTCCTCCCTATACCCAGAAAAAAACATATTTTTGTACCGCTGTTTGAACTGGTTCATGCTTGGACATTGCTTGAGCCCCACTCCCAATCTGTTCCACATCCTCACCCCACAGACAGAAATACAGAAACCTTTTAATGTTGTTCGTGCCCACTGATGCTTTAAATTAAATTTCCCCCTCAGACTGTAATCCCCTGATCTGTTAAAAAACCTATTTTTAATATTTGCTGGAAGTAAATTGTTTATTGCTTTATACACAATTTGTACTGTTTGAAAATGAACCAAGTCTGTGAATTTTAAGAATTTGGATTGTAAAAATAGTGGATTTGTATGATCTCTATAGCCAGTATTATGAATAATTCTTATAGCTCTTTTCTGCATTACTGATAGTGATTGTGTTGTACCTTTATAAGTATTACCCCATACCTCTGCACAGTACTGTAAATATGGTAAAACCAGTAAGCAGTAAAGAATGCGGAGTGAGTTGTGGTCCAGAATATGTTTCGCTTTGTTTAGAACTGAAATGCTTCTTGACAGTTTACTTTGTATATGTTTTATATGAGTCTTCCAGTTTATCTTATCATCTATTATCACCCCCAGAAACTTATTTTCATGTACCCTTTCAATATCTACCCCCTCGACTTGTAACTGAACCTGTATGTCTGTATTACAATAGCCAAATAACATGTATTTTGTTTTACTTAAGTTTAATGATAATTTGTTTCTGTCAAACCATATTTTCAATTTTCCCATTTCTATACTGATCCTCCTCAGTAACTCCTGCAAATCCCCCCCTGAACAAAAAATGCTTGTGTCATCTGCAAATAATACTAATTTTAATATTTTGGAAACATTGACAATATCATTTATATAAATTAGAAACAGTTTTGGACCCAATACTGACCCCTGTGGGACGCCACAAGCATTGTCCAAGCATGATGATGTATATTCCCCCAACTTCACAAACTGTTTTCTGTTACTTAAGTAGCTTCTCACCCAGTGCAACACCAACCCCCTAATCCCATACTGTTCAAGTTTATTGATTAATATGTCATGATTAATTGTATCAAAAGCCTTTTTAAGGTCTATAAATATTCCAACTGAATGTAATTTGTGGTCTATGGCGTTTGTAATCTCCTCAACTGATTCCATTAATGCAAGTGATGTTGAACTATGTGCTCTGAATCCATATTGACTATCAGTAAGTAATTTATGTTTATTTATGAATTTGTCTAATCTATTATTGAATAACTTTTCTAATAATTTGGAAAATTGTGGAAGCAAAGAAACAGGTCTATAATTTGTGAAGTGGTGTCTATCCCCAGTCTTATACAGCGGCACAACCTTAGCTATTTTCATTTGATTGGGAAATTTACCGGTTTGAAATGATAAGTTACAGATGTATGTTAATGGTTCTACAATCCATTCAATGACCTGTTTTACCACCACCATATCAATTTCATTTAAATCGGTAGATGTTTTATATTTACAATTATTCACAATGTCTATAATTTCATTTCCATCCACTGCTGTGAGGAACATTGAACAGGGATTTCTTTCTATAAGATTATTATCCCAATCCTCAGATTGGGAATCGGGAATTTTTTCTGCCAAGCTTGGTCCAATATTTACAAAAAAATTATTAAAACCGTTGACTACCTCATCCTTATTTTCCTTCTTGACATTATTATCAATGAAATACTGAGGGTAACTCTGTTTTTTATTACCATTTTTGATAATGCTATTTAATATATCCCATATTCCTTTAATATTGTTTTTGTTATTATATAATATGTTACTATAATATTCCTTCCTACATACCCGTATAATATTAGTTAATCTATTTTTGTATTTCTTATATCTATTTTCTGCCTCTTTAGTCTTTAGTTTTATGAATTCTCTATACAGTGTATTTTTCTTATTACATGCATTTCGTAACCCTTTCGTCATCCATGGTCGAGCTTGGATTTTTTGTTTTCTGTAGTCTTGTTTAATTGGACAATTTTTATCATATAATGATGTAAATATTTGTAAAAAAGTTTCATATGCACTATCAACATCACTTTCACTGTATACCTTTTCCCAGTTTTGCTCCTGTAAATCCTTCTTTAGTGTGTTCATGTTTTCCTCTGTCCGCACTCGCCTGTATTTTATTTTCTCCTCTGGCTGATTCCACCGATGGTTTCTATTATAAACGATGAAAACTGGTAGATGATCACTAATGTCATTGATTAATAATCCACTCACAGTGTTATTCTCAATATCATTGCTGAATATATTATCAATTAAGGTGGCACTATGGGATGTAATTCTGCTTGGCCTGGTGATTTTTGGATATAAACTCATACTGTACATTATACTGATAAATTCATCTGTTATTTTATGCTTATTTGGATTGAGCAGATCAATATTTAAGTCACCACAAATGAACACAGTTTTTTGATTAGTTTTTGAGAACATTTTTCCCATACAGTCAGTGAATGTTTCAATACTAGATCCTGGTGCTCTATATATACAGCTGACTAATACATTTTTGCTTTTTTCTTCACATATTTCAATAGTTATACATTCTAATAAGTTATCAATTACAGTTGTCATATTGTCTACTATTTTATAATCCATGTTCTTATCCACATACACAGCCACTCCTCCTCCACTCTTATTTTTTCTGTTTACGCAATTAAATTCATATCCATCCAGTTCAAAATCCATTCCTTTATCTTCATTGATCCATGTTTCTGATATAGCAATTATGTTAAATATATATATATTTTTTTAAATGGTTTAAAATGAACTGCATGTAATGCCAGCCCATATTTGCGAATACTAGCACTTTTCCATGTCCTGCTGTAGCAGTTTTCCGAGTCTGCCAGTTGAGTCTTTGTCATGTGTTATGTGATGAAAGCACAAGTATGAATCAGAATTTAAGGATTTAAAAAAAAATGGCAGTTGTTACACCTCTTGGTACATGATAGTGAGGAAACATTATCTAACATGTTTAAAGCCCCCGTCACACACAAGAATGTGCAGGAACCAGGTCGAATCGGCAAAAATTGCCATAATTGGATGCAGTCGGGAGGTAAAGAAGCATGGGCAGCTGTGTCAGAATGCATCCAGATTACTTTGTGCACACCTGCACAATGGCATCCAAAGCATATGTGGACAACAAGTAGATGACGCAGACTGCCGTCAGACGGCCATAAAAGGCACTGAAGACTGCCCGATACTCAAACATCTGGATGGCAAACATGGAACCGGAGTGGGAGAGAGTGCTGTATTCCTCCCATTGCACAGTCCCTGCCAGTACTGGACACCGGAGTACAACGTACGTATAGACTGGACTCACGCAATATGTGTCAAAGCTGCGTCTGATGCATGGTGTGACTGCTTGGCCCACTGGCAGCAAACTTTCAGCAAAGGTGTCCAGTGGCACGTGTGCCCCACGCACACGCTTAATGGCTCATGTAGCTGTTATGAACACAGACACACACAGAGCTGAATGATCATTCCAGCCCTGCGCGGGTGCCACTGGACACCTTTGCTGAAAGTTTGCAGCAGTCCCACCATGCATCAGACGCAGCCTTTCCAGTGAACATTTTCTTTTTTGCTCACTTCAGGAGCACAACACAAGTCTGTGCACTGTGATGTCAGTTGGATTATCACATGGGATTTAATTTTTGCCGTGGTTATTTGCAGCACAGAACAGCCGGGTGAGAGGGTTATCACCACAGGCTGTGGTTTAGATCCTGTGCACTCTGCGCTGTCCTGGTTCCATGCTGGAGGTGAGTTTCATGTTTAATAATCTTGTCATGGCCTGGCAATACAGTTCCACGTCACACCTCCTACAGAGTTTATGTGGTGATCAGGTAATAATATGTATATTACAGTGGTGAGATCCGTTCAGCTCCGTGCCTGATATGCGCTATGGTGCATTACAGTGGCACACGGTACACAGCAACACAGTGCGCACGGTACTTTCAGTTTGATTACGTGCTGTTCACACCCACTGTACATGATGAATGTGTACCACATAGATGTTATAATACATCAACTTTTCCTTTGCCCTCCCTGGCTGGGGTGCAGTGGAGGTGTACATCCATGCACAACATGCCGGTAGGCTTTGCTGTGACCAGTCGATCTCAGAGCTCAATTAACTGTGATGAGATCATTTCAGATGCTATTTTCATGCTGTCAGAATATGTAGACTGTGATCAGATGACGCAAAAACTGCATATAGACCGCCGACAGATGTGCGTCGCATCTTGAGGGTGCCAAGAGTGTTTTGAACATGTGCAACACACTTGGGACAGCTGAGCAAATGGAACCAAATATGTAGGTGCCCACAGACTGCCATTCGTTGGTCTTCAGACTGCACCTCAGTATTTTGGATTAAGAAGGCCATCCAATGTAAAACCTGCGCCAAAGCATCATCTGGATACACTACAGTGACCCTTACCAAAATGACAGAAGCCAAAAAAAAAAAAAAAAAATGTAATTAAATAAATACAATGAATTTTGGTCAACTAATCAGGACATCGGCTTAAGTGAAAGGTATATACAGTAGCCTACAACACCATAAGCTAAGAAAAACAACTGCAAAATGGCAAAAGCTTACAGCAAATAATATTTATAATAAATGAAGTTGAACAGTCATCAATATAGTTAAAACAAGGCAACACTGAATTTTGGTAATTTCTGCTGGATATCAATTAAACACAATTCAGGAAAAAATCTTTCACAGACTGTTCAAATTTTTTTTCCGTTCTCTCATTGCAAACAACATTCAGTTTATCATCTTCCACAGCCAAAATGTGAAGCATAATTGTTTATATGTTTATGCATTATACGTAAACATACAAACAATTATACTTCTTCAGCTAAGTTGCTGCTTTTTTGCATTTGCGCAATATCTCTAAAATTAGAAAGGTCTTGTCTCAGAGTGATGCTGAAAAACTAATTCATGCATTTATTTCCTCTAGGCTGGACTATTGTAATTCATTATTATCAGGTTAAAGTTCCCTGAAAAGCCTTCAGTTAATTCAAAATGCTGCAGCTAGAGTACTGACAGGGACTAGAAGGAGAGAGCATATCTTACCCATATTGGCCTCTCTCATTGGCTTCCTGTTAATTCTAGAATAGAATTTAAAATTCTTCTTCTTACTTATAAGGTTTTGAATAATTAGGTCCCATCTTATCTTAGGGACCTCATAGTACCATATCACCCCAATAGAGCGCTTCGCTCTCAGACTGCAGGCTTACTTGTAGTTCCTAGGGTTTGTAAGAGTAGAATGGGAGGCAGAGCCTTCAGCTTTCAGGCTCCTCTCCTCTGGAACCAGCTCCCAATTCAGATCAGGGAGACAGACACCCTCTCTACTTTTAAGATTAGGCTTAAAACTTTCCTTTTTGTTAAAGCTTATAGTTAGGGCTGGATCAGGTGACCCTGAACCATCCCTTAGTTATGCTGCTATAGACTTAGACTGCTGGGGGGTTCCCATGATGCACTGAGTGTTTCTTTCTCTTTTTGCTCTGTATGCACCACTCTGCATTTAATCATTAGTGATTGATCTCTGCTCCCCTCCACAGCATGTCTTTTTCCTGGTTCTCTCCCTCAGCCCCAACCAGTCCCAGCAGAAGACTGCCCCTCCCTGAGCCTGGTTCTGCTGGAGGTTTCTTCCTGTTAAAATGGAGTTTTTCCTTCCCACTTTCGCCAAGTGCTTGCTCACAGGGGGTCATTTTGACAGTTGGGGTTTTTCTGTAATTATTGTATGGCTTTGCCTTGCAATATGAAGCACCTTGGGGCAACTGTTTGTTGTGATTTGGCGCTATATAAATGAAACTGATTTGATTTGATTTGAAGTTACATCTCCAGACAAAACTGCATTGAGATAAAAATGGACAAAATAAAGGCAACTGCTTGACAACAATTTTTTAATCAGTCTTCTTTTTATTACACTAATATCTTATGTCATATCTGTCTCAGCTGAAAAGTCATACTTAGTCATATCTTCATACAATATCAATCCAATGGAAAAACATTACTGATCAGAAAAAAATCCTCTGAGACCCTGTGTGATTATGTCAACCATTTCTATATATTCTGACCTGATATTCAAATTATTTTCATGACTGAAATGCCAGTGGTGATGCTCAACAAAACCAACAGATGCAATGGCAACATGTCAAAAGGACCATATTTAAGAAATTGGTTGAACATTAACAAATTGTGTGTATTGAGTCTCGCTAAGGCCCTATTCTCTGGCCTAAACCACACACCTCAGTACAACCAAATAACTAGCATCAAAACCTCACTCCATCCATTTTCTGTACCTGCTTACTCCAAATAATGGTCACGGGGTGATAGAGCCTATCCAAGAAGTCACAGGGTGTGAGGCAAGATACACCCTGGACAAGATGCCAGTCTGTCACAGGGCTCATTCAATTCAGTGGTCTGACTTTCCCATTTCGGAGGCTGTCAGAGCTTCCCCCAGTTCTGATATTACATGATGTATATATTAGATTCCCCTAAGGAAGTGGAGTTACTCCAAACAACATACAGTGAGGAAAATAAGTATTTGAACACCTTGCGATTTTGCAAGTTCTCCCACTTAGAAATCATGGACTGTACACTGCAGCAGGGATTTTGGTCCACTCCTCCATACAGATCTTCGACAAATCTTTCAGATTTGGAGTTTCGGGTTTTTTTTTTTAGATTATGTCTCTCACAGTGGACATGCACCTAAGATGAAAATTTCAGACCCCGCCATGATTTCTAAGTGGGAGAACTTGCAAAATCGCCGGGTGTTCAAATACTTATTTTCCTCACTGTAGATTCTATTCACCATGCTAAAGATGGACATGTTCCCATGAAACATGTTGAAATGTTGCTGTTGGAATCTTCCAACAGCAATATTTTAACATGTCACATGGGGAAACATTTCAACACATCTAATTGGGGGGGGGGGGGGGGTTAAGACTTTACAGTAAGGGTACATTATTTACATTATTACAGCAGCAGTTGATATCTCTGGTTCTGGACGTCACAGCTGCAGAACACGTATCGTGTTTTGACGGACACACGTGTGTGTCTGCTTGCTGTCCTCATGTGGAAATACATAAAATCATATATCGATTTTGCGATGGCTGGAGAGCGTGCACAGTGCACACATTGACAGGCTGGCCCAGGTTATACAGACCATCAAATCATAACACGCAGTGGGTGTCACGTCACCCACGTGAGCTCTGTGCACATGACGCAGTGTCTGTCCTGCAACGTGACGTCAACAAGACACGTGTCGGGGAGGACATGCGCGCAGAGCCGACTGGACGTGCCAGGTTCAGTAGCTGTGGACATGATAGGAGCACACTGCTCCATTCATGTCATTTCATGACTGAACTTCGATGACCATGGGTCATCTACAGAGGAACAGACGGTTCATTCATGTATTGTCTGCTTGATAAGGGGGATTCAATAAAATGCAGTGTTGTTTTTATGGTGTGTGGTTTTATTCTTTTTGAAATACGTCTATCTCCTTGTTGATTTCAGGCATTTTTCTGCACCTTTTACAGGCCAGTGATGGTATCGCAGTGATAAAGTTTCTGGCTGGCAATCAGAGCTTTTGTAAATTGCAGGTTTGAATCCCGTGGGTGGCATGTATTTTTATGTTTTTTTTTTCACAGCAGCTGCACGATGTGGCTACACATGCTCCAGCTGCTTGCATTGTGTTCATGCTGCAATGGTTTTGTGCATGCTTGTGCATGACAATGTCGCATGCACAAAACCATCGCGCCAAACCCACCGTAATTTGCCTTGATTTGTATTTATTCGTACTATGTGTGAAGGGGCCCTCATGCATTAATTCAGTTATTTTTATAGTCACAATAATATGGTATTTTGTAGTGTTGCATAATATTTAATACTAGATGTATTAAGCACTATAATAGAGGGTAACTCATTTCCCTCCACTATATTAAGTACAACCCATATTCCAAACCATTGACCCCGAAACCAATAAACTACTCACCGCCATCTGATTTTAAGTCATTTTAAATGGGTCCACACGATCACAGCCTCAGTAACTGTACATGCAGACAGGGACCGTAATGAGCAGCAAGAGCAGTTGGCTGCCATTCATTCTCAATGGACGCTGGCATCGTAGGGCGCTGGGTGCCAAGGTGGTCTATAATGCCAGTGTCCATTTAGAATGAATGGCAGTCAAGTGCTCTTGCTGCTTGTGATGGTCCCTCTCTGTGTATCCCCAACCCACACACTGACACGTGGTAAGAGACAATCTGTCATTTTGTTCTGTTTTTAGTTATGTTAATGATTTAAAAAGATGTTTTAAGAATAACTTGAAATGAATGTTTACTGAATAAATTGTTTCAGAAATTAATTGGTTTTACTTTATGCTCTACTTGGTAGCCTATTGTTTTCATACAAAGTAGTTGAAGATGGCCTTTCTCAACACAGGATTTGTGTCAGATTTGAACCCTGACAGCTGCAGTTAAAAGTAAGCCTTTGATACATGCTGTAAAAAAAAAAGAAAAAATCCCAAGTTGACTTAACTGAAAATAATTTGTAACCTCGCTGCCTTAAAATTTTGATTAAGGCTAGCAAATTATTTCAGGTAATTTCACCTCACAACTAAGTTGAAATTACTTGATATACCTTGTGAGCCTGATTTAAAAGTGAGTTGAGATTACTTGAGTATCGCTGCTGATGGAAGTTCCCAGAACAAAGTAATAAGTCATGTGAACTTGGTCTTTAAAGTTGGAGACACTTAGTTGTGAGTTGAAATTACTTGATATTACTTGTTGGTCTGATTTAAAAGTGAGTTGAGATTACTTGAGTATTATTGTTGATGGAACAAAAATATTTGTTTATTTGACTAATAAAAGAGACTTCCCATAACAAAGCAATACGTCATGTGAACTTGGTCTTTAAAGTTGGAGACACTAAGTTGTGAGTTCAAATAACCTAAAATAATTTGCGAGCCTTAATCAAAATTTTAAGGCAGCGAGGTTACAAATTATTTTAAGTTGAGTCAACTTGGAATTTTTTACAGTGTAGGTAATTTAGCTTCATCATTTTCTGTGTGGCAGCAGGGTGGCTTAGTGGTTAGACCTGCTGCCTCACAGCAAGGAGGTCCTGGGATCACTTCCCGACTGGTCTTTTCTGTGTGGAGTTTTCATGTTCTCCCTATGTTTGCATGGGTTCCCTCCGGTTACTCTGGTTTCCAAAGACATGCAATTTAGGTAAGCTGGGAACTCTAAATTGACCGTAGGTGAGTGTGCAAATGTGTATGAGATTGTCTGTCTATATGTGACCTGGGGGCCTGTCCAGGGTGTACCCTGCCTCTCGCCCTTTGACAACTGGGATAGGCTCCAGCCCCCCGTGACCCTTGGACCCTTGAGAGGAGTAAGCATGTATAGAAAATGAATGAAGTGTGTGTGTGTGTGTGTGTATGTGTTGAGGACCCTCGTTGCTGGCAAACACCCAAATCTGATCTGACCTTTATTTTGGCTTTTGATCCAAAATAAATGGATAAAGGAAAACAATGGTGAATGATATCTCATGAGAAGTTGAACTATGGACTGAATTTTTAACAGCCCATGCTCCAGCCCTACACTAAGTGTTACTTAAATCAATCCATAACCGTTAAATAATTATGGTGACAAAAAAAAAAAAAAGACCCAACCAATGGTGATGCTAACAATTTCTTTTTGCAATGTTTGACCAAATAATGTAATAACGGACACAAAGTCTTCCTGGTGGAAACATTCTTCAAAGCCTCTGCATTTAAATTTTAATCATTTTTTCAGTGTATATGTGGTTCTTCCCTGGTTGTAGGCGCTGTGATCAAAACACGTTTTAGGCAACATTAAATAATCATTTGGGTGAAGGAAATAAATGCTGGTCGAGTCTGCTGTGAAGGATTCCACATCACTAACAGAGTGAGATGTGCCCCTCCAGCTAATCAATTATTACAAATGAATGTTTTTTTAAAACTGCACTTACACCGGGGAGGGGGGGTGTCTTGAATTGTTTAGCAACTGTAGGAACTATTGTCCACTTAATTCCAATATCTTTGAGGAGTGTAGTTTAGCTTTTTTTTTAATGTAATTTATTTTTTAAAAAGGTCTTTATAATATTTGCTCAGGATCTCCCCAGCAGCCAACAGAGTCCATTTGCATGTCTCGTATAGTTGTCAAAAAGTGTTACATTTATTCACCGCAAACGTAAACGTGAATCATGGTGGTATGGAGCCGCGTTTGTTTCTTAGGCTGTATTGATTACACTTGTGGCAGTGGAAGCTGTCTGGAACTGTTTCATTCTAAACAATATGTCACTCTTGCAGCGCCGCTCTGCTTTTGTTGGGCAGAACTCTGTTGGGGAATTTGGAAGAAAGGAAAGTTCTGAAAGCATTTACCTACCTTAGATACATGGAAAATGCAAGCACTCTCAACCGCCAAAAAAAAAAAAAACATGTTGCATGTGATTCGTTGTGTTTATTGTGGAGGTGTCAGCTGGTGCACAGAGCGCCATCAGACTGCTGTAATGACCATTTAATTCAAGTTGTCAGCTCTTTTCCACGTTGTAGCACAGAGAAGAAGCTGTCCGTCATGTGCCGCCACTCGCCTTTTTAAATGCGCCTTTTCAAGTGATACTAGCTACTGAGGTGGTTATATTGAGTTTCATGCCTGGTACTTTCATTACACCAGAACTTTAAGAGCACTTTGATGGCTGTTTAAGTAGTGTTCAGAAGGAAGGTATTCATATAACTCTTAACGGAATGGAACAGGCGGTCAGGACCTGACTCATACAGCCGACGGGGCAGCCGTACCTCACTCAGGGCTACACCAGCACACCTGGCAGTCAAGAGTTAATGACGAGTGTTGGAAGGAATGACATTATCTACTCGGTGTTCATCTCAAAAGTGCTACCTGGGCCCTCGGCGGAATCTGTGTTTGTACCCAGATAGGACCCCGGCTGCGTGTTCCGCCGAGATAGCAAAGCCACAAATGTAGTCATCACCAAAACGCTGATAATGGATTCAGTGACATTTGGTGTGTAAGTTTAATCCACGTACTTTTGAGCATCTCTTGCTTCATTCATCAATTAATTTTGCTCCACCTTGGCCGAGAGGAGTTTGGGTTTGTGGCTGTAGGTGAGCTTGTGGATTCATTGATACGTTCCGCATTAAAAAACACATCGCGGTTCAACACATAACTTGTCTGCCTCCAAGGGAATGAGTGGCCCTTTGAGACATGAGTCTCTTACTTTAATTAAACAAGCGTCACCTTAAAAAATATGTACTTTTATGACAGATTTATATTTAAATATATATCCGTCATCACTTGTGGTGCGTGACCCCAATTTAAGCTGTCAAATTTCTTATGACGAGTTTGCCTAATGAGAGAGTCGTAATGCCACCATGTGATTTTTTGCACCAGAGGTTTATTTCATGATGGGGTGACAAAATTTGTTGCAAATGTGCAAATAAAAATAAAAGAAAATGAAAATGCATACTTGTTAATTTGTACAAAAAATGCACAACAGAAAAAAGAGTGATTGATTAAAATAACAACAATTACCATCCTGATACATGCATCTTTTGGATACATAGGTGGAACTATAGAAATTTTACACAATCAACAGTAAATGTAACAGAGAGATGATACTGTTCTCCTTAACTCAATATTGGACTATTGTTGAGGGATCCATTTGTGATTGCAGCCATACCAATGCAATCACATTACAAAAACAATGCATTTTGTGCTGCATTATATAAGTGGTGTGAACGTGCACAGTTCATCTTCTTCAGGTCAGATCTCGCAGCATAAGCTAGTGTTGCACATCGCCACATCCACCACACAGCCACCGGTCCCAAAGCAGACCCTCGGTTTGTGGGTCATCTATCACTTCAGGTCATTGGTTGTTTCCTGTATGGTGCATAAATGATAAGTCATGGATGCTGTTGAAATTAAGGGTGCGATAGAGCTATATCAGTCAGAGAAATACTGGTGGTCGTGAGAATCTGAGCTGTAAAATAATAGTAAATGTTAATTTTCTACTGGGGTTAATGTGGTGCTACTAAATTGTTTGGACGGGGAAGGAGGGGTGGGGTGCTACAGCTCAATCAAGCCCAATCTACAGCCGCTAATGCATATGAGCATTTCAAATCTACAGCATCATTTTACAATTCTTCTTCTTCTGTCTTGTCAAAAACTAAATATCCTTATGTCATTTAAAATAAATATATATTTTCTGCAAATCTGTGATCCCATAGGGTGATATGTCAGGTTCTGTGAAAAACCAAACAACATTTTTTCAATAGTCATTCCATTTTTACCAACAGAATGTTCGAGTTAATGGTTTTGCAGTCAGTCAAAGTTTACAGGTAAAAGAGGAAACTAAAAAACTTTCTTTAATTGTGAAGCTCCCCATCCTACAAAAAGAAGGGTTACAGGCCTTTTGCTTTGTTTTTATGACATCGCATGAACAAAGTACTTGTTTATGAATACATTGGAAAAAGTTAAATGCATAAATGAAAATGTTTGTACAGTATCCATTGCAAACAAATATAAAAGAAACCCCACAGCATTAAGATAAATATAATTCAATGAATATGATGTATGTGTGATCTCAGATATCATACCATTCATGTATGTGATGTGATCTGTGTGAAATTACCCACTGAAAAAACAAAGCTTTTTCCTTGAACCTCCTTCAGAGGAGGCAGCCTTCAGATGCCTCTCCAAATTCTACTACCTGTCTTGATTCATTCATCTCTAATGAATGTTAATTTATGTTAATCTGTGTCCCTGATATGCTAATGATTAAGTCCCACAATCCAAGTTTTCCACGGCAGCAGTGGGCACTCATCGATGGAGGTACCATGCACCATGGGTTTGGAACATATGTGGTATGTGAACATGTAATATTGACCAGTTGTTTGATAAAAAAAAAATCTGGTATGATGAATCAAGAAGTAAATTTTTGATTTATGATGTGATATTTCCCGTCTATAAACACTGTGACAATAGATTTCGCATCATAAAGAAATGAGTATTTTTTGGGGAGGCCAGTGTTGAAAAATAATCACTTAAAACGTTTCAGAAAATTTGTGCAAATAATATCACATAATATCCATATTGCCCTCTCCTGAGGAATATAATGTTTTTAGCAACAGTAGGTGGCACTAAGTTATCATGATCCCTGGTTTAATTGAACTATTATTCTATTTCCAGCCTGCATCACACATAATTAGGTTTTGAGACAAAAGATAGTAAAATCACAGAATCGTGTCTAAAATGAAGACACACACTACAACTCTACAAGTGAGATTGTCCCCCTTTAAAAAAAAAAAGTAATCTGATAGTTTGTTAATAACTGATATTATTATACAGCTGACATTTTGTTGAGGCTGAAACCTGATTGCTTGTTTTTGTTGCTTACGAGAAGAGAAATGTTTTTATAATTCTGTATTACTGCTCACTCCAAGACTTATAGATGCTGCAAGTAGCTGTATACATTAATGTCCTCATCATAAATTCAGCCCAGACAAAACGTGCATTGGAAGTTAAAACTTTTTCAACTTTTTTGACTTTCTGCAACAGTGGTAACAAACTGTTGTTACTTGATTCTCAAACACGGTCAGAACTGGACAGTTAGAGTTTGGAGCCTCAGAATTGGAATCAGCAAAGCAGAAACAACTTTAATGATGTTACACAGCAAGATGATGAAGCAACATCACAAAAAGTTTGAATTCATTCATTCATCTTCTGAACTTCCTTTGTCCTATTAAGGGTCACAGGGTGGATGAAGTCTATTCCAGCAATCAGTGGGTGAGAGTCAGGGTACATCATAGACAGGCCATCACTCTGTCACAGGGCCAAGACCAAGTCAAGACCTGGGCTGGACCCCTTGGAGTTCCACATTCCAGTGTGAAAAACAGATGAGATTTTTTCGTTTTTGTTTTACAGATTTAGGTTTGGTGTTGAATGAACATGTCAGCTTAAAAATAGGTCTGACTATGTCATCTTTGATATGTTTTCAAAGCAACATTAGGCGTCAAACACTCGTGGCGTAACTGTAGGTCATTTAGTGACATTCCTACTGATACGGTATTGACTGGTCTTGACATAAAATAACACGTCCTCAATGTTCAAGTCCAACATGAAACCAAGGAAAATTGTAGTTGAGTCCAAGACCTTAAAAAAATTGGTCTCAAAACCAAGACCAAGTTCAAGTAGTAACACACTAATAAACAAATTATTAACATCCAAATTTCTATGGTGTCATTATCTCATGTTGTCATCTATCGTCTATCATTACATATCTGTTTTGATTGTGCAGCGGGCAATTTGTAGTATATTAGAATATGCTTGTTATTTGTTATCCCTTTACTTAAATTCCATGTTCAACTTAAAGGACAGCTGCATCTACATAAGATGTGACTTTGGCTTGGATAATGTTTTCAGTCCTATACTGCGGTGAATATTTTATGACTCTATTCCACTCTATTTGTCTTCGTTTGTGACAATCAAGGCATTGGAAAACAGTTATCAATTATTCACATTTGCTCAACAGGCTCATCGGATTATACCAGAATAGTCAAATGACTACACACATAGTAAAACAGGGAAAATGCTGTTGAACATTTGTGTTTTCATAATTAATTTTTGGAAGACAAGGTGAAAACACAAGAGTTAATGAGGACAGGATATGTTTGATGATGATGTTGTTGAATCAGGGACACACTGAAGGAGGGAAGGTAAGAAACAAGGTTGGTCTCTGTGTCTGTATACCTTTAGCATGCAGAATCCTTTACAGAGCAATATTTAAAGTTTTGCTGTGCTTTTTTTAGACGGAAAATATTTTTTTAATCTATTTTTGGCAGTTATTGAGTTTCTGCCTGGATGATTGCCATTTAGGACCCAAGGCGATTCCATGCTATGGGGGATGTAGCGATGTATGGTACCAGCGTATGCTCCAAGACTTAACTTGTCTTAACTTTCTTGGCAGTAGCAATTTTGTTTGTAGGAAGTAATTTCTTGATAACTTATGTAAAGATGACAACTTTATTAGGGCCCCTTCACACATAACACGATTGAAGCTGACATGAAGGAGGAATTGCATGTCATTCGTGAAAAATTGGAGCTACCTCAAATGCCTCGTACACCTGTTGCTACAATCATTCGTGCACACAAGCGGCCGAAAGACAGCGAATGCCCATTCGCGCATGCTCAATCGATTGCCCTCTCGGCAGGTGTCGGCCAAATTGCAGGTGTCGCACACAAACATCTAACACCACTCGCTGCACACTTAGAAAAGGCAGAGCTATTCACATACCTGGTATGATAGTACTATTTGACCTGTCTGTGAAAAGTGTCTAAGTGTAACACAAGTGTGGTGCTACCTAGCAACACACATGGGTGTAACTGTGCTGACCCCCCCCACACACACACACAAATGGCATATGGAGAAGGGTCGTTGTCATCCGCCCTTCCCCCACAACACAAATGGCTTGTGGAGTGTGTTGTTGCAACCCCCCCCCCCCCCCCCCCCCACCAACACACACACCATGAATCCAACATTGTCAGCTGTGGCTGGGGGTCCTGGAGTCCAGTTGCTGTCCAGCGCTGTGCAATGCTGGAACAGCTGTCCGCTGTGTCCTGCAACTCAGCTGGAGAAAACGCAGTGCACATATGTGAGCGGGCGCTCACTTCCTCATGAGGACCAGCCAGCATCTGAGTGCGTGGCACGGTGTGAAGCCACCCGATTGGCTGATGTCACTTCCACCACATAAATTGTCATTTACATGACAGACAGAAAGAATGGAAATTAAATAAAAAACATAAGGGTGAAGGCGTGAACTCATTCTTGTGTGATCGCTTTGCTCATATGCTTTGCTGTGGATGTACAACACCTGTCAGCTGACCGCAGACCATTTACAGGATGTGACCGTGCATGCAAGGTGTCAAATTAAAAACACAAACATCAGACAGATCCAGGACAAACACATAATAATTCATACATTAAATTAAAATGACAGAACAAAGCAACAGAGAATGAGCTTTTTTTCTGTGACCTGCTGAGGTCTGCCGACAGAGATGGGCGTGTCCCCCTGCGATGTGCAGCTGGTCAGATATCTGTGCTCGCAAGTCATTGCTCAGGAGCACCTGTACTGGCTTGTAGGATATTAAGATGCATAACTACAGCGTGTAGTGCGTATGTCGGCATGCTGTCCTCACATGGAAATAAATTAAAACACATATTGCTTCAGCTGACCATTGCATCAGCGCACCTCAATGCTGGTAAATATCATGCCATGCAGGAAATCACCCCACGGGATGCACCCGTGAGGCACGTGTCACTGCAGGATTTCCTCACATTGTAATAATTAAAACACGTCACATTTGCAGTGGATCACTGTGCGCTGGGCACACAATGCCAGCTGCATGTCTTCATGATGTGAGAGCCTGGCTCTTCTTGATATTGGAGCTGGCTGGCTTGAGCACATCAGGTAATTCATGTAAAACAGGAAAGAGAGAACAGTAATCCATGTCATTTCATGACTTCCTGGTGTACCTCTAGGCAGAGGCTAAATCCACTCTTTATAACAGGAATTAAGTATTGTAAATTGTGGTGTTTTATTAATTATTCCCTCTGCTGTTGTTTGCACGACTTTCCACATGCTCACACAGTGTTCGTGCTGCACGAAACCATTGCTGAGGAATCGCGCACACCTGTCTGACCGTCTGTCCCTCACGACAGCAGGTAGAATGTTTCTGCATCTTTCATGTTATATGTGAAGGCGCCCTTAGTGTTTTCTCTCTATATTGTCCTTTTTACTAACAATTTTTGTTAATAGGGATTTTTGTTGTTTCGACAAATTATAGACATATTCCTAATCTGTTACTTCTTTCTAAAATCCTTGAGCAAGTTGTTGCTAATCAACTGTTAATGTTTGTCAGTGATAAAGTGAATTAAGTCACCTAATTATTCATGGCATGTAGTGATTGTAACATAAAATCAACCAGTCATAGCGGCACCTTTCATTGACTTTAAGTTCTAGTTTGTTGCTACTTGTCAAGCACAATGAAGTGAGGGGATTTCTAATGGATTGCCACCTTCACTACTATGTGTGAAGATTATTCCCTGCCCACCATCCATTAATAGAATTAATGGAAGGATGAGAATGGACAAGTCCACACCATGATATACCATGTGCAGCACTGTCAACAGTAAGGTAAAAACTTCATTTTGATGGTATGGTGTTCTTGGTATGTGCACCTTGCACACCTGCACACATGAAGGGAGTTAAGCCCCGTTTACACATAGACGGTAAGAGCTCCCGGAAGCGTCCCGGAAAAGTTTTTGGCCGTCTTAAGGATTACACGCCGTTGTTAATGCCGGCACTAGGGGGCATGGCTTAGTTCCGGCTTTACCGGGAATTGTTGAAAAAATTATTCAACATGTCGAATAATTCCGGGAGTGCTCCCGGAGAATTTGCGTGACGAGGGAGACATCGCGAACAACGGCGTTTGATACTTTTAATCGCCGTTTCATCCTGCCCCTTCCTGTAGTGCCGCAGTTTACACTGCTGTAATTGGTGGCCGGCGTTGTATCCCTAATCAATGGCGTGTAAAACGACGATAGAGCCCACATCGGCGTCCTCAAGGGCATTTTAACCGGCGACAGAGGCAGACAAAACGGCGGCACTAGTGGACAGTACGCCGTTCTAAACGCCACCTCCTGGTTAACGGCGTTCCAAACGGCCGATAGGCGGCGGTCAATATAAAAAAACGCTAGCGCGCTGCATGCAGGCCTATCACTCACGGCCAGCTCCAGATATTTTTGCAGAGAAGCTCCAGTATGCCTCCTAAAAGAAAATTGGCAGCGGCAAGGACTTACCAAGAGGTCTGGTTCAGAAGCAGAGGGTAGCCCTGTGGTGGAGGGGGAAAGGAAGGAGAAGAAAAGGCTGAGGATGTTGAGTGGACTAACATCAATATTGGCTTTGGAGAAAATCACCTACATGGCAAGAAACAAACTTGATACGTTTTGGGACATTTGGACAGTTTTCTACGCATTCCTTGATACTTATGATCTTACAGAAGATAATGTAAATGCTGAACAACTGTAATATATGTTGATGTCAGTATCTGCTGACCCCCCCTCTTTTTTTCTCTCCTTTTTTTTTTTTTTTTTTGCCTATATGACACTGTTGATTGGTGTTAACTTGTTGACAAAATAATAAAAATATGTTAAAAAAAAAAAAGAAAAGGCTGAGGATGATCTCCCTCCCCTTGAAGTGACAGAGGCTTCAGCCTATTATATTCTGGGGGCGGTGCCTATATGCAAAAGTTCCTGGAGTAACGCAGGATTTGCCTAGATAAATCCAGCGGTACACAGGGCATTATCGGCGGCAGCAGAACACCGCCGTTCTCACGCGTGTCTTAACCTCCGATTGTAAAGGATAGAACTGGGTATTAACCCCCGTTGCCTGATGTGTGCCGGATGCTACGATGTCAAAACGCCGCTTTATTCGGCAGATTTAGCAGCGTTTTATCCGCATATTTGCGGATAGTACGTCGGCCAAAACGCCGGCGAAATGCTTCGCCCCTTTCCACCGCGAAAAGAGCCGGAACTACCGCGAACTTCGGCCTATGTACTGCCCACCGACAAAACCGTCTATGTGTAAACTAGGCTTTAGTGAGTTGTTCTTTTTCTGCTAAGGTTGTAGTTTGTGAATGTTCTTGCTGTTTTTGACTCGCCTGAACATCCCCATCGTTTCTGGACCCTAAAGGATAAGGATGTGTTCATACCTTACTGAAGTATGATCAGCAATCTGTGTTTTCCTTTGAAGCCATATTTAATTGGCTGCCCCCCCTTGAAAAACAGCATATCTTTTTCAGTTGTAAATTCAGTTGTAATTTTTTTGAGTTCTTTGAACAACACACACTCCATCCTCATCTTTAGACTAGGTTTTTGATCGATAGCCCAAATGCTTTTAGTGCCACATGACACTAACACATTATAACTGTTTCTAATCTCACCTCATTTTTAGTTTGACATGTCCATATGACTGCAAATGGTTTTGTGACTGGAAGGAAGACTTGGGTGCTGAGTGTGAAAACTAGATGAAAACGTTTTATAACACTTGTATTGCACTGTGCACCTCTGTGCCTGGGGTGGAAGCTAGATGTCTGGGTTTTCCATTGTGAAGTATGGGGTACCTTAGGGAACAACACTTGTCCCACTCTTATTTTCTTATTTACATAAGAGTTCTTATATATTTAGTTGTCAGGATTTCAGCAGGCTTGAAGGGTTGAGTTGCAGACAGAGACCAGACAAGAGTAAAATGTCAAGTTTATTTACAATAGAATGAGATGAGTCAGGGGGGTTGGTAAGGTTTGACCTTACTTATGTGAAGTGCCTTGAGGCGGTGTTGTTGTGATGTGGCACAATATAAATAAAATAAATTAAAATTGAGTCCAGAACATCCAAAACTGAAGAACAGTCCAAATGAACAGGAACACAGGAGGAGAATAGGCAGCAGCACCAAGTTAAGGGGAGATGAGCAGACACAGATCGAATAACTAGTAGCTGGAGCAGAACATACTGGAATAACCCAGTAAAATAAAGACAATCTAGTCACAAACGTAAATAGTGAAATGTAACTACAAGACGAGAGACAAGTGTGGTGACTGTGATGAGACGCACCTGTGAAGGAACACCAAGTGACCCGGCCACGCCTACAAACACACAGGGACTGACAGAGATGGAGTGAAACATCAAACCACAAAGAACCCTGGGGTGAGTAGCACCTAAAACAAACCACAAAGAATTATGAAACTAAAAGGAAGTTTAAGAAAGGCTAAAGTATGACATACAGGAAAACATGATAACTAACAGGCAGGACATAAGACCAGGGCAGGGAACAGGTGGCCAGATGAAGCCTCATGAAGCCTTGAAGCTTTCCATCCAATTGGATCAAAAGAGATGCATTTCTCGAGGCTTCAAATCTCCCTACAGGTCAAAACCTTTATTGTTATTTCAAATATTTGTGATGGCTTCTTGGCTGTCTTACAACAGCGTGAGCTTGGGAATAATCACTGCCAAGAATAGAAATACAAACCTCTTGATTTTCTGTAGGTGATTCATTCATTCATCTAATCTGTTTCTGATTATTGTGTGAGTAATGGTAATGGAGGTCTATCAATGTCCAAAAACCTGTGTGATGTCAGTCAGTGTTTAAATAAATCCAGTAGGGCATGACATGTTTATTTTAAAAATGCTGCAGTGAGTTCAAAAGATGAGACAGTGATTGTGATTTATTCAGTTTTATTAAGAAATAATATTTTCTCCACTGTGCTTGGACTTGGTTTCTGTTTTTGGAACTTACCTCTCTGTCCTCGGAGAAAACCTTGTCACATGATGCAGGGATCCTTTGCATTTACAGTATATATGTTCAAAAATCATGGCAACACTTGAACCACTTCCTGAACCATCGCAGCTTCCCGACATCATTAGTGAAGTCACTCGTGCTTGAAGAAGCCTCAATACGCGCTTCATAGAAGACTTTCCGAATTTCATCACTAGTTAGTTAGCTCTGTTGCATCACAGCATGAAGGTCCTGGGATCACTTCCCACCTGGTCTTTTTTCTGTGGACTTTTGAACATTCTATCCATGTTTGTGTGGGTTCTCTCTGGGTGATCCAGCTTCCTCTCACTTCTAAAGACATGCAAGTGAGGTACAGTGAATGAATCAACGGTCACATTATGGATTATTTCTGTTGTGCTGTTCTTCGGGGAATGTTTGGTCTCTGTATGTTCTATACTACAGTTTATAGTCTAGGCCTACTCTGTAGACCCTGTGCAATGTTATTCGATTTTCCATCTTCAATGGTAAGAAAGGTTTGTTCCAAATGGTGCATCTAATAAGTCACTAGTCTTATTTTTCAATATTGTCTCATTTTGAACCTGGTGGCTTCATGTTCAGCATGTGGCTGCATCAATCAACATGGAAAAAAGGATATTTTGTTCCACAGATTTAAATCATATGTAGTGATCCCTTCCCTCATGGCCAGTTGTTGTCATCTTATTTTTACTTAAATTGTGAAAGGTAATCCTGATAAAACTGAAGAATATTTCTCATTTTTACACCAAAAACAAGTCTGCAAGATTCCAGGGTGTGTGTGTGTGCGTGCTCCACCTGTGTACACAGAAGAGTGAAGGAGGAATGTAAAAAAGAGTGCTCTTCTTGTCACGTCACATCACTATGGTGGCAGATTTGCAGTTGAGTTTGTGTCCGTCACTATCCACCATCTAGACAGCAATAATATTTCATTGAGAAGTGTTTTTCCATTTGGTGCAGTATTTTCGCCATGCTCCACACGGATTGGGAAAGCTCTGAAAAAGCTGTCTAAAGTCACAAGCAATGTGATTGGCTGAGATGGGTGACATCTGTACACCTATCAACATATCAGTGTGTGCACAACTGGAAGCAGTTTGATGTCAGAACTCAAGGGTAGAAGGAGAAAAAAAATATTGCCATTCTCTGCTTTTTTTTGTCATTGTTAGAGACACAAAAACACTAAATAAAAGAAGATAAAATTCAGGCAGTGGTGGGCACAGCTAACCAGAAAGTTAGCTTCGATAACCGTTAATCCGCTGACTGAAAAGTTAACTTTTATAAAGCTAAACCAATAACTTTTAGCATTGACTCCAGTACACTGGCAGCTACTGACACAACAACGAGCCAGCGCTTCAGTCTCACATCCTTCTCTCACCAAGAGAGACCTGGTGACCAGAGAGAAAGGAAGGGCAGCAGCAGCAAAAAAAAAAAAAAAAAAAAAAAAATCACAGCCATACAGATTTGCAGACATATTACATACACAGCAAGACAGGTTTGATTTATGGTTAAAATTTTAAACAAACTAATTCCAGACAAGTTATTGAAATTAACATCATTACAAAGTGAAAATATCAGCTATATGTTTCAGTTTTAAAGAACTCACTACTTTTGAAGGTTTTAGCATTTTACAGAAACACATGCTAAAAAGCATTATGGGAAAATTAGTTTCCTGTCATCAGTGGTCGGTCGGTATATGTAAAACACACACACACACACACACACACACACACACACACACACACACACACACACACACACACACACACACACACACACACACACACACACACACACACACACTCAAGTTACTGTAACGTGTGTGTTGGTTTTTACAAATAAATCTGTATTTGTAAATATATCATTTTTTTATTTGTAAAAAAAGGCAATTTGAAAACAGAAAATTATGTTTATGGGATTCACACTGGCATGTGAATTCTGTTTGTGATTCACAGTGCCATGAACACATCCAGTAGATGTCAGTGTTCATGACAGTGTGAATACCTGTTGCCACACATTCGCTAAAAGTGCTGAATCACTTAAAGATTAAGTGCTCCAGTGCTGAAATTCAGCAAGCAGTCACAGTGAAGACCATCACACAGTGCCTTGCAAAAGTAATTGGCCCTTTGGTATTTGACGAGTTTTCATATGTTTATGCCATATCAAATACAAAAAGTAAATCAGGCTTCTTAGTATAGAAAATTCTAAAATGATCTTCCGTAAACTCAAACTCAAAGTGAATATCTACAACTTGATATAAATTAATTAAAAATATAAAAGCCAAGATGATGGGTTGCATAAGTAATGGCCCCCATTGGTATAATACCTTTAAATAATCAGTTTTATTGCCAGTATTCTTCAGATTAATCAGGGGATGGATACATGAACATTTCCAAGACACTGAATATGTCTTGAACTTTATTTACATCAGTTATGAAGAAATGCAAACAGTATAGCACTCTATGGTAAATCTGTACAGAGTAGACAGTTCTCAAAAACTGAGTGACTGTGCAAGAAGGAGAAGAGGGAGGAAAGACAGCAAGACAACCAGAAGTTATAGGCTTCTTTGGTTGTGAATGGAGAAATTGTGTGCAGTACAAACTTTGTATTTGTATCACCAGTTATATAACTTCCTGATGAAGTGGGTGTAGAGGAGGATTTTCTTTCACCAAAACATCAAATCGAGGCTTGCATCTCAGATGTAGCTTCTGGCAAATTGTAGCTCAACTTTCAGGTCTTCTTTTTAAGAAAATTCTCAAGATAATTTTAGAATTTTTTATACTGAGAAGCCAGGTTTACTTTTTATATTTGAAATGGCATAAGCAGATTAAAATGTGTGAAATACCATGGGGTCAAATACTTTTGCAAGACACTGTACATACAAAAACAGACATGTTTGGATTCTGTGTGTATTTTTTTTTAATCAGCATTCAGAGCTGTTGAATATTATGTTCACAACAACATAAGTGAGCCAAAGATGCAAAGTGTGTTGATCAAATACATCTTTTTATATGACTCCATGCCAGGAAATAACAAGCAGAAAACTCCTTTTACACAGATGCTTGTGCTCACAAAATATTAATGTAACCTGAAATAATTCCTGATCATTTTACAGAAACTAAAAGGCACACACAATATGTGGATGCAGGCATTCTGTATACATGCTACATTTCAAAGTGGCAAAATAATGAGCATTTCTGCTATTTACTTCACCCTACCTCCCCAAATTAAGGCTTTCTACACAAATAATTTATGCAACAAGGGATTTATCAATCAGTCATACTGCAGGCATGATAAGAAGAGGAAACATTTTTGCAGCTTTGGTGTTCTGGTGACCAAGATGCACGTTCATCAATAAGCTGAGAAACCAGAACCCCCTTTTAACCCAAATGTTGCTGAATGAAATGAAGACTGTATTATTTAATTAATAATGTTAATATTACATTAAACAGTCATGTCCCAGTGATCCGATCCCGGATAAGCGATTGAAGATGAACAGGACAGTCATGTTAATGATGGTTGGTCAGTGGTCCTATGTTGTTTGAGTTAATGTGGTCCTGCCTCTTTGTGCCTCTGTGACACAGAGACTCAGACAATACTTTTGGAAATCTGTCAATTATGTGACACCTGTCGGAGCAGCTGGTATGTGCGCACCACGAAACGTGCCGACGGGCAGGCGTGCATGATCCTGGTGCGACAGTTCATGCACGTGGGACATAGTACCACCAGCTGCACGATGTGGTTACACATCGTGCAGCTGGTGTGAAGAAAAAAATAAATGACAAATAAAACAATACATGTTCGTGGAAACACAGCAGCTTTTCCCCAGCAGCCGCGTGATGTGTAACCACAATGCGCAACTGAAAAAGGAAAAAAAACAAAAACAAAAAACATCACCCATGGGATTTGAACCTGCACCTTCTGAAAGCTCTAATTGCAGCCAGGAACTTTACCAAGTGAGCTACCATCACTGTCCTGTAAAAGGTGCTGAACACTGCCTCATATCAGGAAGCACATAGACGTATTTAAAAAAAAAATAAAACGACGCACCATGTAAAAACATTGCATTGTATTAAATCTCTCTCATCATCTGTCTGTTCCTCTGTAGATGGCCCATGGTCACTGACGTACAGTCATGAAATCGCATGAATGAGAAGCAGTTCACTCATCTCATTCATGTCTACATCTGCTGGTGCATGTCCTACTGGCCCACGCGTGTCTTGCGGATGGCACCCACAGGACACTGCGTCATGTGGAACAGAGCTCACGTGGGTGACATGACAGTCAGATCACCTGCTGCGTGTTATGATCTGATGGTCTGTTTCAACCTGGGGGCAGCCTGTCCATGTGCCCGGCATACGCATGCACGCGCTTGCTGCAGCCCCTCGCCACAGTGATATATATGTTTTTATTTTTGTCCACTTCATGACAGCAAACAGACACACGCACGTCACAGTGGTCAGTTGTTAGTCCATGTCCGTCCAAACATAGTACTGTCCAGCTGGAATGTCTAGAATGACAGATCTCCCTGGCTGCTTCTGTCATAGCCACACCTCCTGTCAGTTCAATGCACAGACCAAAGACACACTTGTGGGGCACTTGGACAAATTTCACTGCGAATATGACAGTGATTGTCTGCAGACTGTTGTTGTGCCAAGAGTGCAAATGGCCACACAGTTTCTAAGTGCCATGTGAGCGGTGTTAGATGTTTGTGCTTGTCACCTGGAATTTGGCCATCACCTGCTGTGAGAGGGTTCAATGGGATCGTAGAGCCACACTCTGTCTTTAAGTCGCTGATGTGTGCAAATAGTTGTAGCAACAGGTGTACAAGGCATTGGAAGCAGCTATGAAATTACAAGGTTTGCATACGATTTCTGCTTCATGCGCACTTAATGCACAAATCGACCAAATTTGCAATATGTGTGAAGGGGCCCTTAGGAAACTTAATATATAGTCCATATATACACATATAATATATAGTCATAGTCCATGAGGAAATTGTTGAGAGAGTTGTGACACAAACTGTCAGTGACTCTCCTCAATTGCTGACAGTCTTTTCTCTGTGTGACTGGGGCATTAAACTCCATGGGTTGAATAATCTTGCCTTTTCACTTGTATGCATGTTTCTTTGTTCACCATAGCTCAAGTATGTATGTATGTTTGCATGTTGTTTACATACTCACTTTATCTACTGAATTCAGCAGACTGCCACATATATTTTCATGTGGAGTTTAAGATGCAAGAAGGAACAATTTGAATGTATATTTTCCACCTGATTTAAAAACTAATCTGATGATCTATTTGATGTGGAGGTGGAACATCTTGTAAAATATGAATGAAAATGTCACAGGGACTTACTTTTCATTCCCTGATAAAATGCCATTCATTTCATGCAGATACACGAAGACACGATCAAGTTTGTTGCTGGTAAAACACTATAAATTTACACTCACCAGTCTCAGCAGAGCTTCCATTGATACATGGCTGCAGTGGTGATATTGTACTACCAACAGAAATTGAAATTAAAGTACAAAAGCAGTGAGTTTTCCATCAATTTCAATTTATTTTCATTTATATAGCACCAAATCACAACAAAGTTGCCTCAAGGTGCTTCATACAAGTAAGGTCTAACCTTACTTGTCTAACCTTACCATCAATAACAATACCACTTTACTCAGAACCTGCACCTATGTTCCACCCTTGACCTTTTCTTTCTAGTTTCATCTGAGTTGGCACATGTATTTCACACACCCTCTGGATATTCCTACATTGCTGCTTCGCATTATAAATTGACACAAATGCTTGTTGGAGAATTTCTGTCATCAACTCTCATGTTGCCATGTCCAATCAACATTTTGTGATATTTCTATGAATAAAACAGCAACGGAATATCAAGGACTTTGTTCGAACACTTCTTGAACATCCAACTTCACAGCTGTAGTTTTCATCTCCCCTCTGGATGATCTTTGACTTACAGCCAATCCTAGAGAATGGAGAAGATCACATGAGTCTGTTTGACACTAACCTTGCCATATCCTGCAGTGCAGCTGAGCATCTGTTCCTGTAGGATTCATACTGAAACATGCCTGTAAACGCTCATAAAATCTGAAAGAATGGTCCTATTGTCCTGAAAACAGTTTTTTTATTTTTATTTAGTTGTACAAAGAAAATCATCATGGAAAAATACATGGAGGGATTACTTTTCTCCAGGATTGGCAATAATTAATTAATTAATTTATTTTTTTCAACATAGCAAAAATTAACATTTTTGTGACATGGACATCACATTTTGCATGAGTTTGAAACATTTATGTATTCAATGTCATCACAAGACATCTGGCTTGAACCGGTCAGTGAGTTTATTTTACAAATATGCTTAAATACGCTTTTGGAATGCAGTGTATCGGTCAAAGCCTTGCAGCCCCCACAGTGCATATTTTATTTTATTTTTTGAAATATATTTGCATATTGATCTAAAATCTTTATCAAATATTACATTATTTGTATTATCTAAAGACTTTAGTAAACCCATTTCTAACATCAAAGCCATGTGTCCATCCATCCATCCATCCATTTTCTTCCACTTTATCCGGAGTCAGGTCGCGGCAAAGCCGCCCAGACCTCCCGATCCACACACACCATGTCCATATGTGCCATGTGTCCATATGAATAAAAATGGATATGCACTAAATATTTGAAGAGTTTCTCAAAACAAATTTTAATATTTTCAGGTTTAGAGCCATCTATCCACCCATCCATTTTCCATACCCACTTACTTCAATTAAGGGTCATGGGGGGCGGGGGTGCTGCAGCCTATCCCAACAGTCATAGGGCATGAGTCGGGGTACATCCTGGACTGGACACCAGTCTATCGCAGGGCCACATATAGACAGGTGAACACATTCAAAGAATAGAGCCAAATTATATATTGTACTCAGATCTCTAGACAAATATTTATCACACATTCAAAATTCTGAGATTGTTCTGAACATTTTGATATGCAACACATGGGCATTATACCACATGAAACAAACTTTAAAGTGAAATAACTGAGCCCATGTTGGTTTGAGTCTTTATGTAGTTATGCACTGCAATGAAGGCCCTTTCAATTTCAAATAACTGCATGTCATGCTTTTGTTGAATGTTGTTCAATTGCTGTGTATTTGGTACCAAATGTTGCATGTTAGTATTCTGTGTGCCTAATTGTGAAGCAAGTTTCCATTCCAATGCCCCTGTCACACATAGCAAGAATTTGCAGGAAGCATGCCATAATCCGACGCAGTCAGGAGGAAAAGAGGCGTGGTCTGCAGTGTTGGAGCACAGACAGACTGCCTCGTCCACACCTGTCAGATCGCATCCAGAGCGTATGTAGATGAAACAGACTGCTGTCAGATGGCCATAAAAGGTGCTGAAGACTGCCAGATCTCCAAATGTCTGGATGGCAAACACAGACCGGCGCGCTGTGTTACTCATGTGCATGTATGTGCGAGTGCGCAGCATGTGTATGTGCATGGCAGACGTGCACTCCATGCACATGCGAGGGGCTGCAGTTATCACTCAGCCGTGTGTTTGTGTGTGCGCATAATGCTGCATGGGCCACTAAGCACACATACGCGCCATTTGGCAGCCTTGCTCAAAGTTTGCTGGCATTGGTCCATGCAGTCCCTCAGATGGAGCGCTTTTCCAGGGAACTTTCTTTTTTCTTGTTTGCCCACTTCAGGAGCACAACGCAACTCTGGACACTGCGATGGCTGGATTATCACATGGACTTAATTTTTTTCTTTTTGGTGAGAGGATTTTAACCACAGGCTGCATCCTGACTTCATGTCCATGTTCACGCTGTGAAACACTCCTGGACCACTGTTGGAGGTGAGATTCATGTTTATTAATGGTGTTGCTGCCTGCCACAAGTTTGATGTTATATCTCCTACAGAGTTTGAAGGTGATCATTTATTACAGCGCAAGATCCGTCCAGCTCCGAGCCTGATGCGTACAATGACGCATTATTGTGCACCACGGAGAGGCACAGCTACCCGTGTTATGATGGAGACAATAATTCACATTATTTACGTTGCCCATGGGAAGGAATGGACAAATATTTGTACTGTAAGGTCTATTGTGGGTATAACAGCCTGTTCACATATGTGGCAGCATGCACACAGTAGCAAATGGAGCTTTCGTTTTGATAGCCGCTGTTCACGTTCACTGTACATGATAATAATTCATAATTATTATCGTGATGAAGCTTGCCACATACATATAAACAGTTCCTTTGCGCTCTGGGGGGTGGACATTATTATACGTGGCACAGGTCATACCGGCAGGCTTTGCTGTACCAAATCTATCTTGAGGTTCCCTCGTATGCACGCAAATCATTTCGGATCCCATTTTGCCGCCATCTGAATATGTAAATTGCAGTCAGATGGTCTTCAGATAACACATGGCCTGCCTGTTGGATAGGTGTCCCATCTTGACCGCGCCCAGAGAGTTTTGAACATGTGCATCACACACGGCCGCCGGCCAATTTTGACCAACTGTGCTGACTTCCACATATGGCTGTCAGAACGTTTTGAAACTGAAATCTGACACTTTTCAGATGTGCACCGATTCATAAGTCCGACGCCACTCTGCGTGATTATGGCTATGTGTGATGGGGGTATTACTGTTTAATCTGTCTTCAAGTTATTTTGTAATGTAACTTTGTAAACTACTAATGATGAGCAAAAAGAAAATAAAAGCAGCTTGCATTCATACTCATAAACACAGTTTGGCCATTTGCTTAGTCAATGCTGTAAAAGATAATGACATGTTGAAAATAAATGAGCCCACTCATAATCATGCCTAATCTGCCATTGCAGCCTTTTTCTGTGACAGACATTAATCACATCTGAATCCAGCAGGATATTTTATTTGCAATGCCTCAGGATAGGTAAGTGAGTGCAGACACTTCAGTCAGATGTGAGTTGCAACGACCATAACACAATGACCGCTAATTGCTAATTATGAAATTGTCTGATAGGCAGAAGGCGCTGTGAGTTCATCCCGTTATTGTTTATCCCTCATTGTGTCGAGCTGTGTGCTAACGGTTCGGTTGTTTTAGTGCCATATATGCTGAGGAATTCACGTATATGTACATTTGGCATAATATGCTGTGCTGATGGAGTCTTTGGGTCAAGACTCTACAAAACCTAACACTTTGAAAGAACTGTTTTCAGCAGGGCAGCATTTCAGTGTTAATTGAATTTAAATGATTGTTTGTTCAGAGGGTCATAAAGTACCTCTACAAAAATGTCTCTTGAATGGTGCTATAACATTGAGTGAAGACTTTAAAACTGGGAATGCAACAACAAATCTCTGCTCAGCTCAACTGAAAAAACTAATTACTATTGGTGGCTGAAAACACATTTGTAAAGTAATTGTGCCGGGAGTGGGGAAAAAAAAAAGATCTCAGCAAATTTGTGGAAGGTTATTTTAGTGGTGGTTGTACGGTGGTTGATATGAGCCACAACACTTCCAAAGTATGACAACACCAGCAAAAGTACAAAAAACACAAATGCACAACACATCTGCTTCAATTCAGTGGCAGGTAGGTGCATCAATGAATAAATAGATGAGTAATGCTAATTTGGAAAAAAAAAATGCAACAAATTAATCTGATTAAAAGCCTGCTTCAAATTCACACACCACCACCATACATAGAAATGCTTTGAGAAGCCATAATAATATAATGGGAGTACTTGCAACACAAAGAGTGCCTTCTGCCAAAAGAATCCTAACTGATAGACTGATCAGGACATGCTCCTGCACGTGCTCCAACTCTTTATCTGGTCGGAGTTGAGTAAGTTTATTTGTGATTTCACTCTTGGTCTCCTATTTTTGGTCAATTTCCATCTTTATTTCAAAATTGTGGTGATTGGGCTTGAATTTTATTTTATTTTTCAAAGAGTAGGCAAAAATCACTAGCTATTATACAGGTGAAAAAAAACATTGCTGAATACATCTGAGTTAACATCCCAGCACTGTAGAGTTGAGTGTGACAGGCTTTTATGATGGCCCCTTCACACATAGTATGAATAAATACAAATCAGGGTGAATCACAACAAAACACAGCATCCAGTTTGGAAATGAACAGCACATTCCACTGTTACAGGAGTTTTTCTCATGGAAAGAGGAACAGAGGCTTCGCGCATTGCGGCGGTGCCGCATGGCGCAAAGCAACACCGTGATGAAGCCTCACAGGACATGTTCTGGCATGTCCAGGCACATCCACAATTTCTCAGATAATCACTTGACTGAAAAACCACCGACAGCTGTCTGAACGCCATCTCAAAGGTGTCCTGTGAGACCAAAACAAAGGTGGCTTTGTCTCGCTCCAGCAGCGAATCCATCGTGACGCACGAAGCCTCCGTTCGGCTTTCCATGACAAAATCTCTTGTTAAAAGTGAAATCTGCCGGAAAATGGTTGATGTCCAGCTCTTGTGATAACCAGAGAAATTGCACACGATGGTCACGGATCCATACAGCCATCTGTTTAGAAAGAAATGGTCGTTCAGCCTGTCAATGGCGGCTTCGTAGCGCGGCATGCCATCAGTCGCTGGGGACCGTCCTTAAAGCGACAGTAACACTCCGTAATCTCTTTGAAGCCCATAAAATTTTCACCAAAAACCGTATGAATTTCTCGAATGGTGTCCACTTGGATGTGCCTCACAGTTTCTGAAAACATTTTGATCAAGCAAAGCGGCAGTCTCTGAGCCATTCCTAAACAATGAAAAAAACGACGAGAGGGGTGGACCACTCCTCACTCAAAGCCTGCCCACAGGCGAATGATGCAACCGACAGGCGTGGAAAAAACTCACGCATCAATCAATCAATCAATCAACTTTTTTCTTATATAGCGCCAAATCACAACAAACAGTTGCCCCAAGGCGCTCCATATTGTAAGGCAAGGCCATACAATAATTATAAAAAACCCCAACGGTCAAAACGACCCCCTATGAGCAAGCACTTGGCAACAGTGGGAAGGAAAAACTCCCTTTTAACAGGAAGAAACCTCCAGCAGAACCAGGCTCAGGGAGGGGCAGTCTTCTGCTGAGACTGGTTGGGGCTGAGGGAAAAAACCAGGAAAAAGACATGCCGTGAAGGGGGGCAGAGATCGATCACTAATGATTAAATGCAGAGTGATGCATACGGAGCAAAAAGAGAAAGAAACAGTGCATCATGGGAAACCCCCCACAATCTACGTCTAAAGCAGCATAACCAAGGGATGGTCCAGGGTCACCCGATCCAGCCCTAACTATAAGCCTTAGCGAAAAGGAAAGTTTTAAGCCTAATCTTAAAAGTAGAGAGGGTATCTGTCTCCCTGATCTGAATTGGGAGCTGGTTCCACAGGAGAGGAGCCTGAAAGCTGAAGGCTCTGCCTCCCATTCTACTCTTACAAACCCTAGGAACTACAAGTAAGCCCGCAGTCTGAGAGCGAAGCGCTCTAATGGGGTAATATGGTACTATGAGGTCCCTAAGATAAGATGGGACCTGATTATTCAAAACCTTATAAGTAAGAAGAAGAATTTTAAATTCTATTCTAGAATTAACAGGAAGCCAATGAAGAGAGGCCAACACGGGTGAGATATGCTCTCTCCTGCTAGTCCCCGTCAGTACTCTAGCTGCAGCATTCTGAACCAACTGAAGGCTTTTTAGGGAACTTTTAGGACAACCTGATAATAATGAATTACAATAGTCCAGCCTAGAGGAAATAAATGCATGAATTAGTTTTTCAGCATCACTCTGAGAAAAGACCTTTCTGATTTTAGAGATATTGCTTAAATGCAAAAAGGCAGTCCTACATATTTGTTTAATATGCGCTTTGAATGACATATCCTGATCAAAAATGACTCCAAGATTTCTCACAGTATTACTAGAGATCAGGGAAATGCCATCCAGAGTAACGATCTGGTTAGACACCATGCTTCTAAGATTTGTGGGGCCAAGTACAATAACTTCAGTTTTATCTGAGTTTAAAAGCAGGAAATTAGAGGTCATCCATGTCTTTATGTCTGTAAGACAATCCTGCAGTTTAGCTAATTGGTGTGTATCCTCTGGCTTCATGGATAGATAAAGCTGGGTATCATCTGCGTAACAATGAAAATTTAAGCAATACCGTCTAATAATACTGCCTAAGGGAAGCATGTATAAAGTGAATAAAATTGGTCCTAGCACAGAACCTTGTGGAACTCCATAATTAACTTTAGTCCGTGAAGAAGATTCCCCATTTACATGAACAAACTGTAATCTATTAGACAAATATGATTCAAACCACCGCAGCGCAGTGCCTTTAATACCTATGACATGCTCTAATCTCTGTAATAAAATTTTATGGTCAACAGTATCAAAAGCAGCACTGAGGTCCAACAGAACAAGCACAGAGATAAGTCCACTGTCCGAAGCCATAAGAAGATCATTTGTAACCTTCACTAATGCTGTTTCTGTACTATGATGAATTCTAAAACCTGACTGAAACTCTTCAAATAGACCATTCCTCTGCAGGTGATCAGTTAGCTGTTTTACAACTACCCTCTCAAGAATCTTTGAGAGAAAAGGAAGGTTGGAAATTGGCCTATAATTAGCTAAGATAGCTGGGTCAAGTGATGGCTTTTTAAGTAATGGTTTAATTACTGCCACCTTAAAGGCCTGTGGTACATAACCAACTAACAAAGATAGATTGATCATATTTAAGATTGAAGCATTAAATAATGGTAGGACTTCCTTGAGCAGCCTGGCAGGAATGGGGTCCAATAAACATGCCGATGGTTTGGACGAAGCAACCAATGAAAATAACTCAGACAGAACAACCGGAGAGAAAGAGTCTAACCAAATACCGGCATCACTGAAAGCAGCCAAAGATAACGATACATCTTTGGGATGGTTATGAGTAATTTTTTCTCTAATAGTCAAAATTTTGTTAGCAAAGAAAGTCATGAAGTCATTACTAGTTAAAGTTAATGGAATACTCAGCTCAATAGAGCTCTGACTCTTTGTCAGCTTAGCTACAGTGCTGAAAAGAAACCTGAGGTTATTCTTATTTTCTTCAATTAGTGATGAGTAGAAAGATGTCCTAGCTTTACGGAGGGCTTTTTTATAGAGCAACAAACTCTTTTTCCAGGCTAAGTGAAGATCTTCTAAATTAGTGAGACGCCATTTCCTCTCCAACTTACGGATTATCTGCTTTAAGCTACGAGTTTGTGAGTTATACCACGGAGTCAGACACTTCTGATTTAAAGCTCTCTTTTTCAGAGGAGCTACAGCATCCAAAGTTGTCTTCAAAGAGGATGTAAAACTATTGACGAGATACTCTATCTCCCTTACAGAGTTTAGGTAGCTACTCTGCTCTGTGTTGGTATATGACATTAGAGAACATAACGAAGGAATCATATCCTTAAACCTAGTTACAGCGCTTTCTGAAAGACTTCTAGTGTAGTGAAACTTATTCCCCACTGCAGGGTAGTCCATCAGGGTAAATGTAAATGTTATTAAAAAATGATCAGACAGAAGGGAGTTTTCAGGGAATACTGTTAAGTCTTCTATTTCCATACCATAAGTCAGAACAAGATCTAAGATATGATTAAAGTGGTGGGTGGACTCATTTACTTTTTGAGCAAAGCCGATAGAGTCTAATAATAGATTAAATGCAGTGTTGAGGCTGTCATTCTCAGCATCTGTGTGGATATTAAAATCGCCCACTATAATTATCTTATCTGAGCTAAGCACTAAGTCAGACAAAAGGTCTGAAAATTCACAGAGAAACTCACAGTAACAACCAGGTGGACGATAGATAATAACAAATAAAACTGGTTTTTGGGACTTCCAATTTGGATGAACAAGACTAAGAGACAAGCTTTCAAATGAATTAAAGCTCTGTCTAGGTTTTTGATTAATTAATAAGCTGGAATGGAAGATTGCTGCTAATCCTCCGCCACGGCCCGTGCTACGAGCATTCTGACAGTTAGTGTGACTCGGGGGTGTTGACTCATTTAAACTAACATATTCATCCTGCTATAACCAGGTTTCTGTTAGGCAGAATAAATCAATACGTTGATCAATTATTATATCATTTACCAACAGGGACTTAGAAGAGAGAGACCTAATGTTTAATAGACCACATTTAACTGTTTTAGTCTGTGGTGCAGTTGAAGGTGCTATATTATTTTTTCTTTTTGAATTTTTATGCTTAAATAGATTTTTGCTGGTTATTGGTGGTCTGGGAGCAGGCACCGTCTCTACGGCATGGGGCAACGAGGGGATGGCAGGGGGAGAGAAGCTGCAGAGAGGTGTATAAGACCACAGCTCTGCCTCCTGGTCCCAACGCTGGACAGTCACAGTTTGGAGGATCCAAGAAAATTGGCCAGATTTCTAGAAATGAGAGCTGCTCCATCTAAAGTGGGATGGATGCCGTCTCTCCTAACAAGACCAGGTTTTCCCCAGAAGCTTTGCCAATTATCAATGAAGCCCACCTCATTTTTTGGACACCACTCAGACAGCCAGCAATTCAAGGAGAACATGCGGCTAAACATGTCACTCCCGGTCCGATTGGGGAGGGGCCCAGAGAAAACAACAGAGTCCGACATTGTTTTTGCAAAGTTACACACCGATTTAATGTTAATTTTAGTGACCTCCGATTGGCGTAACCGAGTGTCATTACTGCCGACGTGAATTACAATCTTACCAAATTTACGCTTAGCCTTAGCCAGCAATTTCAAATGTCCTTCGATGTCGCCTGCTCTGGCCCCCGGAAGACAATTGACAATGGTTGCTGGTGTCGCTAACTTCACATTTCTCAAAACAGAGTCGCCAATAACCAGAGTTTGATCCTCGGCGAGTGTATCGTCGAGTGGGGAAAAACGGTTAGAGATGTGAACGGGTTGACGGTGTACACGGGGCTTCTGTTTAGGGCTACGCTTCCTCCTCACAGTCACCCAGTCAGCCTGCTTTCCCGACTGCCCGGGATCTGCCAGGGGGGAACTAGCGGCAGCTAAGCTACCTTGGTCCGCACCGACTACAGGGGCCTGGCTAGCTGTAGAATTTTCCACGGTGCGGAGCCGAGTCTCCAATTCGCCCAGCCTGGCCTCCAAAGCTACGAATAAGCTGCACTTATTACAAGTACCGTTACTGCTAAAGGAGGCCGAGGAATAACTAAACATTTCACACCCAGAGCAGAAAAGTGCGGGTGAGACAGGAGAAGCCGCCATGCTAAATCGGCTAAGAGCTAGTAGCTACGCAACCTAGCGGATTCCTAAAAACACACAAAGTGAATAATGTGTAAATAATTTAAAGGTGATTCAGCAGAAGGAGTGCCCCAATCAAGGCACCAAACAGGCCATGAAGCAGCACAGGCAACGCACGACAACAGCGAACGCACGACAACGGTGCTAAAATAAAATAAAAATCAACTAAACACGCTGTGGAGCAGCACAGATAACGCACGACAACAGTGCTAAAAGACAAAAAAATAAAATAAAATAAAATAAAAAAAATAAAAACGAAAGCGTTAGCAAGCTAGTTAGCTTGCCAACGCTGATGAAAGTTAGCTGATAAAAGTGCTCCGTCGCGATGTTTCGACCGTTAGAGGTCTTCCTTAGGCGTTGGAGCACAGTAAAAAAGTAAAAAAAAAAAAGTAAAAAGGTAAAAAAGTCTTGAAAAAGACTGTTAATTCAAGTCCAAAGCAGCAGGTAGCAGTCTCTGTGTAAACAGTCCCAACAGAGAGCCAAAATTCTGATGCCAACACGTCAAGCACAGGATGCTTCAACAGGATGCAACAACAAAAAACCAGCCTGCGCACGAAGGTTCAAGCTTGTCTGATGCAATCACATGTGATTCAAATCCATATGGTTTTTGAAAAAAATAATAAGGTCGGATACTTTTCTAACAGACCTCGTATATTTCATCTTCACCTGCTGCCCGGATGCGTTTGGCACTGCTATTGCATCTGAAATATTGACAGGATTAGGAATAGCAATCATACAGTCAAGGTAGCCTATTTAGGAAACATTAAATTAACCTAACATTTATTAGTAGGCCTATGCCCACTTCTGAATCGTGTTGCATCTGGGCATAATTAATGAAAGAAGGTCATTTTTTTTACACATATTAGACATTCCACAGGTTAATCATCTGTAACAGATTTGGGGAACAATTGAATTGTATTTACGCATTTACCCAATCAGCAATACGTTGCCAACAAGCCTGTCTTGCTTTATTGGCAGACGATGTGTTCGATTTCCCCCTTAACATTAATTTAAATTCCTGTAGCTCCGCATAATAATCGTGCATTCTTCTTCGGTAAAGTAAGGTGACCGCGCCATCATTGAAAAATGGTGACGTGTGCTGCAACCTGCCCCTTTTATATGAACGCGCACAAACTCCAATTAGGTTAACACAGGTTCAACAAATCAACATCTTATTCAGCATCGTTGTACCGAATAACACCACTTGAGGAAACCAGGTTTTGTCAACCTCGGTTTAGGAGGTTGACCCTGGGTTACATCTGAGTAAGTTAACCCCACTTCGTAGTACAGGTCCCTGGTCTCAAAAATCGGCAATGGGAGACCACACTCACATTATCTCTATCTTCATATTTTATAATTTTGTCAGTGCACTGAAAAGTAGAGGTCAGAGTTATTCTGGCAGAAGCTTCTTTTTGTATTATTTGTGCTTTTGTTGTATTGTCAAGCTTTGCAGCATTTCTGTGTTTGTGTTGTGCGAATTTGCAGCAGACCAGGGGCCTGTACTACGAAGCGGGGTTACTGGCTTATCAGGGTAACTTCGGGAGTAAGTTGATGACGTGTGGAGTAACTTCCCGGTTAACCAGTACTACGAAAGGTGGATAGGTTTTGATCGAGGTATGCTGCGATGGTAACTTACGCTGTGTGCCAAACCTGCTCCGAGCAGGTTATGTTCTAGGTTAGCTTGAGGTTTACGCTTAACCACAGCCCTTATAAGTACTGTCCATCCACCTGCAATCACTCCGAAGACAATGCCAGCCTACCTGGATGATCTGTTTGATATTGGAGCACAAATTGTGAGGGGCTCTCTCCGCAGGGCGAGGGCATTTAAAGACCGCCGGAATCCGCTGACATACCCGGACGATATTCTTTATGACAGATATAGATTCTCAGCCGAGGGCGTTTGTCTGCTATTGCATCTGACATATTGACAGGATTAGGAATAGCAATCATACAGTCAAGGTAGCCTATTTAGGAAACATTAAATTAACCTAACATTTATTAGTAGGCCTATGGCCACTTCTGAATCGTGTTGCATCTGGGCATAATTAATGAAAGGTGGTCATTTTTTTTACACATATTAGACATTCCACAGGTTAATCATCTGTAACAGATTTGGGGAACAATTGAATTGTACGTACGCATTTACCCGATCAGCAATACGTTGCCAACAAGCCTGTCTTGCTTTATTGGCAGACGATGTGTTCGATTTCCCCCTTAACGTTAATTTAAATTCCTCGTAGCTCCGCATAATAATCGTGCATTCTTCTTCGGTAAAGTTAGGTGACCGCGCCATCATTGAAAAATGGTGACGTGTGCTGCAACCCACCCCTTTTATGTGAACACGCACAAACTCCAATTAGGTTAACACAGGTTCAACAAATCATCTTATTTAGCGTCGTAGTACCGATTAACACCACTTGAGGGAACCAGGTTCTGTCAACCCCGGTTTAAGAGGTTGACCCTGGGTTACATCTGAGTAAGTTAACCCCGCTTCGTAGTACAGGCCCCAGTTATTCATTTAAGATGCTTTATGTGCTGTGGGTGATGTTTGTCACATTTTTTTTTCAATTTTCATTACTGTTTTTGATACAAGCTGCTGTTGAACAGATGTAGGTGTTTTTTGTTTTTTTTACCTCTGCCAACAAAATTGGGTGGATGTTATGTTTTCGCCCATTTATTTGTTTGTTTGTGAACACACTGGAGGCCACAATGTTTCATATCATTATGAATTTTTTACTGAAGATTCATATCCTCATAGGCAAAAACCGATTAAATTTTCAAGGTCATATGTCAAAGGTCAAAGTCAGGAAAAATCTTGGAAAATTGGAAAAATCCCTAGATTTAACATTGAATGAATTTTCCAAAATTCATAACTCTGTGAAAAAAGATCAGATTTCTGAAGACATGATGTACGATGGGATCCTTTATAGACTAACGCAGTTTGATTTAAGTCTGATCCAGATTACAGATTTCATGGCTGTTTAAATTTAATATTGAAAACACCTTTTAATGAATATTTTACATTATATCATAATCAAACCTGCAACAATCACTCTCAAAGACAATACAACTTTAAAGACAATTACGCTTACTGATATGTTCTATTTGCAGAGCTGCATTTTATTGCCAAGAGTCTTAGAGATCTCCCTCACAGGGCTGCTCTTCAGCTGTCTCACCATATCATTTGTTGCTAATGAGTCCTAAACACATCATCCTTTTCCATTCAAACCATCTGCTCGCTGCCCTTTCACACATTACAGGCTCACTTAAAAGTCATTAACTCCATTTAGATATTGAGAAGCATGAATCTATAAAAGCGGGCACTGCAGCTTGCTTAATTCCTTCACAAACTCACCATTTTCTCCCCAAATGGTTGACAAAAACTATCAGGAGAAAATGCGCATGCATGTACTATATGTTTAGAGAGAGAGCAAAAAATTTATGAGGTGAGATTCAACATCACATAGGTACAAATGGTACAAATGCATTGATGAACTTGTTGATGTGCCTTGAATTTATTCTGCAGTAAGGACACCTACCTTCTTGATCTTCTGGAGAGCTTTTTTTTTTTCTTTTTTTTTTTTTACACCTATATATGAGCTTCAGCCTGTGCTATATGTACCCAGTGTGTGTATGTGTGTGTGTATATATATATATATATATATATATATATATATATATATATATATATATATATATATATATATATATATATATATATATATATATATCCTCCTAAGACCCGGAGGTTCTCATGAAACAAAACTTAGTATTATGGTCTAGACAACCAAAAATGTCATGTCCACATATGTGGATGCCAGGCCCTAGGAGGTTAAATATATATATATATATATATATATATATATATATATATATATATATATATATATATATATATATATATATATATATAATTTTGTGTGTGTGTGTGTGTGTGTGTAAGCATGCATTCATTATTAGTAATAATAGTTGTAACTACAGTATTTAACCTTTTAGGAATCAAAGCACAAGACAATAGAAGCTCCAATAAAGAAAGATCCACTACAATGCATAACAATACCAAGACAAAGAACTGATAACACAATTGTATCAGCTCTCCAACATTTCCAACACTCTGAAATTTCTACACTCCAGTTTTTGCAGTGCAATAAAGCTTTAAATTACATTGTGAAATGTTCTTTTGTCAAACATATTTATGTGAATCTGATGGAAAGTTGCTAACATTTATTATTTTACACGGCACCTTCAATGTCGAAAGATATTTCACACTATCCGTCTATCTCTTTTATGCCATTGCTTCTGGGTAAAAGAGAAAAATGAGTAGAATCCAATTGCAGTTTGAGTTTGGGAAGTTTCATCATTTTGTGTTATCAAAGAAAGTCATTTTTGCATCAAGTTCGTTAGCCTAATATGATTGAAGCCCTGTCACAGCTCCAGTGCTGCATTCCAAAACACCTCTGTCCTTCTACACTTCTTCATTTATGACATTCTAATTATCTCTGCATCAATCATTAAAATCTATTAACATTTCATATGTTTTTTTATGATTGCGCTCTGCTGCAGTGCCTTATTCGTAATGCTGAAAGACTTGTCTGACAGAATAAAATTTTACTGCTCATTATATATGATTCTGTGTGCCACTGGATCATAATGGACTTTTATGCTGTACGGCACTTTTCAGTTGTAATTAAAGCAGTACTCAGATTTTCTGATACACAGACTCAATTAAAAATTAAGGGAGTTTTTCTCATTTTGGGTAACTGAGAAGGTTTGGATGTGATATGGCCCATTTACACTTGAATATTTTAATGTACCATGAATGTTTTAAAATTGTGCACAATAGGGCAGGGCTTCTACCTGTGAAAATGTATTTTGACTTCATGGACATGTTTAGTGATCCATTCATTTAATGTTAAAATATAAAAATATAGCGCAATGCTAAAGTACCCTCAGCCATATGGACCTTGTGTTCTTTATAATTTGTTGTTTAATTAATTACGGTATTAAGATCCTGTTGTCTTACATACAATTCGTACATGTTCAATGAAGCCCCTCTATTAATCAGTCAATCAAAAACAATATTTACGTTTGAACAGCATCTGCAGGAAGCTTTGCATGTGTGTGTGTGTGTGTGTACATGAGCTTTTGACAAAAGCAGAAGTTATGCAAATCAAGGAATATTTGAAGATCACCCTCTATGCATTTGCTGGTATTAATGAGACAAATTGAACTCCATTCGCCCTATTGACGTATCCCATAATCCCTTGCGTACCAGAGTTGCTGCAGTCAACAACATATACAGAATCAACATGACAGTTGTAAATGAATATTAAACTACAAAAATGTAATTTTTTTATGCTTTTTGTCACATTAATAAGAGACTGCTGCATGATACCCTGAAAACTTGCTAAAACAATTATAACAAATAATCCGTGTCTGTTACATTTAATCTGCGTGGAATTTAATAAACGCAAACTGAATTTCAGACATATTATATATATTAATCTGGAACAAAGAGGACAAAGTGTTGTAAAGAACAATAATTAAGACGTTAAAGAGCAAACTTCACTTTCCCCCAGAATGACATGATCAGGAAGTGATTGTAGCTCACAGCAGCTCCCACTGAAAATAACGGAGAGACAGCCTGTGATTCTCGCATGTTTACATAAAACACACGCAATAACGTCTAAACCCAGAGAATATATTCAGGAGAGTTTTAGGCACAATATAAAAAAAGTTTATGTTGCGAAGTTCATGGTGGTGTTCGTGTGCAGCGGTTAAAGTGCAGTGTGATCAGAGCGTCTCAATGTAGTTCTCAATGTTACTGAGATCTCGCAGCGCGGCGACCTCTCTGAGGTTTTGTGGGATTTGAAATGTCAATAGGGCGAATAGGAAGTTAGCTTTGAGTTAGCAGAAGTTAGTGTGCACGCTAATGCCACAAAATGTGTTATCAGGTTACACAAAGAGCGTTTTCAGTTTTAGAAGTGTTTATTTCTCGCTATCTTTTACATAATATATGACAATGGACCCGACACACCAACCATATCCCGCAGTCTATTAATCAAAATGCCATGGTCAATGGTATCAAATGCAGATGACAGATCTAATAAAACCAGCACAGAACATTTACCGCTATCAGCGGCCATCATAATATCACTAGACACCCTCAACAGGGCCGTTTCAGTGGAATGAAACTCACGGTACCCGGATTGAAAAGTGTCATAGATGTCGTTAGTCCGCAAAAATGATTTAAGTTGGACACAAATCACCTTTTCCAAGACTTTAGCCAAAAGGGGGTCTTTGATATTGGCCTCAAGTTCTTCAGTTCCATAGAGTCCAACCCTGCTTTCATTAGCCGTGGTTCCACAACAGCATGTTTAAAAGAACAAGGAAACACACCAGTTGACAGACATATTGAACATTTTAACAATACAAGGCCCAATAGAGTCAAAAACATTCATAATCTAAAAGGAAGTACATCCAAAATACCAGAGGATGGTATTTTGACATAGTCGTTTTGACTGAGACTGAGATAGCAGGTCCAGCCACAAGCAGTGGCTGGTAGCTGCTATAGACTCCATGGAGTTTATTACAAATATGTGAGGTAATATGGATTTCTGTGTGGTTAATTGTACCATCTAAGAAGTCTGTGTGCAAGTATATCTGTTGTGTGAAATTTTAGTATTATTTAATGTTTTTTTTTTTTTTATGTTAGCACCATAATCATTACTTAGCAGGCATCGGTAGCTTAGTGATGGTGCCATGGTTACTGAGAAAACATGCTGGTTATTATTTTAAATGCCAACACCCAAGCCATATAAGAACCACTCTGCAAAAATATGCATTACTCAAACTTAGAAATCAGTTTTACTTAGCCTTAGGGCCATGTCCCACTGGCGTTTAGGAGGATTTGTGAATGGAATGTGCACAAAAGTGGTCCACAACCGCAATAACCATGTACCATTCCTGTATGAGTCGGCCGCCATCCGAACACGTCCGTGATCATCCGCAGAGGCACGCATGTACGCAGCCAGGATTTTTGAGCGGCTCAAAAATCCTGCTGCGGATGAGATCCGCATCACTGCCTGAACACATACGCAGGACATACACAACCAATGCGCCGCATATCCCCTGTCATCCACTGATATCCGCAACCGACGGGTTGGCGCAGCTTGGCGGTGGACCGGGCCAGTGTGCAAAACAGATATGACGCGTGCCCAGCACGGCCACATCACGGTCGCAAATGGTATGTCGCGCATGCAGACAGAGTGGGCACGGATGGAGCGAGTGCATCACGGCCGCTGTGCCCCTCATGGGGGCGCCTCTGTGGTCGCCTTCGCTTCTGTTCCCTGTTATATCTGCTTTTCTTTCTCATGTATTTGCTGATCCACCCCGGGACATTTGTCATTTCCGCCCACCTTTGTTGCGGACGCTCAGCTTTTGTCTCCTCATTTCATACGCAAATCCTCCTAAACGACAGTGGGACAGGACCCTTAGCCGGCTAACTACGTGATAGGTAGGCCTGTTCAGACTGCATTCATCCCGCTCATGTCACAGTGGTCTTGACGACGGCGGTTAGGTGAAGTCAGGCACTGCCAAGATCATGACATATAGAGCTGCCCCATTTAAGAAGAAAACCTATAGATGATGTCACTGAGGAATTGTCGATTACATATACAGTCTGTGGGTTGTGGTTGGTAACAAGTGTTATTCGCACTTGTTTGTGGAAGTGACAAGTTAAAAAAGCTCAGAATTTTTTTTTTAAGTTTTAATGTCTTTCAATCAGATTATAATCGACTTAAGTTGTATAACCACTTAATTTTGTCCTGACTGTCACTGCTGGGGTTTCTTTTCAGACAAACCCCACGGTAAGATTCATTACAGTCAGGAAGAACAACAGTGCTGAATGACCAGCTCATGGTGGCTTTTAAAGGCATGTACGCTCAGCAATAACAGGAACCTGAAATTCTAAACCATATCCATTAACTGCATAACTTAGGATGGACGACACCTCTGCACAATGAACCTGAGAGGATTCTTTTTGTCAGCACGGAATCCGTGACAGAGAGAGCTGCAGGTCAAGTTTCCAATACTGTGTCAATTAAGAGTTTCAACATTTTCTTGGAAAGCACCCACAAGGTCAGAGAAATTTCAAGAGTGTACTGTTGTGGATCAAACAAAATCAGAATCATAAAAATCTGCTGACATGGAGTTTACTCGTTGATCAGGGTTTGCATACTTTCCATATAGAGAACATAATTTTGCCCCACATATGCTTATGATTTGTTCTGAAACAAACAAAACCAAAAGAACTTGATTGAGAAAGTACTCCCAGACAACTTTATCGAACTCAGCTTAACTCAAACTTTTATTTCATTTCATTCTTTATTTCATTTAAAACGACAGCAGTTGACCAAAGTGCTGTACAAAAGGTTACACCCAATAATATGTAAATAAATAAATAAATTAAAAATAACAATAAAATTAAAGCAGGTAATTAAAACAATAAAACAAAGAGGTGCATCTATTCATTTAGGGAGGATTTAAAAGTCTCTAGGGTCAGGGACGAGCTGCCACAAAGGCCCTGTTATCTCTAGTCTTTAGTTTTAGTCTAGTTTGTGGGACCTCCAACAACAGTTGGCCGGAAGACCTCAAGGCTCTGGCTGGGGTGTAACAAAGCAGAAGTTCAGAGAGGTAGACAGGGGTCAGGCCATTAAGGGCTTTAAAAAACAATTAAGAGAAGTTTATAATCAATGCAACATTAGACCAGGCGCCAGTGGAGGGAGGCCAAGCATTCTGAATGAGCTGAAGACGGTCGAGAGAAGAGTGGTCCAAGCCAATGTACAGGGAGTTACACTAATCTAGCCTACTTGTAAAGACGGCATGCATAATCTTCCCCAGGTGGATCCTAGAAAAATAGGACTTGTTCTTGGCTGAAAGATGAAGTTGGAAAAAACTTATTTTAACAACAGCACTGATATTCTTATCAGATTTAAAATGGCTGTCAAAAATCACCCCAAAGGTTCTTAGACAGGACCGAATGTTGGAACGCAGGGGGCCCAGGATATCAGGCAGCAGGCTGTGGAAGTGTTTCCTCCAAACAGGATCATCTCCATCTTAGGGCCCTGTCCCAGTGGAGTTTAGGAGGTTTTGCGTATGGTTTGTGCACAAAATTGGCTCATATTCGCTTAACATCCGCAATATGCATGAAACATGCTTGTATGAGTCGGCTGACACCCACACACGTCCGCAATTATCTGCAGAGGCACGTTTTTCCATTACCAGGATTTTTGAGCTGCACAGAATTTTGGCTGCGGATGACATCCGCCTTACATACTCCATACATACACAAGACATAATCTATGCTCTATATATTCGGCGTCATCTGCTGATATCCGCAACGGACAGAGATTTGCGGCTTGGCAGCGGACTGGGACAGTGTGTAAAATGGATATTTTGCATGCCCATCATGTCCACATCACGAACTAAAATAAGTTGTAGCGACTGCATACAGATTGGCCACGAATAAAGCGTTTTTATTACATCTGCTTTGCATCTGATTTGCGGCGGATGCAAATCAGATGTGCTGTGTTCACAGCTGGACACCGTTCTTTGTTCTACCGGTTGCCACGCGCTCTGCGCTGGATGCTGTCTATGTAAAATAATTATTTTGTGGCGGATTAATCATTTTATCGTGCAAATTGGCTCTAATCACCTCCTGAATCACAGAGGAAGCTGCAGCTGGGCCATTCGCGCATGTGTGCACGCGTGCTAACAAGCTGCAGAAAGCATTTTGAGCCATCTAAAAAGGTAATTATTTGACTTGTTTACATTGTCAAGGCTTGATAAAACAGTTGCGTGTTTTTTCCTTCTTGTCTGCAGCTGTTACAGTATTTATTCCTGTTTATAACACATTTACCTTCTTATTATAATTGTTCAGACGAGCTGCACTCTGATGCGATCCGCTGACGTCACCACTCGCACTGTTCACTGCTTGTTTACTCCAATCAACTTGTCCAAGTCCAGCAAATGCTCCAGAGCTTGTATTGTTGGTGTGAATAGTGATGCTGAAAGGCCTGAGTGCGCTTCTTTTATGACCGCAATGCAGATGCCGTGCACGTCCAACACATGCGCGATGCATTCACAATACACCCGTAATACTGCTGTGATAATCGCAATGCGTCTGATCCGTTTCCTCACTACATGCGTTATACAATCGGGATTGTTCATCATATATTTGCTATATATTATTAATATATCTGTGATTCATACTGGGACATTTGTCATTTTTGGCCATTTTTGTTGCAGACGACAATGAACGCCCATACTTTGTATACTCAATTCATGTGCAATTAATCCTCTCCCCAGTGGGACAGGGCCCTTAGATTCATTAAGATTTAGTAAATTAGCACTCATCCATGATTTAACCTCACTCAAACAATCAAATAATGGCTGTATTGAGTCATTGCCTAAGGACTTTAGTGGCAGGTGAATCTGCGGATATTGTCAGCAAAGCAATGAAAATAAATGTATTTTCGAAACACACCACCAAGGGGAAACATACACAAAATAAAAACAATAGGGTCTAAGATGGAGCCTTGAGGGACTCCACGGGCCACAAGACCAACAAATATTTTCATGCATGGAAATTATGTTTAAATATTTCATATTGTGCATGATCGACTTTTATCTCACTTACTCATCTTCAACCGCTTAGTCCAATTAAGGGTCGTAGGGGGGCTGGAGTTTATCCCAGCAGTCATAGAGCACGAGGCAGGGTCCACCTGGGACAGGACGCATCTGTCGCAGGGCCACAAATGCATTCACACCCACTCGCACACCTATGGACAGTTTAAAGATTCCAATCCACCTAACCCACATGTCTTTGGATGTGGGAGGAAACTGGAGCACCCGGAGGAAACCCACACAAACATGGGGAGAACATGCAAACTCCACACAGAAAGGGCACAGGCGGGAATTGAACCCATGACCTTCTCGCTGTGAGGCAACAGTGCTAACCACTAAGCCACTGTGATGCCTATCTGCTTTTGTCTACCTTTTAAAAGTTAAAAGTGTCTGAACTCTGGCTTAATACAGTTTTGTGTTCCGTGGCATATATAATTAATTATAGTTATTAGTATAGAGTTATCACAGAAAATGTGTCTTCTTCAGTATTATGGATGTGGCATATTGTGACAGTCTTGCTCAGTTTAATGCAATACACACTGTGGAGGTGCACCACATTGAAAGTTCTGGAAACTGAAGGAGCAGCTCATGCCAATAACATAGATGTCTTTAATTCCAGAATTTTGCAATAATACATTTTGGTTTCTAATGAGACAGATGATAGGCCATGGTCCAGCATGGTCCCACGTGCACCCCCTTTCCCCCACAACCCTATAAATTTGGTATCATTAAAAAACTTAGGATGTCGAGATTACAAAAATAACTGGTAACGCTAAAAATACTGGGCCACACTGACATATGAGCACCCCATGTGTGTGGCTTTTTTGTCCATCCAGCTCGACAGTGATTGTCTGCTGACTATTTTTGTGATGATAGTGCAAATGGCCACACATTTTCTAAGTGCCAAATGAGCAGTGTTAGATGTTCGTGTGTGTCAGCTGGAATTTGGCCGACACCTGCCGCGGGAGGGTTTGATAGGCTGGTGTGCATAAATAGTTGTAGCAACAGGTGTACGAGGCGTTAGAGGCAGCTACGATTTTACACGTTTGCATACGATTCCTGCTTCATGCGCAAGTTGACCACATTCATAAAATGTGTGAAGGGGCCCTTACATAGGTGGGTTCACCAGTGAAACTGATTTGAAAACAATTACATAAAATTAAAGTAAACATAAAAATGAAAAACATTACTGTATTACTTCTCTGCTTCACCTTATGGAGCTTCATGGCTGCAGTCCTCTCACATAGTTTGTCACATTGCACACCACCACTCACCAGAAGTGCACCAGGTCTCACACACCCCATGTCTTAAAGGCAAAGACAGATGACTGTCTAATTGGTTTCTGTGTCACTTAGATGTCTTAAGCCTGCTGCCACCTTTATACCAGCCGTGCTTTTACCATAATTTTGTCTCTCTTTTCCTCAATGCCAATTGGACTTCTTTCTTTCCATGACCTCAAACTCCAAACAAAATTTGCTTGTCCACTCTTCATAGCTATCCATATGGACAGGAACAGAATCAGATAGCTTTGAGAGACTTTACAATAGAATTTCCTGAGGACATATCACAAAACTGTATACCCACAAACTTCAATATCCGCTTTTAAGATGTCCAGTGGGATATATGGTTTGATGAAAAGATTTGTGATGGAATACCTTTAGACAGTAGAGATAAAATCAAAACAAAAATATAGCTGTAGGATGGGTCAAGTCAGTGTATTATTATTATTATTATTATTATTATTATTATTATTATTATTGTTTTTTAATAATTAAAAAAAAAACCTCACTACCACTCGAAGAGATTGATTTTCATGTTCACAAGGGTCAGTATTCATATCAAAAGACACTGAGATGTGATTTTTATTATGGCTGCTCCATGACTGCCCCACTGAGATGATGTCCCAGATGCTTGAAATTGCTAAAACAACAAAATGAGCTGACAAGTAGCAGACACATGAAAACATGGGCTGCAAAGGTGCATGTTCACTTACTGGTCGTCTTTTGCCAAATTTTGCATCGTCAGACTTCAAAATTGAGTTAAGAACTTTAAGGGTGTTTGCAGAGCTTAGAAAAGTTCTCACATCACTGCAGAGCTATTGTTGTGTTTATGGGAATAATGAAAGGGCACCGGTATTCTTAGTTCCCCCACTGTATCACAACAGAGACCTCTTTCAATGAAGCCATGAAGTTGTCCAATTAAAAGCACAAAATACTGCCTTTGAGCAAGAGGTTACTGCTCCCACTGGTTTTCTAGTAGCAATATTTTCTTGGAAAAATGGCTATCGATGGAAATAAATATGCTTCACAGTGTTAGGCAAATGCAATTGCTTTGTAATGGCAGGCCTGGATGCAACTCGGTCTGTAATAAACTGTAGTATTGCTGATACTGTGAAAATAAAAAAGAACTATTGAACTTTGTGGACAAGAGGAATCAGTTACAGTAGCTTGATGAAGTAAAAATAGATTCCCCCCCACCAAAAAAGAAAAAAACAAACAAACAAACAAACAAAAAAACTATACACTGTTTAATTTCAGTGCCAGTGTGGTTGTGCATAATCAAGATGTGGTCATAGCCTAGACTTTCAAACATAATTTTACGTGTGTTATGGTTAGAGATCTGGAGGGGACCGAACCATTACAGGCAATGAACTCAAATGCTGGGAGCAAAGAACAGAACTGGTTATGAACAAAAAGAGATTTATTTACAATTAATAAATATATAATATTGCTGCACTGGGGGTGCCTGCAGAGTGGAGAGTCAGCTTGTAGTGGTGGAAATTAGGGAGCTGCACCTTCCTGAACTAGTCTTGTAAGACAACTGAAATCCTGGAGTATATGGAACTTGAGCCGTTGCTAGATGGGACACACAGAGCCGAGGATGAGGAACTAGGAGAATGGAGGAGAACAGAGATGAGTGATTGCACTCGTAACACTGAAGCCTTTACAATAAGCAGTTCACAGAAGGCTTAAAACAGGAATGTTCACAGTTCTGGAAATAGTGTTCAGTCTAGAAAATGAGGTTTACTTTTCAGAAATTGTTCACAGTTCATTAATATCTTCAGAGGTCAGGTGCTGCATGTCTAGTGATGCAGTTCCGATTAAGCAGGGCTTGACTTCAGAAACGACTTGGAAAGTTCTCAGTGGTTCAGTGTCAGAGTTCATACAGTTCTTGGAAAACAGTTCTTGGAAACAATTCTTAGTCATGCACAGTCACAAACAGGAGCAGTGTCAGAATGGGATCTCACAGACATGCAGGAACTTAGCTGAACGTGGCAGAGCTATGTGCTCTGAGGCTGAGAGCAGATGAGTTCCAAAGTGACGTCATGCAGAAGGTGGCGTGGGAGCCAGGAGCATACAGCATAGAAACCATGCAGGAAAGCGTCTGGAAAGACCAAAAAATCAGCGAGCTCTAATACGGGAATTACAGGTGGCCAGGTTACCTTGAAATGACCTGCGGAAAGCTCAGATGTCAGAGCACTTGGAAGTGGTAGGAATGACGAGGTCACGATCATGGAATCTCAGTGAAGAATGTGGCAGTGAATGAGCACAAAGCCGGGGTTTAAGTAACCCGCTCATGACCATCAGGTGCGTGGCGTTAATAATGAACTACACACAAGGTTAAAAAGGGAAGGAGAGAGACGCAGACAAAGGCAGCCCATGACAATGTGCATTAATCTATCCATGTGGTCCAGCTGTCACTGCCCACATATGTCCTCTTTGATGACACTGACATTTAGAAACCTATCCATGAGAGGGAGTTTCTAACATCAAACATGGTGACAGCTGAAGAAGTAAAAATAATGTTTTGACTGCAAAAGAAACAAAAAGTAGGCAGCTGTGCAGACAGAGGTGGCCTATGCTGTGTTTCACCTGTATCCAGATGTTTTGAGAAAATGGTTTGTGTCCATATCTGTTTGTAATGGAGCATAAATGAGCCTTTGACAGGTTTAACAAAGGGATTACATTAATCATTAAAGACTTAAGGCCATTTGTATACTCATTCATTCATTATCTGGGTCCAGGTTGCATTGGAAGGAGATCAGGTACCTCAGCCCACACTTCCCTGTCGTAGGCCAAGTTCTCTAACACTTTCTGGGGGATCCCAAAGTGGCTGAGAAATATAATCCCTCCATTGTGTCCCGGGTGTTCCCCGGCATCTCCTCCCAGTTGACCGTGTCTGAAAGACCGCCCTAGAGAGACTACCATGGCACATCTTCACCCGATGCCCGAAACCACCTCAGCTCTTTTTTCTCTCAGCTCCCTCATGTTGAATTGGCACAAGTTTTACACCGGGTACAACTCGAAATTACATGGAGAAATGTGGTGAGGTGGAGTTTGAACCAAGATCCTTTACAACTGGGAACTGACAACTGGGAAATACAATTTTCTAGAAGGCACACAGGAGATTCCAGCATAGATTTGCTCTGTTTTTCTTGCATGAAAATCATTCTGTTTCACTCCACCATGAGGCTGTGACTGGTGATGGCAACTGACAGAAGTGGCACTATGCACAGATTCTCCAAGCATATCCACAGAAGCTTTGAATTCCTTCAGAATTGTCATGGGTGTCTTGATGGCTTCCATCACTAGTGTTCTTCTTGCACAGTCACTCCATTTTTGAGTTGTGTCTCCCGACAGATTCACCACACAGCACCATACCAATTTGTGTCTTAATGACGGATGGAAATGAAGTCCAAGACAGATTAATTGACTTCAAAGTATTCATGTCTACATCCTCTGATTAGTCTAAACTGGCTTTAAAAGTGATGATTTGAATGCTAAATAATCACTATATTTAGTGTGCCCAGTTACTCATCCCCTTTGAAAATGGTAATGACTGTATATAAAAAAATGGCTGTAAGCCCTAAATGGTTAATACAATATTGTATTATTTCCCTTGAATTAAAACTGAAAGTCCATGTTACAAGCACATCTTATTTGTTTCATTTTAACTCCACTGTGGTGGTACACAGAGGCAAAGTTACCAAAATTGTGTCACTGTCCATCTGCTGATCAGCCTAACTGCATAAGAAGCTGTTTATATGACTGAATTCTATTAATGATATATTTGGTGGCATTGATGTGTGTGTATGTGTGTAATTAATCATTTGAATTTAGATAAAGTTGAGATGGATGATTTTGTACAATGAGGTCACTGTGGTCACTGTAAATCAGCAGTGCTGCCATAAACAACTCAGTCATAACTGTTATGGTTAAATGCGGCCGGCTTTCCAACAGTAAACTGACATTTGCTTGTACACCTTGAATGAATTAGTTCAGCTTTGCCTCTGTGCCTGTAATTGAGACCCCCATCTGAATGGGCGTTGTAGGCTGGTGTGAAGGAGTCCCAGTGGGGCCCAGCGTGGGTCCTTTTAGCCTGGGATATTACAGCCCTGCCATTTAACAAAAAAAAAAAAAAAAGAAAAAAAAAAAGAAATAGCATTACCGCCTTGTAGCTCTGGTAAATGTCATGGCCCTCTCTGCTGTGTGGGAGGAATTGCAGCCAGGATGGTGGTCAAAGAACCCCAACCTCTGAACCAACAGGAGGCCAGACATTTTGAGAAAGGGGAATAGATGAGCAGACAATACATCTTGTTCATTTTTCTACTTTTTTTTTTTACTGGAAGAAAGAGAGTGCAGCAAAGTGGAGCATGGAATGGATGTAAGAGCATTTATTGGATTTGTGCATGTAATAATAGTTCTACAGAACACTGCTAAAGTTAGAAAATATATATATTTTTTCCAAATCAAATGCTCATGCTGTTATGAGTGCAAACCGCTACAGGCAAAAAACAACAAATGGTGTCATGGTAGAAAAAAGGATTTTGTTCAAAAATATGTGAAATTTCTGTTGTAATTTGCCAGAAGGCACATAAAGCTGTTACTGGTGATGCAACAGATAAAAGTTGCACTATACACAATTTCACCAATTATAGTCCCAGAAGCTGATAACTCATTCACACCAAAGGGAACTGGTTCTTCAGCTATTGCCATTTAGGGTTATTTAGAAAAATGATCCACATTGCCACCAGATGTGAGTGGAACATTGCAATCATAAACATCATCAAAGATGGATCACCTTCTGTAGTTTTGGTCCAAGCTGCAAATAAATGTTTCAGGTTAAGAGGCTCAAAATGGTTCAAAATTCAATGTGTAGATTGTAGCCCATTCCCTGTTGGTGGAAAAGGCCTGTCACAGCTGTCATGTGTAGCTTGGTGGCTTCCTTTACTAGGGTCCTTACAGAAATCAATTCTGTATGGAGATGTCTGCATTCCAAATTAAATTATAAATTCAAACATTAAAGCATTTAGAAAATGGAAGGTGGATGTTTTGCATATTTTTCGTATGAAGAGTATCATTTTCAGCATTTGATGTTGAAGTAATCCTATCCAAATATGATGTTATGGTATCTGTAGTTATCTGTAACTTTTCTGTCACTGCATGTTCTGATAATTTGGCTTTGTGTTGTGCTGTTATTTATATGTATGGCCAAAGCACATGGTCATCCCACTGAATCTGGTCTGCCTGAGGTTTCTTCCTGTAATCATAAAAATGTCCGCTATCAGCAATATGCTTGTTCATGGAATGATATATGTTGTGATTTGGTGATGTATGAATAATTCAAAATAGTGTCCGGAAGAGACTGCATACAGCACTGGATAGAGGACATGGAACCAATCACGACTCTTCTTGGGAAATCTGCATCGCTTGTTACTTGTTGCGCATTTCTTTAATAGATTGTTAAAGTGTCCCTCTGTGTGTGTCTCTTTTCATTCTGACAAATTGATGATGACTCTTCAAAAGGAACGGCTGTTTCAGAGCTAATCTTTCAAAGTCACATCAGCTCATTTGACTATCACTGAACATTGCATGGGGAACTTGAATTTTGCTCATTACCAAAGGTGCACCACCAAAGAGGTATTTAGAGCGGCAGAGCTGTGTGGATGATGTATGTGTTTATGTCACGCCATGCTGCACCTGAGGAATGACTTGGAACCAGAATGAATGAGCTGTTGTGGTTTATATAAAAAAATGAAAGAAATGAGAAAGCACCAAATCGCCTGAGGTAACTGCAGATTTTTGACTGCTTTGCAATTTCCAAACATATAATGTTGACATATTGTGCAACTCCAATAGCAACACACATACCTGTAATTACTGCCTTATAAATTTTATACTTATCAGTCTACTTATAAATTTTGGTCAAAATAAATTCAAGCATCATCAAAAATAAGTCAGTAAAATAAATCATTCTGCACTTAAAAATGAATCACTGTAGATGTTAGAAAAAAATGTCAAAGGCCAGAGGTAAAAGTAAGACGTACACAGCAACATAACATACCCAGCGGAAGTAAAGTGTTATTGTTTTAACTGGCACATCAATTACATACATCTGGCAAAATGTTTCGTTTAGATTTACTTTGGTTAGGACAGTCATCAATTTTTGATCAGTTACAGCTGTTTTACTTAAAAATCCAAAAATAACCTTCATGAAATAAAAGAAAACTACATGCAGACATAAAAGCAGATCAATGGCTTTGCAAAACTACAGAGACAACAGACTGAATACATACTGTCCAAACCCTCATGGCATTAGTCAAAGGTTTTATAAAAAGCATGTTTGAATTCCAAGTGGGATGGGACCATCTTTGCAGTGGTAAAGGGGTGGACCTTGGGCAAGACCAGTGTGACCTGGGCAGAACAAATGAAGGCTGAACACATCCACCTACCTCAAAGTTACCAGGCTAGCTGAGGCCAACAGGCTGAGTAACCTTGGTTTGGGTGTTTGATTAATGAACATTTTTACAGACTGGGCGGTGGTTCTTCTCCCATGTGGCTTGGGTGTGGATATTAAAAACTACAGCCAGCATGTAGCCTCAATAAATGTGGCATAATCAGTGCAGCTAACAATACCACGCCATCGATACCTGGCAATGATTGCTGGTGTTGTCAATGTACAAATTAAGTAATACCAAAATTTCACTCAATGAAAATATTTTTTTCTGCTGTAAAGTTGGGCTTTTTTTTTATTGGGTTTGATAGGATTGATTCACTTTTGGATTCAGCATCCAGTGTCTATATAAATAACTGCAGACGAGCTGACTAATAAAGTCTCCTAGTCGGATGTTAGCAAGTCATAGTTGATTATTACGACGAGTGATCCCTAAAAAATACTACATTGTTATCTTTATGTTTAACACTTGTACATGCACAAAATAATAGAAACAATAGAAATGTCACAGTGTGACTGAAGCTAACACAAGAGGGTAGTGGCACCTCAAAACTGCAGGACGTGGAGCTGCTACTGGGGGGTTGAGTCTCGTATAAAGGGAGGGTGAAATAAAGGTTATTGGAGCTCTTCAATATTTTAGAGGGGAACCCCTCCTCTGCCGTAATTAGGTAGGTTACCTGTTAGCCATGCTTCTGTGTGCTGAAATGTTTTTAAACAGCTCTATCCTCCAGGCAAATGGAAGGACAGTCAAAAAGAATTTCATGCTGTCTGAGCAACAGTGACGGCAACGTTAATGGCCACAGAGAATGGTGAACACTGTCATGATGAGGACTGATTAATTTTTTACCAGTTTGGACTACAAAAGGCCTGGTTGAAAATTTAAAATCCTTGTGGCAGACATTGGTGGTCAGGAGTCGAGACAGCTCAGTGGCTTCTTTGCAGATTACTTAGGTTGCTGTGCATCAGATTTATAATATTTTTACTATAAATGACAATGTTTTTGCAGTTATATACAGTGCTCTCAAAGTATTGGGCCCCTTGGTATTTCACACATTTTAATTTGTTTCTGCCATTTCAAATATGAAACGTAAATCAAGCTTTTAATTTCAAAAATTATCTTCCTTAAGCAAATCTCTACAACTTGATATAAATTAATTAAAATATTAAGCCAAGATGATGGGTTGCATAATAATGGGCCTCTTTGGTATTATACCTGTAACTGTTCAGTTATTTTGTCAGCTTTTTCAAAAATGTAAAACACAAAATGTAAAACATGCACTATGTACAATTTCTCCAGTTACAGCCACATAAGCCTATAATTTCTTCTGAGTGGTCTGGGTGTCTTGGTGGCTTTCCTCACTCTTGAGAACAATTAACGCCACACAGTTTTATCATAAAGTGACATACTGTTTGTATTTCTTCATAACTGATGTAAATAAAGTCCAAGACATATTCAGTGACTTGGGAATGTTCATATATCCAAAACTGATTTACAGGTATTCAACCAAAGGGGCCCATTACTTATGCAACCCATCATCTTGGCTTTTTATATTTTTTAATAAATTTATATCATGTTGGCAAGATTTGCTTTGAGTTTGAGGTTAAGGAAGATAATTATAGAACATTTTTATTGAGAAGACTGATTTACTTTTTTATTTGAAATGGTATAAATTAAAATGTGTGAAATATGAAGGGGCCTAGTACTTTTGGAGGGCACTGTTTGTAGACTGGAACATTTGCACTAGTCTGTGAGAAAACAAAAAGCAATGCACGCATCAGTAAAAATGTTCTATTTTGTGGCCAGCCTGAGGCACACCTGTACAATAATCATGCTGTCTAATCAGCATCTTTATGTCACACCTGTGAGGTGGGATGGATTATCTTGGCAAAGGAGAAGTGTTCACTAACAGATTTAGACAGATTTGTGAACATTATTTGAGAGAAATAGGTCTTTTATGTCTATAGAAAATGTTTTAGACCTTTGAGATCATCTCATGATAAATGAGAGCAAAAACAAAAGTGTTGCATTTATATTTTTGTTCAGTGTGTGTGTGTGTGTGTGTGTGTGTGTGTGTATATATATATATATATATATATATATATATATATATATATATATATATATATATATATATATATATATATATATATATATATAGTGAGGAAAATGAGTATGTGAACACCCTGCAATTTTGCAAGTTCTCCCACTTAGAAATCATGGAGGGGTCTGAAATTTTCATCTTAGGTGCATGTCCATTGTGAGAGACATAATTTAAAAAAAAAAAAAATCCAGAAATCACAATGTATGATTTTTTTTTTTTTTTTTTTGTATGTTACTGCTGCAAATAAGTATTTCAGCACCTGGGAAATCAATGTTAATATTTGGTACAGTAGCCTTTGTTTGCAATTACAGAGGTCAAACGTTTCCTGTAGTTTTTCACCAGGTTTGCACACACTGCAGCAAGGATTTTGGTCCACTCCTCCATACAGATCTTCTCTAAATCTTTCAGGTTTGGAGTTTCAGCTCCCTCCAAAGATTTTCTATTGAGTTCAGGTCTGGAGACTGGCCAGGCCACTCCAGGACCTTGAAATGCTTCTTACGGAGCCCCTCCTTAGTTGCCATGGCTGTGTGTTTGGGATCATTGTCATGCTGGAAGACCCAGCCATGACCCATCTTCAATGCTCTTACTGAAGGAAGGAGGTTATTTGCCAAAATCTTGCAATACATGACCCCATCCATCCTCCCTTCAATACGTTGCAGTCATCCTGTACCCTTTGCAGAAGAGCACCCCCAGAATATCATGTGTTACTAATGTAATCTTTGTGACTGTGGTCCCAGCTCTCTTCAGGTCATTGACCAGGTCCTCCTGTCTAGTTCTGAGCTTTCTCAGAATTATCCTTACTCCACAAAGTGAGATCTTGCATGGAATATCAGACCGAGGGAGACTGACAGTCATCTTATGTTTCTTCCACTTTCTAATAAATAATCATAACAGTTGTTGTCTTCTACCAAGCTGCTTGCCTGTTGTCCTGTAGTCCATCCCAGCCTTGTGCAGGTCTACAGTTTTGTCCCTGGTGTCCTTAGACAGCTCTTTGGTCTTGGCTAACACTCTGCTTGTCATCAAAAATGTTTTAATGTCTGACAATTGATAGTCTATCCATCTATCCAGAATCAGTTACACATCTCCTCAGCTACATCACACAAGAGAATGTTCAAATTGATTTTTACTCCTTCTACAACAATGACATTAAAACATGAAAAGCATTGGAGAGGCAATACCTACCTTGTGTGCACACATAATACTGTGCTATAATGGTACGGTCATAGCCAGACAACTATACCACACATTGTTCATCTATAGCTAGGAAATGAGTTTATGAACTATTGTGACATAATCCCATGACTTTTAGTGATGTCATGATGTCAGTAATACCACATAATAAAAAATGGTTAGCTGATTTATTAATGTAAATCTTTTAAATCTTGTAATTTTATAAAATATATATATATATATATATATATATATATATATATATATATATATATATATATATATATATATATATATATATTATTATTATTATATTTTTAACAATGTTAACCTTGATATTTGACCAATCTGCTCCAAAAGTTAATCAACTGGAGATGTGGTATATCTTCAAATGCATACATGGATGGACAGGGATGGATGTGAGCGAGTGTCAGCTATGACATTTTGAAGATGTAACACATTTCTGACTGGCCTATAAAACTGTTCACAGACTGGCACCTCCCTACCTGGTTGAGCCCTACGTACTGACTCGGGCCTTGCGTTCGCAAGGTGCAGGACTGTTGTGTGTCCCTAGGGTGAACAAAAAGTCGGCGGGTCACAGAGCCTTTTCCTATTGTGCCCCGGCTCTGTGGAACTATCTGCCTGTACACATACGACAGTCAGACTCTGTGGAGATTTTTAAATATAAACTGAAGACACATCTTTTTCCCCTGTTTTATCACTAGTATTTTATGTTACTGCATGTGGACTTGGAGAAGGCGTATGATCGGGTACCCCGGGAGATACTGTGGGATGTGCTGTGGGAGTATGGAGTGAGGGGGTCCCCTTCTCAGGGCCATCCAGTCTCTGTACTCACAAAGTGAGAGCTGTGTTCGGGTACTCTGCAGGAAGGTGGACTCGTTTCCAGTGGAGGTTGGCCTCCGTCAGGGCTGTGCCTTGTCACCACTCCTGTTTGTGATATTCATGGACAGGATATCGAGGCGTAGTTGGGGTTGAGGAAGGTTTTCGGTTTGGTGGGCTCAGGGTCTCATCACTGCTTTCTGCAGATGATGTGGTCCTGTTGGCTTCATCGGCCGGTGACCTCCAATACTCACTGGATCAGTTCGCAGCCAAGTGTGAGGTGGCTGGGATGAGGATCAGCACCTCTAAATCTGAAGCAATGGTTCTCAGCAGGAAACCGATGGATTGCCTACTCCGGGTAGGGAATACGGCCTTGCCCCAAGTGAAGGAGTTCAAGTACCTCGGGGTCTTGTTCATGAGTGAGGGGACAATGGAGCATGAGATTGGCCGGAGAATCGGTGCAGCAGGGGCGGTATTGCATTCGCTCTACCGTACTGTTGTGACAAAAGGCGAAGCTCTCGATCTACTGGTCAATCTTCATCAATCAAATGGCAAAACAGAAGTAAAAATAAAATAATAATAATGATGATGATAATAATAACACTGTGTACGTGATAAGAAATACATTAAGACAGTAAAATAACATTAAAAAAATCATAAATAAGAGGAAATAAAAGGGTTGAGTTCTTCTAAAATGAATAAGGTCTAAGTTTCTAAAAGAATTCTGGACTCACATGCCATTCCAACTCATAGAAACTTTGCATATGTCATGGACTGGGTAGGCATGGCACCAAAGGTGGTTGAACACAACTGCAGACTCACAACACTGAGGTGTAAGTAAAAAGCTTTATCTCAAAAAACAGGCTGGGGTACGGTACACAGGAAGGCAGTCTGAGAAGCAGCGGTACAGGCAGGGGTCAAGCAGAGGCGTGGTCAACAACAAGCATAGTTCCAAAATACCAGGAGACAAAATACATTGGCTGAGGCAGAAACAAGGTCAAAAACAAAGCACGGTCAATAACGGCAGGGCAAAACAGAACAAGAACATAAGCTGGAATGTGGACAAGAAATCACAACAAACTGGCAGAGAGTGGAGAAAGTAAAGGGTTTAAATAACAGGTGCAGTAATTAGGAAAACAAGACGCAGGTGTCAGGGAATGTTCTGGAAGGGGCGTAGTCAGTCAAGATAGAGGTGAGACAGGAGTCAAAAGAGTGCAGGAAGACATAGCAGACAGAATTGGAGTGAAGGTGAGAGAAGCTGGTGCAAGATAGTGCAGTTCGACAAATGCAAAGTGAACAGGACCTGACAAGATGACGAACCTAACCACAGTGATCAAAATAAAATACCAAAACAAAAGATGAACAAAACCCAAGTCCTAATAAATAAGAAATAAAGAAAATCCAACATGAAGGAACAAAGAAGTAAACTATAAAATAAATATAAGTTCTGAAAACAGCTAAACAAGAAAATAAAGGCTAAGAGTAAACCAGAATGGAACTCAAGTGTAACAAAAAACAGATAATTCAACATGAGGCAAAAGAAAAGTAAACAGGAAATAAAACTAATGAATGTACAATGGCAGGGCTGGAACTAGACACGTGACTAAAGTAAGATAAACAGGAAATAACTGATAAACAAAATAAAACCACAGACTAAAGTATTACACACAGGAGCGAGTTCATTAGAACCAAACTATGACAAGATAACTAAAATATAATGACCAGATAAAAACAATCAGGGACAAAACATGACCGGGCCAGACTGGGGCCAAAATCTGATAGCATAATTTATTACCACCCTTGAAAAATGTCAGCTACTTATTTTATGAACATTACCCAATCTAGAACCCGTGGATCCCCACGGGCAAACATGCCAGGATAGGTATACGAGGTCTGTTAGAAAAGTATCCAACCTAATTTTGCTCCAGCTGGTTTAAAGACCGCCCACAGCTGCTGAGAGCGCGCTGCGCTCCGAGCGCCGATTGACAGGCTGAAACCCCGCTGAAACCTCCAGATCATTTCCAACGTTAAGGCTTTGTTGATCCGGGACGTCGTCTGACTTCCACAAAAATGGCAGAAGACATGGACATCAGTACTTTTTCGGCACATTCTACTGTTACAGGAGTTTTTTTCATGGAAAGAGAAGCGGAGGGATGCACCACGGAGCCATTCATGGTGCGGAATAAAACCACCTCCATGTTGGTCTCACAGAAAGGCTTTCAGACGGCTTTCGGTGGCTTTTCAGTCATGTGACTATCCGAGAAATTGTGCATGAGCTGGACATGCCAGAACATGTCCTGTGAGGCTTCATCATGGCGTTGCTTTGCGCCATGCAGCTCCACCGTGACGCGCGGAATTCCTCCGCTCCTCTTTCCATGACAAAAACTTCTGTAACAGTGGAATGTGCTGTTCATTTCCAAACTGGACGCTTCGTTGATCCGGGATGTCGTCTGACTAGCACAGGAATTGTGGAAGACGTGGACATCAGCACTTTTTTGGCACATTGAGACAGACGTGCAGAGGAATTCCACCGGCGACGGAACGACGACGTCCAGGATCAACAAAGCCTTCACATTGGAAATGATCTAGTTGTTTCAGCGGGGTTTCAGCCTGTCGATCGGCGCTCGGAGCGCAGCGCGCTCTCAGCAGCTGTGGGCGGTCTTTAAACCGGCTGGAGCACTCCTTAATCTGTGTAATCCCCATAAAATCGTCCCTGAAAGCCATCTGAATTTTCCGAATGGTGTCCACCTGGAGGTCTCTCACAGTTTCTGGAAAAATTTGATGCAGCAAAGCTCCAAATCGTTCAGACATTTTATTCGCAATAAAAATCCGACGAGAGGGGTGGACCACTGCTCACACAAAGCCTGCTCACAGGCGAATGACGCAACCGACAGGCGTGAAAAAACTCACGCATGTGCATGAAGGTTCAAGCTTGGCTGATGCAATCATACGTTATTCAAATCCATATGATTTTTGCAAAAAACAAAAAGGTCGGATACTTTTCTAACAGACCTCGTATAACAAGAAAATTGAAAGTATACTCAATTATTTTTAGTTTAAAAGGTTTTTGTTTTTTTGTTAAAGAATGTGCCCACCATTCATTCTGTTGCACGTCTGCTCCTCACATTGTGGAACTGTTCTTTTGGATCATTCCAGTATGTGGCATTCAGTCTTGACACTGTATGTTAAGAATTTCTTTGCACTCTCCTTGTGCTTGTCATGTAGTGTCTCTTTTGATCATGTCTTAAAAATTCAAAAGGCTCAAGCTTGACATGAACTGATGAGAATGCAGAGTTGTAGCAAAAAAGGAAGAGGAGGTAATTCCCTTTCAAAGACCATTCCAAAAAGGTGGCGAAACATTTACTGAAATGAGGTTAGTTCATTTTAATTATAGCGGCAATTTGAGAATTTATGAAGTGGGGTTGCTGCGGTATTTAAAGTTGACTCCATGTGCATCACCATATCTGCTGCTCTGCAGGTTGAAAACTGTTTCACTCGTACACCGCTGTAGTAATTAATCCCTTTCCTACTTCTCCCATATAATCACTGTAGTGTTATTCTATATTTAAACCAGATAGAGCCTCTGTGATGTTTCCCCTGTGGACAGCAGGACCATCTGTGTTGTCACTTTTACTGATGACACCGGTGCTTCAGTTGCACAATGTTTCTAAACTTGGCCCGAGCTGGATGAGATTGCCTAAAGCTTAAACTGTCTTGACTGTTCATTTCAGATTTTATGGTTGTTAGAGGATGAGCAGTTAGATAACATCTTTCCTGTAGATCATGGTCCCATTGTGAGTCCAACTTGTGAAGCTGTTTACATACAGTGTCTATCAGCAATGCTCGTGCAAGTGCATGGACAGATCCTGTGCTGACTTCAGCATTTAATTATAAAATTCAATGCAGCTTTTACTTTTCTCATTGTGAGAAACTATTTTTAGGAATCAAAACACTGCAATCCTACTTCATTCAGTTGGATTTATTGAGCTCTGTTCTCACTTTCACAGATGTGCATCCTGAAAGCTCACAGTTTGAAAGCTTATCCTTACTTTGGAAAAACATAAAGTGGAGAATAGGCTAGAGTAGGGAACGGGCAAGGGTGGCCTCGAAAATGGAACTTTCCGCATTCTAAGCAAGCGGACGTAGCTGCTTAGCCACCACCCCCATTTCTAGTTCTTCATGATTGTTGTAAATGAAGTCCAAGACTATATTCAGTGACTTGGAAATATTCATGTATCCATCACCTGACCTATCTCAAAAAAATTGTCTGTAAAAGTGATGATTTACTCCTTTATTTTTACAATAAATTGCCCCATCACAACTTTTTTTGGAATGTGTTGCAGGCCTTAAATGCAAGAATGGATATACTAAAAATGAAATGAAGTTGACCAGAAAAAAAAACAAAACAAATGTAATATCTTTGATTCACACATAAAGGAAGACTCACTATCAGACATGTCTACTTGATGAACAACAATGCTGTGGAAAAGCACAGTTTGGGAAATGCCACAAGAGAAAATTGCAGGGCTTCATTTATCAACAGTTCATACTCAGATTTTGGCTTAAACCAAACCATACGTACAAAAGTGTGGAATTTATCAACTTGCACTGTGCATACACACAGCATCTAATGATAAAACAGGGAAATGCAAATAGTGCAACCTCATCCACATATGTTCTTTATGTTCTCGAAATTATAAGGACACAATCAGTAATATATCAAGTTAGAAAAAGACGTGTAGCCTCATTGGTGGCAAACTGTGTGAACGGCAGGTTTTGACGATCAACAAGCAGATCGATCTTCACCTACTACGACAAGGCATAAAAAAAATATCTTCGCTCCTGCAATTCTGTATGAAGAATGCACCCACATTATATTCCCTGCTCAAATTTCAAGAGCAGAGATTTTTTCTTACTAAAGACAGCAGCTTGGTGACATCACATGGGCGCATAGGATTCTGGAAAGATTATACCGATAAATAATTGTCTTATTTTATTTGGAAAGTTTTGTGCTGGTTTTTGTGGTGAAAATCTCTAGTTTCTTAAAATTGTGCCCACAAGAGATTTCCCACTTCTAAATTTTGAAGCAAGATAGCACCATGAGTGAACAGTCATCAAGAATGGTTGGGTTCCACACTACTAGTGGCATATTTATTGTGTTTATTTTTTCTATTTTTCATCTCACTGCTGTGACCACACAGCACCTTCAGATTAGATTAGATTACATTAAATAGAACTTTATTAATCACTTGGGAAGACTCCCTCAGGGAAAGTGAGGTTCCAGCAGCATTGTGGGTGATTCTTAGACTACGGGCACTTATTATGTCCTTTGATCATATTGTATGAAAAACAGAAAAAAGGGGAAATTTCACACTTTTATAGTTATCTTTACAATGAAAGTGTGTTAAGAACTTTGTTCTAGTAGTCTATGATGACTTTTTCACCTTTTTTCAGCATCATTATATGCAAATATTGCCATTTTGTGCTTGTCCCACACCTAGACTTTTGATCTGCAATGCTAAAAATGAATGGTAAAGAAATGTTTTTCTAATGTTTTTAAAATATCTCTGAATAAAATATCAGTAATAATATCAAAACATAATTGGGGTATTCACTGTCATACAACTTTGTGATTTTTTTTAAACAAAATGTAGTTGTCCCACACTATGCCGTCATTTCCACCACAACACTGTAATGTCCCTTTAAACAGTTTGTATGAAAGATTGTTTGGGTAGTTTCTATGGAGATAAACAGTGACATCAGAGCACATGTATATAGCACCAAATCACAACAAACAGTTGCTCCAAGGCGCTTTATATTGTAAGGCAATGATGTGGTGGAAATTACATTTACAAGGCCAATAGTGCCCGTAGTTAAAGAATCACCCTTGTATACCAGCATGCAGAGTAAGAAGCACACAGAGTACTGGCTACTACTGTTCCTCCCGTCCTCTGTCTTCCTGTTACTCCTTCTCCCCCTGAGTGAAGAGTTGTACAATCTGATGGCCTGAGGAACAAAGGAGTTTTTCAGTCTGTTGGTCCTGCACTTAGGAAGGAGCAGTCTGTGGCTGAAGAGGCTCCTCTTCATCGCCATTTTGTGAAAGTTGATTTTCTTTGTTTTAATAGCTGTCTTTCCAGTGAGGAACACAAGCAAAATGATTCATATGCATGAGCATGGGGGTTTAGAGCATGTTGGATTTCTCAACAGCTGATATTTACTGATGTGTGTACAGCTGGCGTCTGCCTGTTTGATAAGTATGGATTTTTTTTACTTATACACATGCTAAATTTTGTTTGTACGACAGCATTTAGGACCTTTTCTACACACACTTTGATAAAATGGGCCCAGGACACTGAATATCTCCCAGGGAACATCACATTCAGTTCAATGATTAATAAAAGAAATAAAACACAAATGTAAATCATAACGTACGTCTACCCAGACTAGACTGTCCTCAAAAACTAATTGTCCGTGTAAGAAGGGGAATATTAATGGAACACCAAAGATGCTCCATCAGTGTTAGAATGAGGCCCTGCACTGTCCCCAGAGTGTATGTAAGATGGTTTCAAATATAAGCATAAAATACTGTACCTTACCAATTTTTGCAAAACTGTGTACAGGGTATCGATTGACTTGTGAGGCTAGGGTTGTAGGTTCAGTTCATAGGTTCAAATAACTATGATGGCCTTGAGCAAAGTCCTTGGTCTCTAAATTGTTTCTGATCTACGGTTTTGCACTCTGACTTTAGCCTTTGTGTGAATGAATGAATGTGAGGCATCACTGTAAAATGCTTTGAGCATCGATGGATACTCCCGAGACAGGAAACTCCCAAAGGTGCCCTTTAGCAAGGGCGCACCTGGTGTGCAGAGTGCAGCCGTGCATGGCAGCACACTGATATCGGAGTATGGGTGTGTGTGTGGCGTGCACGGTAGTGTTTTGAGTGTCTGCCTAAGGTAGAAAATCATTATATAAATGAGGCCCATTTATTATTTAACAATTAGCAAGTTTCACCTTGACTAGTTGCATGTGGTATCCATCAAAAACATTCTGGCATAATTCTGGATGTTTGGCCACTATTCTTGGCAGCATTGGCAGTTTAGTTAAATTTGTTGGTTACTTGGGACAGATCTGACTTCAGCACAGTCTAGATATTTTCAGTAGGGTTGAGGTCAACATTTGAATATGACCACGCTGAACAACTAGCTTTGGTGTTTCTTTGCGATCAATGGCCTGTTTAAAGACCCATCTGGGTTCAAGTTCCAAACCTGTAGCTGATTGGTTGAGGTTTTAAAGAGGAATTATAGACCTCTTCTTGATTAGTACATCTATTTTGTGCAATGCATCAGTTCCACTCACAGCAAAACAGTCCCAAAACATGATGTCAACACCAACATACTTAACATTTGGTAAAGTATTCTGGGGATTTCATTGTGCACAAATACCTCAATCCTTGTCTCATCTGGACATGAATGAGAAGCAGTGGGCTCTGATCATTTCCACATCTACTGGTCCGGTGTGTCCAGTTGCCCCGCGCGCGTTTTCTGCCCAACATGCTTGTCTTGTGGACAGTGCACCACAGCACAGACACCGCATCATGTGGAACAGAGCTCACGTGGGTGACATGACAGTCAGATCACCCACTGCGTGTTATGATGTGACAGTCCGTTTCAACCTGGCAGACTGTGTCCGCTCTGTGCGTACGCTCGCTGCAACTTGTCGCCACTGTGATATGTTTATATTTATGTCCACGTAAGTACAGCAATCAGACACACGTGCCTCACAGTGGACAGTTGTTAGTCCATGTCTGTCCAAACACAGTAGGTGTTGTCCAGCTGCAGTGTCCAGAATGACAGATCCCCACAGCTGCTACTGTCATAGCCACACCTCCTGTTAGTTCTCAGCGCACACACCAAAGCCACACTCATAGGGACCTTCGACGAATTTCTCTGTGAGTATGACAGTGGTTGTCTGCAGTTTGTTATTGTGTCAAGAGTGTGACTGGCCACACATTTTCTAAGTGCCATGCGAGCGGTGTTAGATGTTGGTGCATGTCACCTGGAATTTGACAGACACCTGCTGCGAGAGGGTGAGATGGGTTCGCACAGCGCATACTATGTCATTCAGCCGCTGGTGTGCGCAAATAGTTGTAGCAACAGGTGTACGAGGCTTTAGAGGCAGGGACGATTTCACGTGGTGTGCACACAATTATTGCATCATGCGCATTAAGTGTGCACTTTGTCCAAACTTCGCACTAAGTGTGAAGGGGCCCTTAAGGTTGAACATTTTGGATCTGGGGTTTCTTTCTTGAATGGCAACCTCTCGGTTCATGGCAATGTAAACAGTGATGCCAGCATTTCTGTATCAGCTGAGGCTGACAATTTCTGTGTTCTTCAAGAAATATACAAAGTGGCAACAGCAACACCTCCCAGTACTTTTTATAACTACAGTTGTTTGAACTGATAATCCTGACATTTTTAGTTGTTTAAAAATAGTTTCAAGTGACAGTTCTGACTTTTGTCAATCCACAATATTCTTTCTCAGATCTGCACTGAGATCCTTTGACTTTCCGGTTGTAATGTGTTTTTGGTCAATCCAATGAGTGCTGTCAAAAATAAATGATAAAATAAAAGAAATGAAAAGTAATAAAAAAAAACTTTTTTGTTGGCACAGAGAAACACCAGCTGTAGTCAAAGATGATGATAGGAAGTTAAGAGGCCTTGGCACAGTCACAGGCATGCTGAAGCTTTGAGCATCACTAAATTAATTACCTAAGTGGGTGTATATTGTACAATCATTCATTGCCAGAAAATCCACAGTTCAGTGAAACCGTTAAAACCGCTATTTTGCCATGATGTTCATGTCCATCAACTGTATGTGCAAATGTCTGAACAAAAGTGTGTTATTTGTTGTGAAGTTTGAAATGACTGGCTGTTGCCTATTTGTTGCTACTGTTGCTTATTTATTGTGGTCTGTGTTGATGAACATATCAATCAGTTTTCTGTGTTGCTGAATATATCATTTAATTTTTTATGTCAAAGTGACAGCTGTTGGGATGTTAATTGTTTTGATTTAATTTGGATTTGTCTGTGCAGCTGATCATTGCAGAGGATTCTTCTTTGAGTTATATGGATGCGATGTTGTTGGATTTATTTATTTGCTATTTTGTTTTGCCGTAGCTACATGTGGAAAAAATAGGCTTGATATAATAAGCTGTGGCTCCTGATTGTTTTTATTGCAAAACAAAAAAAATGAGGTTTGTAGCTTCATAATTGATTCATTTGTACTCACATTAGATTATAATTGGAGTAAAAACTTTATGAAGAATATAGATCAAACACGTATCAAAATGAACACTTTTTTTGCAGTTCTGTATGTTACATGACCCCTACACACAACACGACTGGCTCTGTAGAGTTATTTACGTATACTCCACAAAAATATAAATACAACACTTTAATGATTACTGTCATTCTTGTCAGTTGATTTTGTCGATCGAAAGCTGCCTCTGTGCACACAGCGGGTTTATTTATTTAAAAATCTGTCAGTGAGCACTTCAGTTTTGCCAAGATAATCCACCCACCTGGCAGGTGTGACATAAAAAGGTGCTGATTAAGCAGCATGATTATTGCACAGGTGCACTTTGGACTGGTCACAGTCAAAGGCACTGTACACATGCACAAGCATTTTACAAAATGTCGCTTTTTCTATGCATTTTGGCCTTTTGTCTACATGCAGCTGTGTTTCGGTCAAAGAAAATTAAGCATTTGCCAAAACTCAGAGGGTGAAAACATTCATAAACTCCATTTTAGTGTTTCCGTGTAAACAAGGAAAATAGTGTTTTTGTCTTGCAGTGTTGCAGAGTGCACATTTAGCTCATTTGTTTGACATCAGACTATGTGCAGTGTATATTGTGTGCATAAGGAGATTTCCTGAAATGTGGTGGTTAGCTACATGCGTACACACACGTGCCCTCTATGTAGAGAAACAAAGGTGTCAGATTAAGGTTTGGATGCCTCTGCTCGCCTTACAGAATCCATAGTAATTTTTTTCCAGGGTTATGATAGGCCAACATGGCTGGATGGTGAGGGATATATCCAGTAGTGGGCACAGCTAACCAAAAAGTTAGCTTCGATAACTGGTAATCAGCTAACTGAAAAGTTATCTTTTTTTTTTACGCTAAACCGATAAACTGCCTAAAAGCTTTTTAGAAGCTACAGATAACCGATAACTTTAAATTTTGCCTCCTATACACTCTCAGCTACTAGCTGCCAAAGCTTCTGATAGAACCAATCGCAATGGCAATCCCAAACCCAAATCGCCAATGAGCCAGCGCTTGTCTTTGTGCACTCTGCCTCCTGATGTAAGAAAGCATCATTTACCCTGATAGGATACAGTGGTCCTGCGATGAGGCAGAGGTCTTGAAATGGAAAGCAGGTTTGAATTATGGTTTTGCTTTAAAAATAAAATTATTCCAAATAGAATAACTACATTAATGTAACCTCTTAAAATGTACAAAGTGATATATACACATCTGTTCATTTTAAAATAATGCACTAATTCTGAAGATTTGAACATTAACCCCAAAGGGGATTATGGGTAACTAAGCCTCCACTCATACTGATTGGTTGACTCTTTCATTCTATGTAAAAACCAACACAAGTGAATCAATGTAACGTGTTGGTGTTTACAAATAAATGTGCTTTTGTAAAATGTCATTTTTTTCATTTGTATAAAAAAAGAAAGAAATTTTCAAGATCCCTCTGGATGGTGCCTAAGCGCACGTGTGATGACATCACAACTCTATCCGGTTAGGGAGACAAGGTTTCTTTCAATAACAAGAAATGTCAAAAAACTTTCTTGTGTGTTGGAATTGCGTAGCAATAGGAATCACCTTTTGAATGCTTGAATAACGATGTCAGTCGCACAAAGAATCAAATAATTGTGAAAACATGTTCGGTGCTGTGTCATAACGCATCAATCAGTCGCTCCGTGAGGCGTCATAACATCCGATCGGTTAGCGGCTCAGTGCGGTGTTATAACAGATCAATCAGTCGCTCCCTCCATTGTCATAACATCAAGCTTGGTTCACATGGCAAGATAATTAGGCTGATATCGGACCCGATCTTCCCCTTCTGACAATCTTAAGGACGCCCCGACAATTGTGATGACGCTAAATATAATCTTATCAGATATTCCTGCCTTATGTGGTTTGTAACAGCGCTCTGATCTACTCAGAAGGACGTGAGAAGCTAAATGTGACATGCAGCCAATCAGAAAGTGAGGTGTCTGACCTGGGAATGTTCGTGTGTGGAATCTGTTTGTGTGTGTTGTTTTTACCGTGTGGCTGACACCACACACTGTACAATTAAACCTGTCAGATCTATGATTTGTTTTTATCTCCACGTGTGGGCTCTGTCAGGTTTTGGAAACCTACAGATAATTTTAAAATCCTGCAGTGGACAACACTGTGATATAACCAGTCGCCAGTAGATTGCAGTGTTCTAGGCATTTTGACGCCGGTTATATCACACGGTCTGAATCACAATTTTGGCTTTTGGAAAAGCAACCTGAACTTCTGGCATTTTTACATAAAACAAACACAATAACAATGTCTATAAACCCAGAGAATATATTCACAAAAGTTTTAGGCACAATATACAAAGAGTTTAATGCTGTTGTCTGTGTGGAGCCTGATCAAAGTGTATCAAATGCATTTCTCCTGTCGTGAACTTTTACCCATAATGCACTGTGCACACACCATGTCCACACTAAAACCTTCAAAATTAGTGCATTACTTTAAAACTAAAACATATATCTGATATTTTCACTTTATAAAACATTAATTTAAATAACTTGTCTGAAATTAGTTTGGTTAAAATTCTAACCATAAGTTAAAACTCTATGCCTCTGGATGACTTGGGTGCTATTGCCAGTGTATTAGTATGGGATCAAAAGAAATTCGTTTTTGTTTCTTTTCTATGACCAGTTATCCTTTGCCTGCAGAGGATAGAGTAGTTTATTGTAGAACCAACTCTTCTCTGTTTGTAGAGGGTAGAACTGCTCATCTACTACAAAAAACTACATCTGTAAAAATGTTAGCGTTCTAAAAATTATCAGACCAAAACTTATCGGAAGATAATTGGTACGATGATGGTTTTCAAAGTTATCTGAAAAGCTCATCTGATAATGAAAACATTATTTTTGATAATTAGCGGTTACCGGATTAGCGGAACTGTGCCCACCACTGGTTGTATCACTACCTGTGCTATGGCATCGTCTTGATAGCGCTCGACAATATCTTCTACGTTTTTGTGTACACACAGACAATTTTTTTAAACAGAAAATAAACTGTGCCTGTGTGGATGGGATGAGAAAAATAAGAAGGTGGAAAATCCCTTCTTTCAAATATACTCCTGTATGTATGGACTTCACCTCAGATGTTTCTGTGTAGGCTCTCAGTTGTCCAGGTGGTTTCCATGGTAGAGAAGCTTGAATCTTCGACTGGACTGGGTTGCTTGATGCGAAGACGTTTCGCTTCAAATCGCAGAAGCTTCCTCAGCTAAAATTCTTGCTCTGGTAGTCTGACTTCTGCCTTGACTCTAGTAGAGAAGAATAAACAGAAGCCACAAAAGCTGGAGTTTTGAACCTAACCAGACCCCTCCTATCGAGAGGCAGACTGCAATAGGCTAGTGACTAAACAATAGCTCTAATTAGCACCTATTGTGCTCTAGTTAGCACCCCCTAATGACAGGACAGCTGTCCCTCCTAATGATGGATGGACGCCTCTCCTGCCGGCTCCCTGGACGACTCTCCTGATGACGGTGAATGACTCATTACCATGAACAAAAGACTGAAACTGCTTTGACCTGAGTACCCCATTGTAAACAGGAGACAAAGCGTGTCTCAGACCCCCTCCCTGGTTAAGGCTGGGTTTCAACTGTTTCACATAGAATGCCTCCTTGACCCCTCTCTCAAACCATTTCTTCTCTCTGGCTAAGATTTTAACTTCCTTGCCCTCAAACGTGTGGTTAGTGTCTTTAAGGTGGAGATGAACTGGCAGATTGAGGTCCACTGGCGCTCGTCTCTGTGGTGCTGGTATAGCCTTTTGTGTAAAGGTTTGCTTAGTCTCACCTATGTAGTGTTCATTACAGTTTTCCTGACATCTGATAGAATACACTACATTGCTCTGTTTGTAACTAGGGATCCTGTCCTTAAGGTGAACTAATTTCTGTCTCAAGGTGTTAACCGGTTTAAAGTAAATTTTGTGCTGTCTGAAGATCCTCTGTAGTTTTCCCCTACTCCTGCTAAATAAGGGAGAGACACTCCTCTTCTTCTTGTCTCCGTCTCCTGTCTATCTGGTCTCTTTGTTTTCTGGGACTTCTGCACTTTGTCCAGGGACCATCGTGGGTACCCACATACTGTGAGGGCTTTCTGTACAAGTTGTTGTTCTTTAGCCCTTCCCTCTGCAGTTGTAGGCACCTGTAGGGCTCTGTGTTGAAGAGTCCTGATCACCCCGAGCTTGTGTTCAAGGGGGTGGTTTGAGCCAAAGAGCAGATATTGGTCAGTGTGAGTGGGTTTTCTGTAAACCTCTGTCTGGAGCTGCCTGTTCTTTCCAATCGTAACATCACAGTCCAAGAAGGCTAAGTAGTTGTTTCTGGCATCCTCACGTGTGAACTTGATATTGGAATCCACCGAGTTGATGTGTTCTGTAAAGTCCTCGACCTCCTGTTGCTTGATTTTTAACCCATGTGTCATCGACATATCTGAACCAGTGACTGGGAGAGATGCCTGTGAAAGACGTCAAGGCTGTCTTCTCCACTCGCTCCATGTACAGATTGGCCACAGTGGGGGATACCGGAGACCCCATCGCACAACCATGGATCTGCCTGTAGTAATTCCCACTAAACAGGAAATACGTGGTGTTAAGACAGATCTCCAAGAGTTGGCAGATGTGGTCTGGTGTGAGTTTGGTCCTTTCAAGTAGAGACACATCCTCCAGCAGTCTCTGCCTCACAGCAGAGACAACCTCAGATGTGCAGATGGAAAATAAAATAGAAAAATAACATCATCAGGTGAAGATGCCAGATGGTGGTGTTCGTGTGCTGGCATTATTACATGTGATCTGGTTGTCATACTCTTTGGAAACAACATTAGTGGCTGCTTATGGTAGTAAAATGAACTTTCATTTGAATGGTCACAGCGGTCAGCATGCCAATTCCACGATCTCATAAACTTGGAGTATCTATGGCATTGTGTTGTGTGGAAACATTAGTGGCTGCTTATGGTAGTAAAATGAACTTTCATTTGAATGGTCACAGCGGTCAGCATGCCAATTCCACGATCTCATAAAACTTGGAGTATCTATGGCATTGTGTTGTGTGATAAAACTGCACATTTGAGAGTGGCTTTTTATCGTGAAAGTCCAAAGTGCTTATGTGCTTTAATCATGCTGCTTAATCTTAAAAGCTGAAGCAGATTTTAACAAATTTGTGAACACAATTTGTTAAAAATCTACCTTTAGTGTGCGCAGAAGAAATTTTAGCACTTTTTAATGCATAAAAAATGGGAATGAAAACAAAAGTGTTGCATTTATATTCTTCTTGAGTATAAATCACTAAACTGTCATTTTTGCACCAACACAAACCCCATTTTGCTGGACCTGTGCTCAATTCTTTGAAGGCTGATTACAATCGGTTTTTAAAAAACAAAAGTAAACGTGTGAAATCCTGATGTAATATTTCATCTTGCAAAGGCCAGAGAGTGAAAAAGGACATGCCTCTCTGTGAGCGTCGTCCTGCTCAAATGGCAGCTGCACGTCTCCACAGTTAGCCCATCAGTATGCACTGCAACCGGACAAGAAGCTATAGAATCACAAACCTTATGGGACTTCACCGCTGAAGGGTTGAGGACATGCAAGTGCCTTCGCACATTTTAACTAAACCATTCCTTTTCTTGGAGCAGGGAGAGGTGAAGTAAAACTCTGTAAAGAGATGTCAGCTCCAAAAGAAAGGGAATGAAATATCCAGTGTCACTGCCAGACTATCAGGAGACTCTTGTCATTTTTTTTTTTTTTTAACCAAAGGTCCTCATCATTATGTCCACAAGTGTGTCTGTTCATTTTCACTCGTCTGTGCAGAGATAGACAGAAAATCGCTGCACATCCTGAAGGCGCTCGCTCTCTCTCTCTCTCTCTCTCTCTCTCTCTGCCTGCCTGCTGCGTTTCTCTGTAGATCATCTTTGATTGACCCAATTAGGAGAGTCCTCCGGGTGATCTGTGCTGCTTATTAGTGTTTCACATCGTCTTAATCATTGGATGCAGGGCGCGAACGTGGTGCGAACAACCTGGCACACGGCTGATGCCGGCATCCTTTCAAGTGCAAATGAAGCCAAACGAAGGCAGCCTCCGGTAAACCCAACAGCTGCTTGGAATGCCGATCAAAACCAATGTAAATGCAGTTTAGCCGCTTTGGAAACACATTTAAGAAATAGTGTTAAGTTGGGGTATTGCTGGAGATTTATGATATTAAATCTCAGGTGAGCAGGCATTCAGTTCTCCAGCAAATCTCATTTTCTCCCCAGTGACTGTTTTAAGTGCATCAGCCTGTTTTTTTCTAGATTATTTAAAATTCACTGCAGCAGTGACATTGTTTTAAGACATAATGAAGCAATATTTTATCAAATGAGCCACGTAGGAATGAGATGTGGAGGAAGCGAGCGGTACCAGCGTGCCGCGCTGCAGATGCAGGTTAACTCCCTGGTGTGGTGATGGAGGGGAAAAAAAGGTAATTTGTGAAGAGACCTACCTGCCAACATGATGAAGAGTTCTACTTTGTTGATTTTCCCAAAAGCATCTCGCAGTCAGGAGGCATAAGCGAGTGAAGCTTACAGTGACATCTTGACTGGCAATCAGGGGCAGGCGCGTCATTTGTGTTGAAAATAAATAATATCATTATGTGCTGATAGGAATTATCCGTCATTTGCTGCGGTAATTCCTCTTCTCATTGTGACACTGTTGCCTTTGGGCTTCCTGTATTTGTAAATAGATTAAATGTTCCTTAAGGGATGCAGTCGACACTCGACAACTTCGACAATAGGTGCTTATTTCGGAAACAAGATGTCAGATGTTCTGCTGTATGTTGTGTTGAATATGCTGATTTAATGATCATTATAAAAGTATATGTTGACATTGGAAGCTGTTTTTAAAAGTTTAATGATCTGTGGAGAAACATGTTCATATAGAGAGAGGTTCTAATGCCACTATTTTTCTCTAGTTTACTTCTATTTGATGCTCCGAAACGCTCGCCAACGTTTGATGAACCCTAGCAGCCACACCTTCTGACCTATATAAATTCTTTTGATAACTTTTGATCACAATGGGGTCGTGATGATGTGTACCAAATTTGAAGACGATTGGATGAAATCCCTAGGACAAGTTCGTTCATGTATAGTTGGCAGTATTTTGTAAAATTAAACCTTTCTTTGGAAGTACAGCTTGGTCTTAATTGAAGAATGTGTTAGCTAAACTGGGGCATCCATTTTTATTGGCTGCAGTATTTTAAGAGTTTACAGATTAAAAAAAAAAAAGCCCACTTCGTAATTGCTTTTATGTTTAGTTAACTCAATTCAATGATCATAATTACATTTAAGTAGAAGAAACTCAATTGATTAGTGTTACATTAACTCAGTTAACATGCTAGTTAATGTTTATTATACGAGGTCTGTCTAAAAAGTATCGTACCTTTTTATTTTTTGCAAAAACCATATGGATTTGAAGCACGTGTGATTGCATCAGCCAAGCTTGAACCTTTGTGCGCATGCATGAGTTTTTTCACGCCTGTCGGTTGCGTCATTAGCCTGTGAGCAGGCTTTGAGTGAGCAGTGGTCCACCCCTCTCGTCGGATTTTTATTGCAAATAAATGTCTGAACGATTTGGAGCTTTGCTGCATCAAATTTTTCCAGAAACTGTGAGAGACCTCCAGGTGGACACCATTTGGAAAATTTAGATGGCTTTCAGTGATGATTTTATGGGGATTACACAGATTAAGGAGTGCTCCAGCCGGTTTAAAGACCACCCACAGCATCTGAGAGCGCAGCACGCTCCGAGCGCCAATCGACAGGCTCAAACCCCGCTGAAACAACCAGATCATTTCCAACGTGAAGGCTTTGTTGATCCGGGACGTCGTCTAACTTTCACAAAAAAGGCAGAAGGCGTGGACATCAGCACTTTTCAGCACATTCTACTGTTACAGGAGTTTTTTTCATGGAAAGAGAAGCGGAAGATTGCGCCACCATGCCACTCATGGCGCGGGACAAAACCACCTCCGTGTTAGTCTCACAGGACGGCTTTCAGATGGCTCAGACGGCTTCTGGTTGCTTTTCAGTCGTGTGAGTATCCGAGAAATTGTGAATGAGCTGGACTTGCCCCAACATGTCCTGTGAGGCTTCATCACGGCATTGCTTTGCGCCATGCGGCTCCGCCGCGACGCGCGGAGTTCCTCCGCTCCTCGTTCCATGACAAAAACTCCTGTAACAGTGGAATGTGCCGTTCATTTCTAAACTGGACGCTGTCTTGATCCGGTATGTCGTCTGACTAGCACAGAAATTGCGGAAGACGTGGACATCAGCACTTTTTTGGCACATTGAGACAGACGTGCGGAGGGACTCCGCGCATTGCGGCGGAGCCGCATGGCGCAAAGCACCGCCGTGATGAAGCCTCACAAGACATGTTGGGGCATGTCCAGCTCATGTACAATTTCTCGGATACTCACACGACTGAAAAGCAACCGGAAACCATCTGAAAGCCACCTGAAAGCCGTCCTGTGAGACCAACACGGAGGTGGTTTTGTGCAGTGCCATGAGCGGCACGGTGGCACAATCCTCCGCTTTTCTTTCCATGAAAAAAAACTCCTGTAACAGTAGAATGTGCCAAAAAAGTGCTGATGTCCACGCCTTCTGCCTTTTTTGTGGAAGTTAGACGACGTCCCGGATCAACAAAGCCTTCACGTTGGAAATGATCTGGTTGTTTGAGCGGGGTTTGATCCTGTCGATTGGCGCTCGGAGCGCGCCGTGCTCTCAGACGCTGTGGGCGGTCTTTAAACTGGCTGGAGCACTCCTTAATCTGTGTAATCCCCATAAAATCGTCGCTGAAAGCCATCTAAATTTTCCGAATGGTGTCCACCTGGAGGTCTCTCAGTTTCTGGAAAAATTTGATGCAGCAAAGCTCCAAATCGTTTATTTATTCACAATAAAAATCCGACGAGAGGGGTGGACCACTGCTCACACAAAGCCTGCTCACAGGCAAATGACGCAACCGACAGGCATGAAAAAAACTCACACATGCGCACGAAGGTTCAAGCTTGGCTGATGCAATCACACGTGATTCAAATCCATATGGTTTTTGCAAAAAACAAAAAGGTACGATACTTTTTGGACAGACCTCGTACAATGGCTGAGTGGATCCTTGTCATTTGATTTGTGGCTTGTATGTCACATGACATGGATTATTTATACCGTTTGCCATTGTGGTTCGTTTACCGTGCAATAGTTTTTGTTTTTTTTTAGTGTGCAATTTTGGTGCTATATGAAATGTGATATTGTACACCCCGACCACTGCACATGTTCACAGTACCGGGTGCAACATTTAACTAAACATGCCGGAGTTAGTTTTGCTAATGGATGACAATTTGAAGGAGGTAACTGATGGTGCTAATTCTTCTAACACACACACACAAAAAAAAAACAAATCGACTATGCTGCAAGGCGTCTGAAGGCATGAAGAGGATGAAGTTAGGATGAAAAGCTGGACAAATTTCTGATGTGATTTTTTGCTGGACTTTGTTGTTTTTTTTTTTGGAAGTACATGAAGTCAGTGCACGCCATCACGGACTACGTCACCAGAATTATTTTTGAACTAGCTAATTGTTTTTCCAAGTTGACTGAGAACAATTTTGGACTCCTATTTAAAGTTTGTGTTGGACTGTTAAGCACCAGTGACAAACACCAAAATGTAAGGTCCTTTTCTGTTTTTTACGAATTAATAAAATATCAAATGACAAGGCTCGCCATTATAGAAAAAAAATAATTCATGTTTTTTTTTATTATTCTTGCAATGCAATGAATATTTAATTTGGCGAAAGCCGGAACTTACCATTCAATGGAACTTTCCATCTTTCACCTCATGAAATATTTGTACCATTGAATCAAACATTCATTATTTGTATAATATTCAGTAATTAATGTATGATTATCAACTTTTATGTTGGGTGGGTATGGGTTTTTTCTCACTTTTTACTGAAATCTCAAAAACATGGTTTGTATCATGCTAACACTGTGCAATTGCTGTTGTTAATATCCATTTTGATTACCATAAGTTGTGACTGATTTTTATGTAGAGTTCAGTGACATAGAGGCAAAATCAGGGATTTCAGTTTAAGAATAGTCTGCTCACTGTCCTGAGCCATGGCTATAAAATAACCTTTGTTCTATGCTCAAATACATAAAACTATTATTTTATTACATCATGTGCTATTTTAACAATACCACATTCATCATTTATTTTACTTCACAAAAATAATTTGTGTTAAGTAGTGGTTTATGTGATCAGTTACACTGTTTGAAAATTATTTGCTGTTTGGCGTAATTGACTTTGTGTTTTGCACCCCACTGCAGACTGCTTTGCAATGATGCGGCAGCGTATAATTGTATATAATCACTCATCATCTAAATTACAGAAAGATGGCTGTGTGTTGTGACAGACAGTTGAATGTGCAAATTAATTTACTTGAGTGATGCTGAAAATATGTTTCAAACTTCTAAAACTCTTCACAACTAATCTTCCCATTACTCTACATTTTAAATGGGATGCTGCTTTATCAACTCAAGGAGATTCCAACACTCAATTTGATGCATCACAAATTGAACAGACCAATTACAGGTCAGTGGGCGGTGCTCAAAAACTTTTCCTGCAAGCCTTTAAGTGAGACACTAAGTATATGAAAATTTTTCTCATTTGGTTATCATACAGTTTGCAGTTAAAAACAAAAATGAAATATACTGCATAGTAAAGTCTTACTTTTACAACATATATGTTGTTTGGCGTTTTATGCATTAAAATTGGTCAGATATTCAGAGATGATCTTTCCCCACGATACTTTTACAGAGGAAGTGAGCGGCCGTTTTAGACACATGAAACATGAATTTTTGTATGATCATCAGTCTGGTATTGTACTTTCTTACATATTGTCACCAGTGGATGATTTAACTGTCTACATGGCCAGTTTACACTCCTGTTATATAGTTTTCAAAATTAAACATGCTATGTGTTCCAAGCCAGCCAGCAGCCCAAAATACTGTTTTGAAAACAATACATTTTTGAATTATTGATAAAATTGCATTGCAAGTATCCTATTGTTGTCACTGTGGACTCAAAGTGTGTGGCTATGTGTGGTTCGGGCACCTGGTGCGGATGCCCCCTGGTTGTCTCCCTAGGGAGGTTTTCTAGGCATATTCAACCAAGAGGAGGCCCCGGTGAAGACCTAGGACACGCAAGATAGGTCATATTTCCCAGCTGGTTTGGGAACACCTTGGGATCCACTGGGAAGAGTTACAGGACTTGGCCGAGAATAGGGAAGTGTGGATTGAGCAGCTTGCTTTGCTGCCACCACGACCCTGACCCAGATAAGTGGCTGAAAATGAATGAATGAATGAATGTGTGGCTATACTTGATTATGATGATTATTTGATAAACATGTTTTAATTTATTTGAGAAAGCAGTCATTTTTTTCAAAATTATGGTAAGTACACACAATAATTGTGTTGGGAAAGTGTAGGAACACGGACCCACAACAGGGGGCGCAAATGAACGGACAATGGAGGAAGTCAAATAACAACACTTTACTGTTGTGAATAAGCACAACAAACACAACAGATTACAACAATAGACAAAGAAGTCAATTCACAAAATGTGTCACGTGGGCAGGCTCGAAGATAAGAGACGTCTGTCCAAAGCAGAACCGGAACCACACGATTTCCTCCGCCACCGAACCCCGGGAATACTGGAGCCGCCAAGTCCCGAACTCCCAGGTGGCCACTGCCTCCGCGTGTCAAATCTGGTACTGCTGGCGAGGAACAAAAACAGTTAAATGTGGGTGCGTTTGCACCCAGCAACCCGTATGGCAGGAAAACCACCTCCACCTCTCGTCGGAAGAATGTCTGCTATTTAACGCACAAAAGTAACAAAGTGTTAATGTCAAAAAGACAACACAGTCGGCTGAGTACTGTACCTCCTAGGTAGAGCGATATCTCGGCAAAGAGGTGGAGATGTCGTCTTGCTGATATACCACTGCTGATCAGATGATTGGTGACAGCTGTCGTAGGCGAGAAGTGACAGCTGTCACCTCGGCTGCTCCTGTGAGGCGGCAGCGCCCTCTGGTGCCTGGAGCCCGCACTCCAGACAGGGCGCCCTCTGGTGGTGGTGGGCCAGCAGTACCTCCTCTTCAGCGGCCCACACAACAGGACCCCCCCCCTCAACGGGCGCCTCCTGGCGCCCGACCAGGCTTGCCCGGGTGGCGGCGGTAGAAATCGGCCAGGAGGGCCGGGTCCAGGATGAAGTTCCTCTTCACCCAGGAGCGTTCTTCGGGTCCGTACCCCTCCCAGTCCACCAAATACTGGAAGCCCCGGCCCATCCTACGGACATCCAAGAGCCGGGGCACAGTCCAAGCCGGCTCGCCATCGATGATCCGGGCAGGAGGCGGCACCGGACCCGGAGCACAGAGGGGTGAGGTGTGATGCGGCTTTATCCGGGACACATGGAAAACAGGATGGATCCGCAGTGAGGCCGGAAGCTGAAGCCTCACTGTGGCTGGACTGATGACCTTAAGGATTCTGAAGGGACCGATGTAACGGTCCTGTAGTTTAGGGGAGTCCACTTTCAGGGGAATGTCCTTTGTGGACAACCACACCTCCTGCCCAGGCCGATACGCAGGGGCCGGGGTCCGCCGACGGTCTGCATGGGCTTTTGCCCTCGTCCGGGCCTTCAGCAAAGCAGAACTGGCGGTGCGCCACACCCGACGGCACTTCCGCAGGTGGGCCTGGACCGAGGGCACACCGACCTCTCCCTCAACCACCGGAAACAATGGGGGCTGATACCCCAGACACACCTCAAAAGGGGAGAGGCCAGTGGCTGAAGACACCTGGCTGTTATGGGCATACTCAATCCAGGCCAAATGGGTACTCCAGGCCGCCGGGTGCACAGCCGTCACGCAGCGCAGGGCCTGTTCCACCTCCTGATTGACCCGTTCTGCTTGCCCGTTGGTCTGAGGATGATACCCAGACGAGAGACTCACCATGGCCCCCAGTTCCCGGCAGAAGCTCCTCCAGACTTGCGAGGAGAACTGGGGACCGCGGTCGGAGATGATGTCTGTTGGAATCCCATGCAGCCGGACGACGTGGTGGACCAGGAGGTCCGCTGTCTCCTGGGCAGTCGGGAGCTTCGGGAGGGCCACGAAGTGGGCCGCCTTGGAGAATCGGTCCACTATCGTGAGGATGGTGGTGTTGCCCTGGGACGGCGGGAGGCCCGTGACAAAATCCAGGCCGATGTGGGAACAGGGGCGATGAGGCACAGGCAGCGGCTGGAGCAGTCCCGATGCCCTGCGGTTGTCAGCCTTGCCCCTGGCGCAGGTGGTGCAGGCCTGGATATAATCCCGGACGTCGGCCTCCAGGGATGCCCATCAGAAGCGCTGCCGGACAACTGCCACGGTCCTACGCACCCCTGGATGACAGGAGAACTTGGAGCCGTGACAGAAGTCCAGGACTGCAGCCCTGGCCTCTGGTGGGAAGTAAAGTTTGTTCTTCGGCCCAGTTCCGGGATCCGGGCTCCGTGCCAGGGCCTCCCGGACGGTTTTCTCTACGTCCCAGGTGAGGGTGGCCACGATAGCGGACTCCGGGATGATAGGTTCCAGTGGATCCGACAACTCCATTTTGACTTCGTCTTCATGCACCCGGGACAAGGCATCCGATCTCTGGTTTTTGGTCCCGGGGCGGTAGGTGATCCGGAAGTCAAAACGGCCGAAGAACAGTGACCAGTGGGCTTGCCTGGGGTTCAGCCGCTTGGCGGTCCTGATATACTCCAGGTTCTGGTGGTCAGTGAAAACCGTGAATGGCACGGACGTTCCCTCCAACAGATGTCTCCACTCTTCAAGAGCCTCTTTCACCGCAAGGAGTTCTCGATTGCCGACGTCATAGTTCCGTTCAGCCGGGGTCAACCTGCGTGAAAAGTAGGCACACGGGTGAAGTACCTTATCGGTCTCTCCGCTCTGGGACAGCACGGCTCCTATCCCTGAGTCAGAGGCGTCCACTTCAACCATGAACTGGCGGCTAGGGTCGGGCTGCACCAAAACTGGCGCAGTAGAGAACCGTCGTTTCAACTCCTTGAACGCGGCTTCGCACCGATCTGACCAGGTGAAGGGGACTTTTGGAGAGGTCAGGGCTGTCAGGGGGCTAACTACCTGACTGTAGCCCTTAATGAACCTCCTATAGAAATTAGCGAAGCCGAGGAACTGTTGCAGCTTCCTATGGCTTGTTGGTTGGGGCCAATCTCTCACCGCCGCAACCTTGGCCGGATCAGGGGCGACGGAGTTAGAGGAGATGATAAACCCCAGGAAGGACAAAGACGTGCGGTGAAACTCGCACTTCTCGCCCTTCACAAACAGTCAGTTCTCTAACAACCGCTGCAGGACCTGACGTACATGCTGGACATGGGTCTCAGGATCCGGAGAAAAGATGAGAATATCGTCCAGATATACGAAGACGAATCGGTGCAGGAAGGTCCCGCAAGACGTCGTTAACCAAGGCTTGGAACGTCGTGGGGGCGTTGGTGAGGCCGAACGGCAAGACCAGGTACTCAAAGTGACCTAATGGGGTGTTAAATGCCGTCTTCCATTCGTCTCCCTTCCGGATCCGAACCAGGTGATACGCATTTCTAAGATCCAGCTTAGTAAAGATTTTGGCTCCATGCAGGGGGGTGAACACGGAATCTAACAATGGCAACGGGTATCGGTTGCGAACCGTAATCTCATTCAGCCCCCTGTAATCAATACATGGACGAAGTCCGCCATCTTTCTTGCCCACAAAAAAGAAACCTGCCCCCATCGGGGAGGTGGAGTTCCGGATCAGCCCGGCAGCTAATGAGTCCCGGATGTAGGTCTCCATTGATTCGCGCTCAGGTCGTGAGAGGTTGTACAGCCTGCTGGACGGGAACTCAGCGCCTGGAACCAAATCAATGGCACAATCATACGGATGGTGCGGGGGAAGGGTGAGTGCCAGATCCTTACTGAAGACGTCAGCAAGATCGTGGTACTCAACCGGCACTGCCGTCAGATTGGGAGGGACTTTGACCTCCTCCTTAGCCTGTGAACCGGGAGGAACCGAGGATCCTAAACACCCCCGATGGCAGGTTTCGCTCCACTGAACCACCACCCCAGACGGCCAATCAATGCGGGGATTGTGCTTCAACATCCATGGGATGCCCAAAATCACGCGGGAGGTAGAAGGAGTTACAAAAAACTCAATCTCCTCCCGGTGGTTTCCAGACACCACCAGAGTTACTGGTTGTGTCGTGTGTGTGAGTAAAGGGAGGAGGGTGCCATCTAGTGCCTGCACCTGCAACGGCGAAGGAAGCGCCACCAGAGGGAGCCCTACCTCCCTTGCCCATCTGCTGTCTAGCAGATTCCCTTCTGACCCCGTGTCCACCAGTGCTCGGGCTTGAAGGGTTAAATCCCCGCTCAGGATTGTGACTGGGAGTCGTGTGGCAATTTGTGTGTGTCTCACTTGAATGTTTTGACCCCCCCTTAGCCCAGTCTCTAAGGGCGAGTGTTGTCGTTTTGGCCGTTTGGGGCAGTTTCTCTGTGTGTGCTCAGCTGAGCTGCAGAGAAAACACTCTCCACGGATCAGCCTCCCCATTTTGGCCCTGTGCGTTTCCCTAACAACGTCAGCAGGGGGAGCTGTTGCCCCACAAAGCGCTGCGGCTGTGGAGCGTGGGGAGGGCGGCCCCTTTTCGAACCCGGAAGGGAGAGGGGCGGCGCGTATCCGGTCACATCCTTCGCCTCGCTCCCGACGGCGTTCCTCCAACCGATTGTCTAACCGTATAACGAGATCGATAAGC